>NW_012101432.1:3903784-3954364 GCF_000951045.1 Mandrillus leucophaeus | reverse complement strand
CCTGCCTTGGTCTCCCAAAGCGCTGGGATTACAGGCATGAGTCACCATGACTGGCCCAATTTTTGAAGTTCTATATTTTTGTTTCCTCTTTCATTCATTCCTGCATCACTTCATCATCCAACAAAGTCAAAAGAGTTTCTCCTGTGTCCCAGAAACTGTGGTAAGAACATTCATGTGTTTTCTCACAGCCCTATTGAAACAATCTGCTCCTAACAGGGCTCAGTGAGCAATAGTTCAACTGCATTGAATCAAACTGGATAAATATCACCAGTAAAAGCTGAACCTTTAATAAAGGCTTCACAAAGAAGAATTAAGCACATAGCATTATCAGTTTGTTTAGTTTAAAAAAAATGACCTAGGACTTTTTAAAGGTATAAGTTATAGAAATGCAGCTCTGCATATATGATAGCAATGTAGCATTCTGGAAGAATTAAATAGAACACATCTTACTAAGGAAATTTAATTTTTAAGATCAGTTAATGTTAGAGGCAATATATTTACCCTGCACACTGAAAAAAAATTTAAGCAGTATGAAAGAGCATATGGTGAAAAGTCTTTCTCCTTCTTCTGAACCCCAGTTGCTCAAATCCCCCTCCCCAGAGATAACTACGGCAACTATGGTTACCAGATTTTTATGTATCTTTCCATAGATAGTCTATGATTATGCAAACACATATATCCCCATTTTTTCATTTTTACAAAAATGATAGTATACCACGTATACTGTTCTCTCTCCTTTTTAAAGTTCATAATTTATCTTACGGCTGTGCCACATGAGCGCCCACAGATCTGCTCATTCTTTTGAACATTTGTGTAGTATTTCATTGTGTATGTATACATACTTCATTTAGCCTTTGCCTTTTAAGGTTTTATGCCATCTTGTGCTATTTCAAATAATAATACCACCAGTATCCTCATACCCAGTCATGTGTATGTACACCTATAGGATGTCTTCCTGGAAGTTGCATTGCCAGGCCCAAGGGTTTGTACATTTCTAGTGCCCCCTCGCCCTGCCTTTCCACAACAATTTGGAGATTGTAAAAAGTCCATCCTGCTCATCACCATGCCATTTGGCTCTTCTCTAAACAGGCTGAACCTCATTTCTTTATCCCATGGCTCTGAACCCCGCTGCACATCACAATCAACTTTGAGGTTTTAAAAAAACCAATGCCACCTTCTCAGCGATTCTGCTGTTATTGGTGACTCTAATGTGTAGCTGGTGAAGTCTGGATCCCAGTCTCACTGCTCCTTCTCTGGTAATCCTTTAGTTTGTCCTAGACAGAAAGTCATTCTAAGCAGTAGAAAAAGACAATAAAATGCTCTTGACATCTGATTGCAAAAGTGTTGAATTGTTTGTAAGAAGGTCAATTATTTATATACTAAAGGAGTCTGCAGGGGCAGAATAGGGGGTCCTCTAGCCTTCTCCTTGCTCTCAGCTCCCCCTTTCACTTCTTAACTAGTTCACTTTAAATAGTTCCAGAGATGTCACTGAGTCCTCTGCTCCTTTATTAAATATGGGATGAAAAATCAGTATTAGAAGTCAGAGCAAAATCAAGAATGAGATACAAGAGTCCATTATGATCTGAACTCCTAACTACGTACTTCTTACAGATCTTTAGTTTTTCTCCTTTTCGCATACTTTTTTTCCTTTCATTCTCTCTTATCCTTATCCTCCTTTTTTTCTTTTTCATGTTTCTTTTCTAAAAAGTTTGTCGCTTCTTCTATTTACTAGGGAACTCATTGTTACAAGGATTAGATTATGACTGACAGTATGCAGTGTGAATGATTCCTTAATTTTTGTGTCTAGTAGGTGAAGTCATTATGTAAGTTCTCCTGTGTTCAGTGTTGCAAAAACACCTATCATTAGTCTTTGATAATCATTCATGGTTAGAAGCATCCGTTCCAGAGAAAAGCTGATGAAATACGTAAGCTTTTGCTTCATCTGTTGATTTACAGATGCTGGAAGCTCCACTCGGGGCATTTTCATAAGCTGCTTTATAACAATTAAGCTAGCTGTGGTAGAAAATTAGTTCCAGCATGTTTTACGGGCAGCTACAATTTTGGTTCAAAGACTGGAGAGCATAATCTCGGCGATTCCAAAAGGGAAATACTACAGGCAAATTCCAATATATTTCCCTCTCATGGCTGTTTGAGGAACCACTGACACCTCACATTGCCGTGCTTCTTCCTATTTAATAAGTGAAAAGTATAATAATTGTGGATAAACTGGGAAGGAGTGAGTGTGGAAGCTGTTCTCTATTGGGAGTGGAATGTTGTACCCTTAGTATGATAAGCTGATCCCATTCCATTAAATCACAAAGCTATCTCCCCTCTGTGCATCCTATACGAATGGCTGAAGAAAATTCGTGGAATTGCTAACACTCGCTGCAGCTGTCAGGAAATGATACTAATTAGTTTAATTTGCAATAACACAAGCACTTAACTCTCCAAATAATCTGAGTTAGTAAGTCAGTTTTTATATTATGACAATGACATGTTTAAGAGACTCCGGAGCACTGCTTTTTTGACCTTTGACACACATTTCTGATAAAGCAGCACATCAAAGATGTTTTGCTTTCCTCCTCCATTATTCTTTCATCTGTTCCAGTGGGAATTATTTGATAAATGAGATGGTTTGGTAGCTTTACATAACAGAAAAGAAGCTAAGATCGGTGTCTTAAAAAGCACACATTAGCCAAAGAAGTATATTTTTGAAAAGAAATAATCACTGTGTCAAATGAACAACACCTCTCAGATCACCAAATCCCCTAGAATTCACGCATTCACATTTAATTCCATCCATTGTTTCCCCACCGCCCCCTCCTTGCCCTTTTTTGGTCCTTGTCAGCTTAGGAAAAGGGAGCTCAAATGGTGAGTTTCACTTTCCCCTCTTACTCCATTTCCTTTCTCTGTTCTCAGGCACAGCCAGCTGCTACTGTTTCTGCTCCTTCTCCTGACAGGCGAATGTTTAATGTCTCTTTCTCCTGTCCCCTTTCCATACATTTGGTATCAACATCTCTTTCACGAAGCCAAAGAGGAAAAAGCTCTCAAAAACATTCGCATACATATTAAATGAGCTTCATCTGGGGTCTCCTGGGGTGCCTCTGACTGGGAACCTGCGGCTGGACAGGCTTGATTTTCGCCTTCATTCGTGTTATGTATTTTTTTCATTCCACAGGAGGCCAGGGGTTTGCGGCTGCCACAAAGCACATGAACAATTTCAGACCCTAATGGAATCCTTGTCTGATTAACCACTTAGATCTGGGGAGGTGGTCTGGGAGGAGGGATTCCTGCTATCAAGTCCCTGGGCTTTGAATGACTTTACACAACAGTTGGTTATTTTCATCATTGCCTCAATTTCTCAGCTATCTTTTTTTTTCTTTAATTAAATATAAAGCATAACCTAGGTCTGTGGTTCTTGTTAAGACTTCGGAAAGAGAAATATTATGAATTTCGTTTGTTATTCAAATGGGTGAAAAGTTGCCTGGCCTGTTGGAGAAATTTTCCTCATAGAGAACCATATGTGGACTCAGTGATTTTTAAAAGGAAAGGTTGAATTTGAGTTTCCCTTTCCCCTCCTAACTGTGGTTCAGCGGTAAAAGCAAAAAGCAAAATATTATTTTCTTTTGAAAGATTTGATCATAGTCAATTAGAGTTAAATTTAAGATCAAACATCAAGTGGTTGCAGGACACTGCTCTGCCATATCTTGTTTTTAAAGTTAATTCCCGGGCAAACTAGAACAAGTTTTAGTTTAAAAAATCTGCAACATTGAGGTCTTTTATTCAAATGATGTATAAAGTTGATGTCAGATTAAAAAAAAAAAAAAAACTCCAAAAATGGATCAGATACTCTTGAAATGGGGAGATGGTACACGATGTTGAAGGAAGGGCATCAAACTAGAACAAGTTTTAGTTTAAAAAATCTGCAACATTGAGGTCTTTTATTCAAATGATGTATAAAGTTGATGTCAGATTAAAAAAAAAAAAATCACTCCAAAAATGGATCAGATACTCTTGAAATGGGGAGATGGTACACGATGTTGAAGGAAGGGCATTAAAATAGTTGCTAAATAATTTTAGTATTTGCCCAATTTGGAAATTCTGCCTCACTGGAGCATGTATCACTGAAGCCACTCCAGTTAATATTCTGTCAATGTTTCCATCATAAATAAGCCTCAGTGTTGAAAGCTTTATAATTTGGTTATAAAAATTTGCTTTCTACTAAAATTTGACAGGATACACAGGATCCAATTGTCCCAGAGAGAGACTGTTTTAAAAACATTTGGGAGGAATAAATAAAGAAAGATTAACATATTGTGAAATGAGAATCAGAACTTTTATACCATATTTTTTTAGTGGTCTAAACAGTGACATATTTAGATAAATCTTGGCCCTAAAGTGAAATTTTAGAAAGAATTCACTTATCCACTGGTAACTGCCGAATAAACATGCCTCTAGTGCTCCCTTGCCCTCCACGCCCCCGACATTCAGGGGCAAGTTAGGTGATATTTAGCAGTGTAGACATTATGGAGAAAAACATGCTAAGGTCTTCTCTTTTTCCCTTCTTGCTCTAACCTGATTTCACTTTCCATTTTATCTTTTTTCCAAAATTTTTAGGTAGTTAATACCAAGGACCTGGGGTACTCATCATCACTCACCCTAAAGGCAACTCCCATAAATTTAACAGATTTAGCTAAAATAGTGTTACTGTGGGAAAGTTTCTCTTTTCAACAAAAAAAGAATGATTGGACCACAGGAGCCCAAGAATCTAATCTGGGTCCTACTGCTAACTGGTTGTGTGACCTTAGGTATGTCATTTAATCTCTGTGGGGACTTTACCTTTTCTCAACTATAAAATGTGTGTGTTGACATTCCACTCCTTACGAGCACAGTCTTGTCATCTTAGGTGGAAGGAGCATGGTTGATGAAGGCTCAGAGTTCCCTCATAACACTTTGCAAATGCCTCCCGTGGAATCAACAGAACTTGTGGCTTCCACAATGCTTGTCTCTCTTAGGACCTCCCAGCTTCGTGGGGAATGCTTTGAGTTTAGCTATAAGTATGGTTGCAATTTTTGAACAATGATAATGTCTGTGTAAACTATTTTATAAAGCACTTTTCTTTTGAATATACAATCTTTTTTCATCTCACAAAGCACTTAGGACATTGATATAGAAAAGAAAACTGAGATCAGTCAGATTCAATAAGGTGGCCGAAATGGAAGGTGTTGGAACATTCTAAAACTGACTTTAGTGCTCTTTCTGCACACTGCTCCCTAACTTCATAATGCTTCTTAAAAATTAATGGAACTTAATTTAGGATCTATTGGCATGAGAGGACACATCTCTATGTTGGTGCATGCTTGCCTGTGAACAGGTGCTTTTGTTTTTCTCTCATAGTTCTGATATGGTCAAAAGAGTCAGCAACACATCCTTGCACTCCACCTTTGCACCTCAGCCCACCAATGTTCAGATGTTGGGATTCATGTTCAGCTACAGGCTTACTTTTTCCAGCTGCCAGGGGGCTCTCTCTCTGGCTTGTACAACCCCTTCAAAGCAGCCAAGAAACACAGATGCTCTTAGATTATTATAGCTGAGTGAGCTCTCCTGACATTATTTCAGCCCCGACTCTCAGTTTCCAGAAGAGACAAAAAGTCCCCAAAGACCTGAGAGTTCACCCAGCTGCCTGGTGGAAGTACTGGGACCAGAACCTGGTCTCTAGGGTCAAACACAACAGCCTCTCCATCTCCACTTCATAAGCCAAGAAGACCGTTGTAGAGAGAAACCACTGAGGCCTATTTAAATGAGCAGATTACACTACTAATTGAAGGCCTAGATAGGGCAATGGACACGGCAGGTGTGGCTGTGGTTTGTAAACCTGTCTCTCCTCTTCAATTCTTCAAACGTTATATGCATTCATTCCCCATAAGCACCTCTCTGTTTTCCATGTCCCTGCTTCCTACACTTAAATATACATATGTGACACAGTGACTACTTACCAACATTTGCAAATCTTACTTGGGTCGTTAAACTTATTCACATATAATTCTTAATGGTCTGCTCTCTGACACATGAAAGAAATTCAACCCTTAATTCAGAACAGCGGATTAAGAGGCCAGGCGCGGTGGCTTCCACCTGCAGTCCCAGCACTTTGGGAGTTCGAAGAGGGCAGATTACTTGGGGTCAGGAGTTTGAGACCAGCCTAGCCAACATAGTGAAACCTGTCTCTGCTAAAAATACAAAAATTAGCCTGGTGTGGTGGGGGGTGCCTGTAATCCCAGCTACTCAGGAAGCTGAGGCAGGAGAATCGCTTGAACCTGGAAGGTGGAGGTTGCAGGGAGCCAAGATCACACTACGGCATTCCAGCCAGGGAGACAGAGCGAGACTCCGTCTCAAAAAACAACAAACAACAACAAGAAAGCTCTTCTTTTTCAGCTCTAAAAAAGGTACCCTAACTGACACAAAAGATGGGTTACATGACGTGCTTGGATTACAGTAGGACAGAGAAGGAACAGAACCAGGAGATACAGCAGGGTGAACGAAGATCAAAGAGCCAGCTGTTGCTTTGTACAGTAAATGAAACGCCAATACTATCTAGAATGCAAGATGGTTTTTAATATTTCTGGTCAAATATTCAAGGTCTCAACTTTAGAAAAAAACAAAAAAGAACAATGCATTCTCTTACCAGAAATATTCAGCAGTTTTGCCTCATAAATCAGTTGTTTGAAACCAAAAAGACCTAGCTATTATCCTCTCGTATTACAACAGTGACCACAATAGTGTAGGGAAACTGACATTTTGGTCTTCTCCTGGGGGAAAGGCCAGACCTGCTGGGAATGGTACCCACAGTGGATGACATTCTGGTTTTGCTTCTTAAATCCATTATTATTCAGAACCTGCTGCAATCCAGATAACATCTCTTATTTCTGAGGGGTATCACTTGCCTTTGTGATTTTTGTCTGTACTTCAGTAAACAAAATTCAAAGATTCTAAGGAATTAAA
Source organism: Mandrillus leucophaeus (assembly GCF_000951045.1). Classification (NCBI taxonomy): domain Eukaryota; kingdom Metazoa; phylum Chordata; class Mammalia; order Primates; family Cercopithecidae; genus Mandrillus; species Mandrillus leucophaeus. The sequence continues at coordinate 3,947,365 of NW_012101432.1, read as the reverse complement.
GAAGGTCTTGGAGTCAGCCAAGTGGATTGAAGAAAACAAGTGATGTGTTGATTGCATAGACTCAATCAAAATACAGGGCTAGTAGACAGCACACTTACAACATACAAAATATCCATTGAACAGAGGAATCTCAATGCCACCTTAACATCCTTGAGTCCCTGAGTTGCATTTCATTTACCGGTCTCTCTCAGGGAAGACAATATGCTACGTAATGTGACTATTTGAAGGGACAGAGCCACCATAGTGGAGACTCTGGCAAGTGGTTCCACATAGCATATACCCTTCAGGTCAGAAAAACTCAATTGAAGAATACAGGATGGCTTCTGTTGCCTTGTGGGGCAGTGGCAAAGTGTGTTGTGTCCGCTACCGGAAGAAAACTCAATTTGGGTTTCACATAGTCATTCTTGACATGTACTCTAGGGGCTCTTTAATTGTTGTTCAGTAACTTAACAGGTCCACTTTTGAAGCAGAAGCCACTTTGCATATTGAGGTACACAGGTGATCTCTCTCCCTTGTTTGCAGAGATCAGCTTTAAGATTACGTGTGTTTGTTCAAAATGCACCCCCTACAAGACATGAGGGCTGCTTACTATAACCAGTAATTTAGAAACAATAAGAACCCTTTTCAGTAGAATTATAATGCGGTTGTCTGATACCCCGAATGCCCCCTTGCCAAAGCTTCACTTATAATCAACATGAGAAATTCAGCGTGAGTTGGCTGTGGCCTTGAAGAAAGGATTGGGTGGAAGGGGAGTTTGTGCCACATCAGGGCCTGCCTGGTGAAACTTTACTTTTCCCCCTTGGACACAACAATACAGAATTATCCCCATCTATGCTTCCACCCTCCCTAACTTGGACTGCTGTCACCTTTCCTGGCACAAGAAAACAGTAACAGATGTCCCAGGACTTGAATAAGAAAACAGAGATCATAGGGTACTTTGTAATATGCTCAAACCTTATGATGGAGCTTACATACAATTAAATTAAACTATGTCAGGATTTATGCTTCAACAGAGTCTAACACTTTGGAACATTCTCTCTTTTGGTAAAATTTTAAACTGTCCCTTGAAATAATTTACAATAGCTAGACTTACTCTATATCTCTCATTACTGGTTAAAACACAGTGCTTAGTTATTCCAATGGAGTATATATTAATATGAGGCATACACACTCAGATTTGTATGCGTAGAACTCTGAAGGTTGTTGGTTTTTTAAAAAGTGTCTTTCATTGGAAACATGAAGGACAACCTTACTTGGATTATAGGAGATCAAACACTGGGAGATAATAACAACTGTGAACATGTGTTAGGTTACTTGTGTATAGCAACACAGTTTATCTCCACCTGGATTGCTACATGCAGTTTTGGTTACTACAGCTCAAGAAATTCAAAACAAATTGAAAATTTATCCATAGAGGGACGTGGAAAAATAATCCTGAGTTTTAAGGGGTTTCTTTGCCAAGATTAGGCTGCAAAAGTAGCACATTTCTAACTGGGAGGATAAAAGCTAATCAAAGTTAAAGAAATCATGAAAAGTGTCAATACTCATTTACCTAAGCCTAGATCTGCAGATGTAGGAAATAGTGGTTTTAGATCGGGTAAAAAGAAGTTCACGTTTCATAGTGAACTTAAAAACTTTGTTACCTCAAATATAGGAGAAGCCAGTCTATTTAGATGGGATCATGGATGTCAAGTTCAAATTGTGAAGGGAAGATGGAACTACCTGGGGAATGTATTTAGTGATCTTGATGTGATATTGTGGAAATAGCCCCTGACACCCCTGTCTATCAAAACTGCATCGAGGGTCTGGCCCAAGAGGGTATTCCCGTTTTTCCTCTGACTTTGATGAGGAGAAAGGACGAGTTCTATGATTTCACTGAGCTCTCAGGCTACCACAATCTGGAAACCATAGTAAGGAGGCTTTGAGGCTTCTTCTACCAGAAACAGAAGTAGTCACAATACATCATTTATTACAATATTATTAGGATGCATGTTATTTCTTTTATGAAAAGAAATGATACACAGGTCTGAAAAAATCTCACTAGCAGTAAGAACTTCAATATAAATACAATAATTGGGGGTAAATGCATTTTATCGAATAACTATATTAAAGTAAAATAAAAGCATCAGTGCCATTTTCTTTGTCACAGTCACTGGAAGCCTATAGATCATTAGTGCAAATTAAAAACAACAAAGGTTAAAAGTGCATAGTAAGGCATATGCAAGAATCGCATGAGCCTTGCCCTTTGGATGCTCTTTACGGTGTCTTGTCAAATTGAACATCAAGACTGTCCTTCGTAGACCAAGAGACAATAATTCCAAATGTCTCTGCTGGGGACTGCTTTGACCAATTGCAACTACTGTGAGAAGAGTGACAGTGTTGCTGGGAGTTTGCCAGGCCCCAGGTTCTCTCCAAACAGTTCCTGGGCTTCTAGGGGGCTGGAAAAATTCAATATATAATTTTGCTGTGACCTCCTCTTCCTGGGACCTGTCAGTGTTTGCTACCAAGATAGACCCTAGGGACTGGTCACTGCTACTATAGCTCCTTAGCTGCAGCTGTTCAAGCTCACAGGCTGAGGGGGAAGAAGGAAAATAAAGTTTTTAATGGCTTGACTAGTTACTGATAGAGCCTGGCGCCCATATCTTCCCTTGAAAGAAAGATACTCTTTATAGCATACAGACTATGAGTGAATGAGAAGGAAAACAGCAAAGTGGTGGGAGATAAAGAAACCAAGTAAAATGTCCCTCTATCCCCTCACTCTTTCGGGTTTGGGGAAATGCTGGTATGATTCAAACCAGTGAAACAAACAAACAAACAAAATTTACTTTTTTTCCTTGGATTTGAACTTAGTAATATTATCATTTGAAGTGTAAGTACCACTACCCGGGGCCCCACTGTAATCAGCATTTTAATTCGTGAAGAGGTCTGCAGTGGCTCTGAATGTCTTATTTTAGGAAAGTAATAAAAGTTGGTTTTATCAGTTCTAGGACCCTGGGGTCCCTCTCACCCCCAAACCCCTGACCCAATTCACAAGGCCATTCCAGTGGGCCGCCTCTCCCGTTACATGGTGTTGGAAACCTAGGACTCTTTTGACAGTTACTAAGAGAAGGAGGAATATCATCCATAGATTTTTTTTTTCTAAATGTTAACTAAAAGTACCTTATCTCTGCTGCTGCCCTAACTACCTCACTAATTCTGGTACCAAAGTCATGCTGTTAAGGAAATAGCTGATTTAAACAAAGCAGGAGTATTTTTAGAACAATAAAAAACCTATTCATGATATCTAATTATGCAAACTGTGAACAAGAAGATGCTAGTCTTGCATTAGCTGAGACTTGAACTCTTGTTATAATTTGCTCTTTTTTCGCAGCAGAAAGCAGTTCTTTTTTGTCGCTTTACTGCCTTAGCGTGGCTTGGTGCTTTTGGCAGACTCAGTGCAGGTCACCGCAAAGTGTTTCTGTTGCTGCGGTAGACTGCAGTTAGGGAGCGTGGCAGGATAATGTATTGTAATGCAGATTACGGTGGTTTGCTGCTGCGTGATTCACAGATATGATTGCATCTAATTTCAGGAATAAGTGGAACCGTCTGCTCTTTTGTGTTAGCTGAAAGCTGTTCGATGGCATTCAAATGACTGCTGCCTTTGCACCTAGAAAAAGATAAAAGAAACCCACCCGTATCACAGCAATAACTTTCCTCATTGTACCCCCCCAAATCCAGCACCATACTGGCTTTTGTGAGAATCATAGTTCTTTCATCTTTCCTCCAAAAAATAATATGGTCCCATGTTTTGGGGAGTGGATATATTTTGTTTTATTAAATTTCCTCATCTCGTCCTCTTGGAGAGGGACCATACTAAATGTTCGTTTCCCTCACTCTGTCTCTCCTGCGGTTCTGTAACAATGCCGTTCTGACTCTAGAAGAAAACATCTCCATGTAGACCTGCAGTGAGAAGTTCCTAAGGAGTGACTTAGCATCGCGATATTTGGTAACTTTATGAAGCCTGTGGATCACTGGAGCTTTTGCAACTAAAAAATAATTGCAGTTTTAATTATGAATCAGATTCATTTAGGCTGTTGGTTCTTATCAATTTGTAGGTTTTCATTTAACCTTCCAGCTCCTTGGACTCCACTTCTAAGGGGGGCAGCTCTCCAAAGGCAGGCGAATCATGCACACACTCTTTCCTCTTCTTTGACCACACACAGTCCTATCCCCTTTATGAAATCAGCCTCCCCCAGTTTGAGTTTGCATCCCCTAATTATGTGCTTTCTTAAATGTTTGTTTTCCGTTGCTCTAACTTTGGTTTTACATATCTCTCTAAAAAAGCCCACAGAAACAAGTTAACTATACTTTTCATACCAAACAGAAATTAAACCTAGGTAACAAACCCTTTGGCAGGAAAACAGTGGGATTTCCCAATGAGCCACATGAACGCAGAGGATGCTGGAAGCCAGCAGTCACTTGGGACCCGCAGAGCACAGAGGTTAACAGGAGGGGACATCCATGTGCAATTTAACACTGACACTTAATGTTGTTCAGGCCCTTTATGAGAAAAAACCAAGCATAGGCATTGTTCATTTCTTATTTAACACTTAGAAAAATTCAAAACTGTGTATAAGCACAATATTAAGGACGTGGAACCAGAGGGAAGAAATATTCAAACGCAGGCACCTCCTTCAGCCTGACTCACCCTTCTTAGAGGCTAACCCTATTTCCCCAGGCAGGAGGTCTTATGATGGCAGGCCTTTATTTGACCCATAACAAATATAAATCTCTCTCACAATGAGCTCTCATAAATGGAGCGATTGTATGACTCCATTTTCTGGATACGATCTTTAGAAATTATCCTGTATCTAGCCTTTAAAGTGTATTCAAGAGGCATTTCATTTGGGTGGATAAGAGTGTAAGATACGATGCATGTAAAATTCTGCCAGTTTTTTTCAGATGCAATTGTTCATGCTGTAAACTTTGAGATTGTCTGACGACTGTGTCATTTTACAACTGCCTTCACTGATCTTCATAGCAAAGGGCAAAAGGACTGTGACTGTCAGGCTGTAGCCAGAACCTTTAATAAAATGCCATGGGAGATTTCCTCCCCAGCACAATAACTTATCAAAAACATCTGATGAGTACCCTGTGTGTCCGAGATAGAAGACCCCCTTCTCCCTCCACCCACACACGAGGGTCTATACTATGGGAAGAGTATAATTTTCCCACTGATGGGAAACTCTAGATGGGGGAAGAAGCTTATTAGAAAACATAGACTTTGCAAAGAGCTAAAGATTTGGTTCTCTTTATATTTTTAAAAACTAATTAAAATATTTAATATCTTTTCCTCCCAGTTTAAGTATTAGCTATCTACTTCAGAGGAAAACACTACAACCTAGAAGTATTTGGAGGAAGGTGTAACTCCCACAAAATACCCTTCTCCACTTCACTTCATAATCTATTCAGTTTGAGACATAATGCCAGGAAAAAGGCCATATGGCAGGGTGTGGGAAATCATTTTCTATGTTGCTAATTCTTAATGTCACTCAAAAAATAATAAGTTAAACCCTTTCTGTGGACACAAAAAGAAAAAAGTATTTTCTATTAACACAATGATAAACTTTACTGTAATTCAGAGGCGGTCAAGAGTGTCAGTGGGACAAGCCAAATCCACAGAAACAACAATGCTTTGCATCTGGAGCTAAGAAATTTAGGTTTCCTCCTAGCACCAGTAACCTAGAGAAAGCCTCAGTTGTACCATCTATAAAATGGAGATTTTGCCTGCTAGCCTTCACAGAGATATGCAAATTAAGAAGTTTCTATAAGAGTGTTTTTAAATGTATACTATTTTAAGCTACTGCACACAGTTGGACATGGCACACATAGCTGGGATTTAAAAGCAGAAAGGACATCAGCAAGGTGATTCTACTAGGACAGAGTCTGTAACTCCACGGCAACTCTCAGAGATACGATAACTATGTCATTGGTTATAGCTTGGGTAGGGCACTTTGTCACTGACTGCCAATAACATTGCTCACGTTGGCCAGGCATGGTGGCTCACGCCTGTAATCTCAGCACTTTGGGAGGCCAAGGCAGGTAGATTGCTTGAGCCCAGGAGTTGGAGATCAGTCTGGAAACATGATGAAACCTCATCTCTATTAAAAATGTGAAAAATTACCCAGGCATTGTAGTGCGTGCCTATAATCCCAGCTACTCGGGAGGCTGAGCAATCGCTTTGAACCTGGGAGGAGAAATGCTTGAACCTGGGAAGCGGAGGTTGCAGTGAGCCGAGATCACGCCACTGCACTCCAGGCTCAGTGAAGAGCAAGACTCTGTCTAAAAAAAAAAAAAAAAAAAAAAAATTGCTCAAGGCTCAAGTTACAGAGGACCCTCTCCATGGAAAACTTTGAGAAAGAGAGAATGTACAGGTGTGTCGTTGCTTCTTTCCTTAATACAGGTGGGGTTAGCCTTCTTATCAGCGAGGCCAGGACTCAGCCTGCATGTGTTAACAGCACACCAGTGTGGAGAGCTTTTTCTCCTTCACACGCAGCAGAGTAATAGCTCGACTCAGTGCACACATTAAGTCCATGCACAATATTCCTAACCGGTCTGTAGATGCCTTCAGAGCTGACACTTTCCTGCCTCTTCCTGTGCCTGCCTTAGACCACATGCCAGCGTTACTTAGGGAAAGAGATGATGATTCCCTGTCATTGTTTTTGAGTAATGAATGGGCAATTACCAAACTCTTCTGGAAACTCCTGTCTTCTCAGAGCCCTAATGGAGCATTTGATTCCAAGTATTGGGAACGTAAATAGCAGTGAGGGTGCCCACATATTTCAAAGGCTGTAGAAATTACATTGCACAACTTAAACCACCAGAAGTTAAATGGCTTTCTGAAAGGATACTGCTGGGATATTTTTCATCACTTTTATAATATTTTTTTTCCTTGCTGTCATTTAAATAGATCCTTGGAAACTTGAAACTTAAATCTATTTCCTTACCCAAAGTTTTCCTTTCAGCATACACACACACACACACACATAACTGCTTTGTTATTTTAGGATCACTCATGGGCCGGTGGCACCGATTTTTTTTTTAATCGAAAAAACACATAAAAGCTTTTTCTCCACATATTTTCTCCACACATACTGCGTCTCAGAATGGTAAATTAAAGCCACGTAGGCAAAAAAAAAAAAAAAAAAAGGGAGAGAGAAACATCCTCATTGACTATAGAGAAGCAAGGGTTTGGGGCATAGGCCTCTTTCCAGATCCATCAACAATTTTTCTTTCTTTTTTTGGTATTTCTTTAAGGATTAAATTATGTAAACCAAATATGTCTAAAATAATTTTATTAGGTGCAAGGTTTATGTGATGTTTGCAGCTAGCACTCATAGCAAAAACAACCTTCACACTCTTCACATACGAAGCTCGAGAGTAAATCTGATTTTCATAATAGCTTGAATTCACATACATCGTTGGTGAAAAGCTACAAAAATATGCTTTGTGTTAGCTCTGCTAACTTTATATTCAATTTTTCTTTTAAAAATTTAATTGCATTTCCCATTGTTTCTATTGCATTCTTATAACACAGTTTGTGCTCCCTTTGGTAGCTAAAATTACACCTGTAACTGTCCAAAACTATTAGTAAAGTCAGCTTAGCTTGTGGGATAAAGTATCTGTCTTGTATTTCAGACAGACTGTGTTCCAACACCATTGTGGTCAGATTTTTATTAAAAATTCTTCATATTTCTTTTCTCTTTGTGCCAAACAAATCGCAACATTTTCAACACTTAATCATCTTCCTCATCTAAAAATATTTCCACATTAAATGAAAATATTTAAACTTCTTTTTGATGCAGCAAAACTTAGAACACTGTACAAAGTCTGGTTTTCATAAAGTTCTGCAAAAGAGCAGCGTGCGTATAGAAGCAACTATTGTGAATAATTGTCAAGGTCAAGGGGAGAAATGCAATGGTTAGCGATGGGATGGTTCTTTCCCTGAGATTTCAGATGGACTACTTCAGTAGGGAAGTTTGTTTCCTTTTTTTGAGAAATGTCTTTGGAAAGCTAGCACTGGTGATGACAATTGGGGCTTCCCTTAATAGAGAGATTTCCCTCAGTGTCATGGAACTCCTGAAGTTCATTTATGCCAAGAGGGAAGTGCACCAAGACTTGACCCCTTTCCCAAATGGCCCTGGGTGAAATCCTTCATTACATGCTGCCCTTACAGTTAGTATCCAATCAAGAAAACAGAAGCTTCTCTGAGCATTTAAAGCAAAGTAAGTTTAACACAGGGAATTGGTTACACTGATGCTGGAAGAGAACAAGAAGCCCACAAGGGACACCTAGGAAACCCAGAGGTTAAAACAGAAGGAAGCCATGGGGTCCCCTAGATTGAAGGGACAGAGAAGGTGAAGCTAGAGCTAGCTGGAGACAGTTGGCTGAGATATCACCTGAGACAGCAAAAGAGGGGACAACATGGCCCCTTGACCAGGGCTAACAAGGCCACCTTCCTGGGTCTGCATGTGATATGAGCCTGCAGTGGTCCTGCTCCAGCTTAGGATCCTCCACCCTTGAGGAATGCTTGGGGCTACAAGGAGGTGCCTATGGCCTCAGGGCCTGTGTAACTCCTTCTAGGCCACTCTGAGACTCTCTATCCCAATGGTCTGAGCTCACTCCCAGGGACTGTGCAGGCCTCTGGCCTTCTTCTCAAGTGGGACACACCTCCAGTGTTCATTTCAGGTGGCCCAAGAGCCCCAGAGCAGGTGTTTGAGGGGAGGGGGAAAAAGCTTGGACATGGTGCCAGGGATATCTATATATGTGTATGACAGGTCACAAGAAGCAAGTGGGTGGCAGGCCAGAGGCCAGGTCAAAGCAGAGGCCAGGGCTGGGGTCAGGGTCCGGACCGGGAGGCAGAGCCCGGAGCCAGGGTTAACTCTTTCCATACCACTATGTCCTGGTGTGAAATTCCTGGAGTCTAAGAATTCTAACTCAAACTAGCCTTCAAGTTGATGTGAAAGTATAGTTCTGAGGTAGGAGGCTAGAATGTGCTTTATGTAACGATTTGTTAGCTTGTTTTAGAACTTGAAAACATCTGGATATGTGATATGGGATCTCCATTTGACCTTCTACCTCTGACTCTGTAAGTGTTAGGGGTGGACCTAGGCAGAGAAGAAACACTTCTTTTCTCTTACCTTTCAACCTCCCACCACTAGCTGTCACTGGCTGACCCTGATGATACAGGCTCTGTAAAATACAGGGAGGAGCAGAGGAAGTGAGAAAAGGACTTGAGAGCAAAGAGGCTCAGGGCTGGGACACCCAGCCAACAAAGGTTGAGGGGCTCTGAGTCCCCTAGGTCAAAATCATATGCCCCCTTTTATACTAGGTTTGTAACCTATTATTTAAAGCAAAGTTTAAATGCATGTCCCACTTGAGTTTCTTCCTTCCAGTTTTCTCTCTTCCTTCCTTCTTCCCAGCCTTCTTTAAAATGCAAAAACTCCTGAGACCGGTGGCAGATTAAACTTCTAGTGCCTTAGTGTGAATGAATCTGTTAAATATTTTTCTGGTCTGGAAAGCCTGGGGCAGCTTAAGAGAACAGGATGTCCAGGAAGAGAAAGGAGGGAGTAGATTGGCCATCTTGTGACTTTCTGTAAAAGTCATTTTGTAAAAATATACAAATTATAAGAAACAAATTATCAATGACAATATCCAGTCTGGGGAGCAAATGGTACAATAATTTTAAGATCGAGATCAGCCTGAACCTCAGCCTCGATTTTTTATATACCTATGTGACCGAATGAATGTGCTTAACAATTCTTTGCCTCGGTTTCCTCATCTGTAAAACAGGGATGATAATAATAAAACAACCTTTAGGAGTGGCAGCGAAGTGGAGTGAACCAAGGAAAGTATATAAAGTGCTTCGTGTAGTGCCCATTGTTAGCAATGACTCAATTAATACCAGCAATTAAGATTAGCTTTAAGCTGCATAATGACACCCACAGATGTCCATGTCTTAATCCCCAGAGCCTGTGAATAGGTTATTTTATATAGTAAAAGAGATTTTGCCAATGTGCTTAAATTCTTGAAGTGGGAAGTTTATCTTGGATTATTCAGGTGGGCGCAATGTAACTACACAAGTCCTTATAAGAGGAAGATGGGAGGATCAGAGTTGGTAGTAGCAGACGTGATGACAGAGTGAGTGACTGGAGTTCTTCAAGGAAGGAGCCAGGAACTGAGAATGCAGATGGTCTTAGACACTGAAAATGCAAGGAAACAAAATCTCTCTGAAGTCTCCAGAAGGAACAGTGCTCTGCTGACATCTTGGTTTTAGGTTTCTGATCTGCAGAACTAGAAGTGAATAAATGTGTGTTGTTTTAAGCCACCAGTGTGTGGCAGTTTGTTATACAGCAACAGGAAACAAATACAGATGATAATCCTGGATGGTCTGGAAATAAATGAATGAAGGACTTAGGAATATGCATGGGAAGAGGAAAAATTCAGTTTATTTTAAACCTCTAAAGTTTGGAGCAAATTAAGAATGACAAAGAGATAGGAACTTATCCAGTACAAAACTTAGTGTTACGAGAAATTTCCCTGTTCATAAGTGTTTAAGAAACTGGAAGATTCTCTGATAACAAAACTCCATTGAGAGAATTTGGAGTGAAATCCAGCTTTATTTTTTCAGTGGATGACTCTTGAGTATAGATGTCTTCTACTTTGTCTTGGGCACCCTTTGGTGGAAGTGCAAAGGAGCCTTGAGAATCAGAAGACTGGCTGCCTTGGGGGAGAAAAGATCAGAAAGCTGCTAACCCAACCTGGCTGGTGTAGCATTTTACATATTTTGTAGAAGGTTAATACGTTTTCACAGATTTGATTTTTTCCTTGTTTTATTCTGCTTTGGAATTTAAAGCTTCTTACCTTTAATTCAATATTTATTCAGCAATCACTTATTGCTATGAACTGATTTGCATTACCCAAAATTCATATGTTGAAGACCTAACCATCAATGTAATGGTATTTGAAGGTGGGGCCTATGGGAGGTGATTAGGTTATGAGGATGGAGCCCTCATGCTGGGTTTAGTGCCCTTATAAGAAGAGACATAAGAGTGCCTTTTCTCTTTCTACCGGGTGAGGATACAGTAAGAAGGTGACCACCTGCAAGCCAGGAAGGAAGCCCTCACCAGGAACTGAATCTTCTGGCACCTTAATCTTGGACTTCCCAGCCTCCAGAACTGTGAAAAATAGATTTATGTTGTTTAAGCCATAAAGTCTATGGTATTTTGTTATAGTAGCCTGAGCTAAGACACTCTCAGCCCCAGAGTGAGCAAAGTGCAGGAGAGACAGATGTACAACAAAGCAAAAACATGAGGAGAGAGCTTATGTCCAGAGAAAGAGGCAGATGAGTAACAGGTAATCAAAATCATAATAAAATGTGATGTGATGTGAACCACAGTATGTAAACAAATGGAGTGCTCAGGAGGCTAATTCAAGAAGTCAAGAAATAATTCTTAGTGGAAGCTTTATCCAGGGTTTGAGAGCTGAATGGAGGCTTACCAAGTGTGGAAAATGCTGGTGAGAAACGTGCAAAGTACCAATGTCTCAAAGGGCATGATATGTTCAGGGACAAGTTAGAATTACAGGTGAGTTAGGGAAAGAGGGAAGGTAAACATGGAAAGTTAGTTAAAAGTCAGAATACGAAAGGTCTTATATGGCAAGGCATACCACAGAAAAGAGATAGTGTGGTGGAAATAGAAGAGGCTGAAGAGTAGATGGATTTATGTTTGACTCTTGGGTCTGATTTGGCCACTCTTTACTGGTGTGATATTGGAAAAATTATGTAACTTCAGTTTCCATTTATAAAAATACAAATAGCGAATAAATATACAGAGAGATGTTTCTCTTTTCTACTAGTCATGAAAATACAGTGAAAACACTGAGATTTCTTAATCTTCCAGCTCATTCAGTTGGCAAAAATTAAAATGATTGAAAACATTTGATGCTGGCAAATATGTGAGGAAATGGACACTTTTCAAAATTACTGATGATACTGTAAATTGATACAACTTACTAGGAAATAATTTGGAAATATCTAGGTTTTTTTTTGTTTTTTTTGTTTTTTTTTTTTTGTTTTTTTAAACATTCCCTTAGTCTTACTACTCCCTCCCCTAGTTACTGCACTATCCCTTGTGGTTTTCCTTTCCTACACCCACACCTCTGAAATCACTCCTTTGCAAATAAAATCTTTCATTTATCCTAATTTCAGTGTGCCACCTCTTTCCTGTTAGGACACTGACTGAATCAGTCCATAAAGCACTTGGCCACATAAAAGGTTCTCAGTACATTTATATCCCTCCCCTTCTTTCCCTAAGGATCTTTGGACTACGTGTTGAATGTCACTGGAAACTCCTGAGTTTCTTCAAGCAAGAGAATGATTTTATTTTTTTGCTCTTTATAAAGATGAATCTGATTGCAAACAAAAAGGTCTTTCAGATGGGAAAAGAGAGAGTCACTGAGCCATGCGGCCCTGATCTGCCACTCTTCCTGAGGACTCCTAGTACACAGTAGGCGATTGGTATAGTGTGGAGAAGATTCAGAGATGTTTCCTGGTTCTGTGGCCTAAAAGAATGGTAGACAGCTACATTGTTAGTAGAAAATGGAATCAGGAGGAGGAAGAAAAAAGGAGGAAGTATGGGGCAAAAGATCTGAAAGAGTCAATAAGGGCTCACTTCCCTTCTCTCACTTTCAACTCTTTTGTGAGAAGAGGAAAATGAGGCTGGGTGTGGTGGTTCATGCCTGTAATTCCAGCACTTTGGGAGGCTGAGGCAGGTGGATCACCTGAGGTCAGGAGTTCAAGACCAGCCTGGCCAACATGGCAAAACCCTGTCTCTACTAGAAATACAAAAAATAAATAAATAAATAAAATTAGCCAGGGTGGTGGTGCATGTCTGTAATCCCAGCTACTTGGGAGGCTGAGGCACGAGAATCACTTGAACCTAGGAGGTGGAGGTTGCAGTGAGCCAAGATAGTGCCACTGCACTCTAGCTGGGCAATAGAGCGAGACTCCATCTCAAAAAAAAAAAAAAAAAAAAAAAAAAAGAAGAGAGGAAAATGAAAGACAGGATGGAGGAAGAACAAGTAGACAACAGCAAATACAATACAATGAATTGCTGTGAAGGGGTGCAGAGAGAAGGAAGAGGGGCATAGTCTTCTATCATTGCATGTGAATGTTTTCCCCTATTTTTATGTGCTAAAGTTGATTAAATTACACAGCCAACCCAGGCCTCTCTCCTGAGATGTTAGAGCTGTCAAAGCTCTAGTATGTAGCTGAAGGTCTCAAAGGTCTCAAAGATCTCCCCTTAGAGGTCTCCAAGGAATCTTAAACACAAAACGTCCCACCCTAAGTTCATCTCATATGCTCCCAGAGCTTGTCTACCTTCTGTCTTCCCAACTTAGTCAACAGCACCAAATTCCATCTAGTGGTCCCAGCCAGAAACACAGAAACTCTTTTTGACACCCCACCCACCCTGTCCTGACATCTAGTTCCTTACTAAGTCTTATTTCTATCTCCTAAACATCTTTTAAACTCTTACTTCTCCCCATCCCTCCTTTTATATCCTACTTCTGGCCTCTAGAATCTCTCCACTGGGCCACTGTGGTAGCCTCTAATCAGTGACTTCACATAGTTGCTTTCCAATCCATTTTCCACATGCTGTCAGAATGATCCATCTAAAAGGCAAATGGGAGTATTTCATTCCCCAGTGGAATGCTTCAAGGGCTTCCATTTGTCCTTAGCCTAAAGACCAAATTCCTTATTGTCAAGACTACATTGCGTGTTTCCAGCCTCATGAAGCAATGGAAAGTGGAGCCTACACTGACAGACTACTGGGTTCAAATCTTGGCTCTGCACTTCCTAGATGTGTGATCTTGCTGACTTAATTTCCTCATCTCTACAATGGGGATAATGATGGCATATACCTCAAAGGGTTGTTGTGAGATACTTGGCCTGTTTATACGCTCAATCAGTTGGCTGTTACTGCATCTCCAGCTTTATTTCACCCCACCCTCCTTCCTTCTGCAAGAACTTTTACCAAACTCTTTTATGCCTTCTCAATCAGCCCTTTGTGCATTCGGTTTCTTCTACATACATACTTTTTGGTTCTTCCTAACTCTTTTATTCTTCATTGGGAGCTTGTGTGGCTCCTACCCTGTCTCAGACTAAGAGCTCTGGTAGATGGTTCCCCTTTTCCTTCCTAGTTCATACTAGGCTCTTATTAAATAATTAATAGTGGAATGAATGAACAACATTTATCATACTTTATGATAATTGAGGTTTATTTAATAGTTTCTCCAATGTAGGGCACAGTGTATATGAAAGTTATCTTGTTCACTGTTGAATCCTGGCATCCAGTAGAGAGAATGACACATAGTAGGGATTAGATTAAATAAATATGTGTTGAAAGGAATACATTTGCCATCCTAGACAAGTACTGACTTTCAAAATCTACTTATACACTCAAATGGATCTATCATGAATCATAAAATACTGCAAATTTTGCCAATTTACATTAGAGGTTTTTTTTTAATTTCGTGTTCTCTCCAAGTTTCTTACTCCTCCAATACTCATCCATTAATTATCATATGTGTTGGCTAATTTTGAACTCTAAGGCTTTATTTGCTTTATATCATGTGGCAAAATGTTTCTTGGTGAACTTTAAACCTTCTCTCTGATCCTGCCAATTTAGTAGATTATATCAGATATTTGTAAGAGTGCAAAAAGTCGCAAGTTAAAAAACCATCAGTGTGACCATTTTAATATATAGTTTGAAGTAAAGAAAAATATCTCAATTATTCCTTTGTTTTTCAGTCACTTTTATTAATGAGTAACACTGCTTTCTGAGTAAAGACCACCTTAACTCTTGCAGGCAACATGACATTTTTTATCAAATTATATTAAAACACTGATTAATTGTAATCCAAATCCTCCATTATCCAGGGCTTACTTCTTGTTCTGTATTTGACGAAACGAATCAAAATCAAAGAAACAGGTCAGTGTTAGCTAGAACAACAACAAAGCCAACAAAACATTTTCAGCATACATACTGGGCACATGAATATTAAATGTAATAAAACAAACATTACTTTTTAAAAAAGGATGGTAATTTAGCAATATACTGAGTCACCAAAGATTTGATTCTTTCCCTCCGTCCTATCCAAAAGGGAGAAGAAGGGAATCATCCACTTAGATTTTTCAGTAAGAAATGAAACAAAAAGGGTTGCTGGCTTGATCATGGGTTAAACAGAAAACTTGCTTTTACTTTAACTTCATGTGTCTTGGTGAATTGGGCTTTTATTATATTTCTTCTGTTACCATAAATGACATCTTAATGACCAAATGCTTTTGATTTACTTTAAGATACCTTTCACTGAAGAAGCACTCAATATATGCTGAATAAATAAATGAATACACAAATAAATATATGTATTACACTGGATCTGGCCCCCTTTAGTAAGACATTTGTTTGACTCGAACCCATTCTGTAAATTTCATAAATGATAGTGAAGGTGACATTAGCTGACATTAAACCAAGATGTTTGGAAGACTGATAGAGAGGATATAACTCAAAACCCTGAAAATAAAGCTGTTAAATATTACAAGCACAGCCATGCCTTGCTAAACTCATTTTTCAGGACAGAAAAGCAGATTGTGGAATTATTCACGCCAAAGTAATCCTTGCTTAATTTAATCATCGAACTAGGTTTCCTAATATGGATATTTTCTTAGACTTCAATTTGTTACATAGCTAACTTATTTTCTAATAGACTATGTTGGTAATAAGAAAATGAATTACATGCTGTTGGCAGAAAGATAATAACTTAGATCTGAATTTATCCCACACAAACTTGGTACCCCCTTTAAACTCAATAAGCTTGGGATACCTCAACAATCTATCACCTCTGGATGCCATTTATAAACAGATGGTAAGCCTCCACACCCGTGTGCTGCAGACAGCACAGGCCACACTGTACTTTTATCGAGGACTTGTCCGTGGCATCATCAGGAAGAACACGCAGCCCAGCCAAATTTGAACAAAGACCACTCAGCTTCCTGTTTTAGGACCTTCTAAATCCTTAAATCCCATTGGCTTAACACAGGCAAAACCTAACACCGCAGTAAATGTCATACTCCACCCAGGAGAGGGCAGTGACACTCACGACAAGCCAGCATTGCACCAGGGCTTGGAATGATTGAATAGAAAAACAGTGGAGAGGTCCAGGCTGCAGTGAGCCATGATATTGCCACTGGACTCCAGCCTGGGCGACAGAGTAAGACCATGACTCAAAAACAAACAAAACAGGGAGAGAGAGAGAGAGAGAGAGAGAGAGAGAGAGAGAGAGCAAGCAATGAAACCGAGTGTCTGATGCTCGAAAGATCATTTGTCTTTCATTCTCCACTGTCTCCAAGCACGAACCAGGAGAAATTTAAACGCAAGAAAAGCAACAATCACTATTTCATCAACTCTCTCTCTCACACCAGGGAGTTATTCAAAAATAATAATGCCTTTCTATGATAGGAAACCTAATTATTAAGAGCATTAAACACTAGAAGATTGCCACCCTTCGTACTGGCTGCAGATCGTTTGTCTTACTTGTCAAACACAAGTTCGTTTTTGACACTGATTTCTTAAATTTCCGCTGACTTGGCAATCTGCAGCCACTTCTCACAAGCTCTGTAATATCTTAAAGACTTCACAGCTAAGCAGTTAGAAAGGATTTGGGGTTTAATTCAGCTCACTGACCTGTTTAAGAGAATAACGGAAATAAAACAATTTTCAGCTAAAGGCCTGAGAAGGCCTCTCTCTTCTGAAAGAGTCTTTGTATCAATGCCATGAATCAAATGGTTTGTCTAAGTGGTTATTCTGCACCACCAGTGAAGGCCCAGCAATGTGGCAGTGAATCACATTTAATAACTTGTGGTTAGCTGTCATGAACACTTAATTTGATGTTGAACACAAACCCTGCAGGGGCAGAAGGGAGCTGGGGAGGGGAGAAGTGGGTGAGGTGTGGGGGGCAGAGAGAGTTACGATCCATTGAGATCCTGAGGCTCCCTTCGCCCCTTGAATCTTGAGGGACGGATGTGGGATCCTGTCTGCTGGTGTTTCCGCTGCTTTTTTGCAGCACCGCATTAGACAGAATTTGCTTTCTTGGCGTTCATCGTCTCCCCCACTTCAAGTCTTCCTGGGATCCCATTCACCCTCATAATGAAGGCTCGCCCAGTGGTAGAAGAACACTGCAGTCTTTTCCAGAGTGCTAGTGGAGGGCTGTCAGGCCGGCTAGAAGAATTCAAAGCGTTCAGGGAACCCACAAAAGATTTCTTGCAGCCTTTTAGCTGCCTGGCAGGCAGTAGAAACCCCTCTTGTGTCAACTGCTAAACACTGCTGTCCCTGTGTCCTGAATGGAATGCGTCAAAACTCGGGAATCCCACAGCTTCACATGTCGGCCATGTGCGCTGGCGGCAGCAGGCTCCGGCCGCTTCAGACGTTTTAATTTGTCACTCGGGAAAGCAGATGTGTCAGGGAGTTGGAGAACTTGGGAGGTGACCACAGCGAACTCCCTGAGGGGCCTACCCCACCGGGACCGCTGATGAGCCTCCTCCGTGGGGCCAGCCGAGTGCTGGGAGCGGAGGGAGGGAGCAGCAATTTGGTGGCTGCAATTGGAGACAAGGCCGCCTCCCACCGCGCCTCCCGGGAGCCCCCGGCGCGCACCCCGCCCGCTCGCGGCCGCGGCGGGTCACCTTAGTCCTCCTTGCCGCGCTCGCGCACGCCCTACCCTGCGCTGTGCAATGGCAACCTCGAAAGCACGTTCCAAACACTTTCTCCTTAGTCCTCAGGCCTCTCTCACTGGTTCTTTAAGCTACACAGCTATTCTCAGAGATTGCTCTCTAAGTCGGTGTGGGAATCTTTTAAGTGTGCTTCAAAGGCTGCTTTGCAGTGAGGCGAGCCCAAGGGATAGGTCCCAATCATTTCAATTTGGTCAATAGAGGAAAAACAAAATGGAATTTGACATTACCAAAAAAAAAAAAAAAACCTCAGTAGTCCTATTTTCAAAGTGTAAATGTGATGAATTTTAAAGCAAAGCAAACTTTAATACATTCAAATAAACACTAAATTGTAACACCTCTGAAAGCATTAATCACTCCTCTTGGCGTGTCAAGAACTTGGTGTAATTAGAGACCTCCTCTTATTCCCCACAAACTCCTCACCCTCACCTATCCCCACTCACCCCTCCTCACCCTCCAGACACCAAGTGCATTGCCTGCCTCAGTGCAACTGACAAATATATGCATTGAACCAAAATTCCTGCAAACTCAGCTGACAAGATGACTGTGAAAATATAAATCTCTATTTTACATATTTTTATTTGTAGTAATAATATAAACAATGTTTATATTTTTAAAAAATCCAAACCCATGGGATAAAAGTAACAAGTCTATAGCTACTCAATGAAACACACACACACACAAACACACACACACTTGAAACTTCTGTGCTCTAAAAATGTAACAGATTCAAATCAGACTTATGATACCAAGTTCCATGGAACAAATTAGTCCCCACAGTAAAATTAGAAAACTTGAACAAGAAAATCAACCTTAAAGACATAATCATAAATGTTCACTTTAGAAAGGACAATGAAGTAATCATACAAATAAGAGATTTTAAAAATAGAAAAGACCTTAATGGATGTTTCATTTACATTATTGAAATCCAAGTGAATTTCATTTTAATTCATTTCAATTATTTATTCGTTTACTACATTACAGGAAACTGAGGCACAGGGAATTCAGCAACTTGCTGGAAGCCCCATAGCTGGCTGGTTAATTAATGGCAGATGAAAGATTAGAATTTAATTGTACCTCTGTGAATTCTGCCTTTGCTGCCTTTCTCCAGCAGCATTGATTAGAATGGTAATCATTTATGACAATTTTATGAGATGGAAATCGAGGCAAATACAGGTAAAAATCACCAAGCAAATTGATAGCACAAGGAGTGAGAGGAGTCTGAAGGGCTAAACTGTTCCACAAAAAAACAATATTTCTTATTTTTAGAAGTGATTTTCTTAAACCATTTAAATTCTCAGAACATTATGGGTAGACCGAAAATATGCAGATAAACACATTAAAATATTTTAAAACTATTTCCTTCTTTACTTACTTTCCAAGACCTGCATTCAGATCTGTGCTTCCCTTAAAAGAATTCCCGGGCTTTCTTTTCCAGTCTGTAGGACTAGGCCTCCAACAGGGCCCTGGGATTACAAATTGAAGACTCAACAGAGAGCACAAGAATCCAGGATCTGAAGGCGCTCAGTGGAACATCTTGATGCTCAACTTAGTCTTCGAGATTTGGCCTCAGCAAGAAAGAAGCAAGTTCAGATGCCTTCAGGACCATACTTTCTCCAAAAACACACTAAGTTTATTAGTTTCAGAGCTGTTAATTTGACACTTGCTTTCTTAGAGTTTACCTAAAAATAGAGTGTGGGGGGAGGGGCAGGAAGAGGGGCAGGAAGACAAAACCGAAAACTAAATGTTAAGGATTTTGACTCGGATGGCAAAAATCATGTCATTTATAACATTTCAGTCCACGGTCTTACTGCATGCCACATCTTCATAGAAATCCTATTATCAAAGCCACCAGACACTATATTTGCTTCCTAATTATAGACCCTGAGCTAACAGTTGCTTTTTCTTCCCTATAATAACAACAACACTTTGTATTTATCTAGCGCCTTTCTTCCAACGAGCTCAAAATGCTTTGCAGACTTTAACTCATGAATCCCAGGCTTCTAGTGAGTGGGATCGGTGGTGCCTCTTAGTCTCTATGTTTTGTAGTTGGAGAAAACAACCAACTGAGCAAGCAGCCAAAGACATAGAGAGGAACATGGTGAGGAGTTCAGCTCTAGGGCCTTGGAGTTGACAACAAAATGCTTCTTCTGTGTTTGCTTCTACTTAGCCTCCTCTGGACTTAAACAAAGGAGAATTCTTGGGTCTGATGAAGGTTCCATTTTGGACATTTTTCTCTCTACCTTTGCTTCCTCATCAGGATTTGCAAACATCTTTGCACAGTTATTTAACTACTAATTCTAATCCTGAGCTTAGTCATAAGGATTTTAATCACATCCATGATCCTTTCCCCACAAGCACCCCCTTGTGGGTGCTTAGGGCGCCAGAACAATGAAACAAAAGACAGACCTTCACCAAGGAGGTTAGGGGTTGCCTTTTAGACAAATTTAGTTGGTGGCTTGGGATTTTTATACCTTACACTGTTATTGAAAGTTTCCAAATGGATTTTCTCGGTGGTCTCCTTTAAAACTTAACTAAAAATAAAATATAGGATTGTAAAATCTTGGTGTTAGAAAAATCTTGGAGGCCTTCTAGAATTCCTTCTCCAATACTGCTGACATACCGTCATTCAGCTGTTGCCCGAACATTTCCAGTCTTCAAGAAATTCAAACAATAGCCCATGTATTTGTAATAACTCTCATTGATAGAAATGTCTTCATTATATAAAACTGAAGTCATCTGCCTTTCTAATGAATGCCATTTCATTCACGCTAGTTCTGCCCTCGAAAGAACTCAGCTAATATCAAACACATCCACACAGTCACTTTGCAAAAATTTGAGGAAACTAATATTCCCTTCAAGTTTTCTCTTCTCTAAGCTAAATACTCTCAGTTTTTAATGGTTCTTCACATGAATATTTTCCAGAACCTCCCTCCTCCTACATGCCATTTTCTGATTGAGCTTCAGCTGTCAGTGTCTCTGAAATCTAGTTGCGCTCTGAACAGCACAGATGATTGTGGAACTATAGTCTCCATTATGTCATCCTTTGTCTAGAAATGCAACTTACAGTTTCATAAAATCTTGCTAGCCAGAACACACTTCTGGCCACTATTCAGTTGTAATACAACTAAACCCCTGGGTATTTTTCATCTTAACTGAGAGTAAGGTAGGTGCTATGGTTTGATTATTCCCAACCAAAACTCACGGTGAAACTTAATCCCCCATGTGGCAATGTTGAGAGGTGGAACCTTTAAGTGACTGGATCGTGAGGGCTCTGTATTCATGAATGGATTAATCCATTCATGGGTTGATGGATTAATGGGTTCATGGATTAATGGTTTATCATGGAAGTAGAGTTTCTGGCTTTTTTTTTTTTTTTTTTTTTTTGAGATGGAGTCTGGCTCTATCGCCCAGGCTGGGGTGCAGTGGCGCCATCTCAGCTCACTGCAAGCTCCGCCTTATGCCATTCTCCTGCCTCAGCCTCCCGAGTAGCTGGAACTACAGGAGCCCGCCACCTCGCCCGGCTAGTTTTTTTGTATTTTTTAGTAGAGACGGGGTTTCACCGTGTTAGCCAGGATGGTCTCGATCTCCTGACCTCGTGATCCGCCCGTCTCGGCCTCCCAAAGTGCTGGGATTACAGGCTTGAGCCACCGCGCCCGGCCTCTGGCTTTCTAAGAAAGGAAGAGAGACCTGAGCAAGCATGTTAGCACACTCAGCCCCCTTGTCATGTGATACCCTGTGCCACCTCAGGACTCTGCACAGAGTCCCCACTAGCAAAAGGTTTTCACCGGATGGGCCCCCTCAACCTTGGATTTCCCAGCCTCCAGAACTGTAAGAAATAAATTTTGTTTCTTATAAATTACTCAGTTTCAGCTATTCTGTTACAAGCAATAAAAAAAACAGACTAAGACAGCAGGCCTCCTTCATTTTATTCCTGCAGCGTTGAGTTTTGAATCATTGGTCCCCATTAAAATAGTTTCATTAGTTTCAGATCTAGCATATTGAAATCTTTCTAAATTTGTGTTTTGTATTACTTTTATTTTGCCATGATACCCTCTGCATATTTGAATCCTGAATAATTTGAAAAGCCTTTTTCCATGTTTTCAGTTGTTCACTAATTTACAAAAGATCCACTATGCATCTGGTGTTTTTCTAGAAAAGAGGAATACAAAAATGAATAAGATCCTTGTCTTCAAAGCATTCTCCATCTAGAGAGACACAGAGATAAGGAGCCCAAGAGATGAAACTGGAGAGGTAGATGGGGTCAGCTAGTGATTGCTGTTACTTACCCCATTAAGGAGATTAAGCTAGGGGACTTTCAAGCAAGGGAAATAACCTGATCAGGTGTTCGTGTTAGCAGAACGTCTCCAGCACAGCTGGGATGATGAAGCATCTTCTCTTGGCAAAGAAGAACACCGGAATCAGAGAGGCCAGTTAGGAGGCAACTGCAACATTTCAGGTAAGAGTTAATAAGGACTGAAGTACAGCAAGGACAATAGGAGAGAAGAGGGGGAGACAGAATTCAGAATTTTTCAGAGGTGGAATAAGTAAGACTATATGACCAATTAAATATAAAGAGTAAATAATTATGAGCTGAGAGGAGTGAAAAAAACAAACAAAAATTATATAAAAAGTAAGAAAGAGAACAGGGTCAAAAGTACTCTGGGAATTTCACCTTCAATAAACGGTGTTAGTCACAGAGGATAGAAAACTTGGAAGAAAAGAAATTACTCTAGGACATCTAGAATTGAAAGCTTTCAATTTTCAATTTTCTCTAATATTTCTCAGTAGACAGAACCGTAAGTAAATGGAAGGTTGAATTATTCCAAAGGGGGAGTATTTCTGGTTTGAGAGCAACAGAAAAACTGAGGCATATGCTAGAGTGTGTATGAATGCCACCCCAGTCACTAGGTGCAGCTGAGGAGGCTGGTATATTGTGGGAGCAAAGAAGGGCTGAAGCATTGGAAATAGGAAAGTAGGAATTCAGGAATGGAAAAGGCCAGAGCATAGGAGATTGTGCTAGCCACCTAGATCAATGAAGAAGATGTTGAATTGAAGCTCCCGATAGCACATGCTCAAGAACATCTTTTCCAGGTTAACCTCACTTTATTAATTGATACCAGCTCTGATTATACTTCACAATCATCAAGGTAACATTTCATCATCTTTTCCACAAGATAACCAATCATGTGGGCCTTTATTAAATACCTTACTCATAACTACTCATTATGTCAAGAATATTCTACTTAATAACCTGATTTATTTTTCTTTTTAATTTGATTTAATCTTATTTTATTTGAAGTTCCAGGGTACATGGGCAGGATGTGCAGGTTTGTTACATAGGTAAACGTGTCCCATGGTGGTTTGCTGCACCTATCAACCCATCACCTAGGTATTAAGCCCTACATGGATTAGCTAGTTATCCTGATGCTCTCCCTCCCCCTCCCCCACCCCCAGTAACCCAATTTAAAAGTGAAAGGTTCTTTGTGATTCTATGTTAGTACCTAGTAATTACTGCATTTTTTCCTTCCTTCCTTCCTTCCTTCCTTCCTTCCTTCCTTCCTTCCTTTCTTTCCTTCTTTTTCTTTCTTTCCTTCTTTCTTTCTTTCTTTCTTTCCTTTTTTTTTTTTTCCAGAGTCTCACTCTATTCCCCGGGCTGCTGGAGTGCAGTGGCGTGATTTTGGATCACTGCTACCCCCACCTTTTGGGTTCAAGCGATTCTGCCGCCCCAGCCTCGCAAGCAGCTGGGACTACAGATGCACCACCACGCCCAGCTAATTTTTTTGTTTGGTAGAGATTTCACCATGTTGGCCGTGCTGGTCTCGAATTCCTGGCCTCAAGTGATCTGCCTGCCTCGGGCCTCTCAGAGTGCCAGGATTACAGGCATGAGCCATTGTGCCTGGCCTCATTGCACTTTTTTCTAGTATTTTTCTCTTTGATTATCCATTCTTGAAACTAGGAGGCAATTAACAATCAAATTTATCATTCTACATTTTTCTCTTTTCCGAAAATCAGGAAAACATATTTCCAGCTCCATCATCCAAGCAATTTCCCCATTTTTTATAGTTTCTCAAAAATCTACAAGCATTTGTGAAATCACATCATGAAATGTTACTTAAAATTCTGGTTATGACTTGCCTTAGACCAGAGATGTGAGTGTATTGAAATTAGTGCGTCCTGCTCTGTCCTCTCTCTTTTGTTAACCGAGGTTGCTCTACTCTTTCTTGTTGGAAGAGATTATTTTCCTTGCTAGACTAGATAGAGTCAATATAGGAGTTGAGAAGTTAAGGTTCCTATATGCCATAAAATTTCCTAACTTTTTGTTGTTTCTTTTCCTTTTGGAAACATAGCTAGAATAGTGTTTGTTTGTTTGTTTACAAGCTTCACTTCCTTAAGGATTTTAGCTTTTTCTAGATCGATTATTTGAATTCACGCTATTGTATAGTATATATCCTTGAGAAGTGTCTTAGGACAGGTTTCTCAGAATTGAATCCTGAGATAAGGATGTATATGCAAGAGATTTATTAAGGAAGTGAATCCAGGAAAATCCAGTAAGGGAATGAAGAAAGTAAGACAGCAAAAAGAAGAAACAAAGCAAGGATGGGATCCAAGCAAAGGTCAACCTCAGCCCAGTCCTGTAGGAAAACTCTAGAGTTAAATTATGCCTCAGGTTTTTTCCTAGTTGAAGCCAGGAAACTGGGCTTTCATACTCTGCACGAGTGGATCATTGGCTGGGGGAATGGGGCAGGGAAAGGGGGTGGAAGATCTGTCTGTGAGAGCTAAAACTGCCAGGTCCCTCTAACTCTCGGGGGTGTGTGTGTGTGTGTGTGTGTGTGTGTATGCATGTATGTCTGTGTGCGTGAGCAGCTGCAGTAGTCCAACTGCAGTCTTCTGAAGGTTTTTGCAGGTACTGGCTGGTAGAAGCAAAGGCATATATATAAACTGAAAAAGGAATCTGGGGGATTTCTTTCAGTATGTTGAATACTGACAGTGTTCATATACTGTCGATACATGACAATATATCAAATATGGCAAATATTCTATTTTTATCTTTTTAAAGTACTTTTATTTTAAATCTGAGCCTATGAAAGACTTACTTGTGCAATCAGGTTGGTTTCCAAAATGCCTCTCTTTTTTAATGACGGGATCATTTGTGTCTGTATTGTGAGAATCCCATTTTTGCAACTCTGTTTTTCCTGAATTGTCTCCTCCTGTTCAGCCTTACCCTCACCCCCACTCCACCCAAGTCATTCTTGAGTGCTCTCCTTTCCATCAGTACCCACCCACCACATGTACACATCCACATTTACTTAAAAAGTCACCCATTTCTGTCCTTTTGACCTCCAAAACATGCCTCAATTCCATGCACTTTTTTCAATTTTTTACTGCCTAGCGTGAGTCATCATCACCTCTTGCTTCAGAACTCTTCTCCAGACATTCACATTTGTACCCTGTAATCCATGTTCTACACAGTAGCTGGAATAATCTTCCAAAGCACCAGGCAGACCATATCATCCATGCTGAAACATTCCAAGGCTCTTAGAATGAAATTCTACTCCTTCCCATGGCTTACAGAGCTGCTGCCTACAACTCTGGTCTCATCTTGAGCCCCTTTCACCCTTGTTAACTGCACTTCTGCTGCATATTCCTGTATTTCTGTTTCTCTTCCTGACCTCAGTGACTTCTTCCATGATGTTTCTTTGTCTGGAATGTTCTCCCTTCCACCCTACTTGGTTACCTCCTATCGATCCTGCAGATCCCAAGGTCTTTCCCTGACCTAGGTAACGGTGGTTGTGATACCCTGTGCCACCTGAGGACTCTGCAGAGAATCCCCACCAGCAAGAGAGCCCTCACCCCCATCCTGTTATTTTCTCTTATCATTTGCCAGTACAATGGAAAGAGAAGCTACAACAAGGCTACTATTTTCCTAGATAACATTTTTCACAGTTTGTAATTAAATAATTATTTATGTTGTAATTTCTTGTTATCTGTCTCCCCCATTAGACTGTAAGATTCATAAGGGAAAGAAATAAATCTATTTCATTTGTTGGTGTATAGCCAATAATAGTTGCTGAATTATAAGTTTCTTTCTTCCTTTTTTTTTTTTTTTTTTTAGAGACAGAATCCTGCTCTGTCATCCAGGCTGGAATGCACTGGTGCACTAACGGCACACTGCAACCTTGACCTCCCAGGCCAAGTGATCCTCCCACCTCAGCCTTCTCAGTAACTGTGACCACAGGTGCATGCCACCATGCCCAGCTAATTTTTAAATGTTTTTCTAGAGATGGGGTCTCACTATGTTGCCAGGCTTGTCTTCAACTCCTGGGCTCAAGTGATTCTCCCAACTCAGCCACCCAAAGTGTTAGGATTATTGTATGAGCCACCGTGCTCAGCCAAATAATGTTTCTATTTTAAAATTTGTCTTGAAATTTGTCCTCCTATGTCTAGGACACAAATCTGAGTTGCAAAGCAGTAGCTTTCATCTATAAAACATCCATCGCAGAGTGAAGACAAGCTACGATAAGGCTGCAGTCAGGTTCTCATAAAGAGCTGGGCTAGGCTTTCTCCTCACTTTGGGAGGTTCCTGCTGCTACAAAGTTCTTCAAACTTAAAAGCCTCCCAAAAGAGCACCTGCACAGAACGAGTCGGCAAACATTTACTATAAAGGCTCAGATGGTAAATATTTTACACTTTGTGGGCCATTTAATCTCTGTCACAACTACTCAATTCTACTGTACTAGCATAAAAACAATTACAGACATAATGGTTATAACTGTGTTCCAATGAAACTTTTCTTATAAAAACATTCAGTGGCCATAATTTGCCAATCTCTGACATGGAGGCATAGTGCCTTAGTCTGTTTTCTTTTGCTATAACTGAATACCGTTGACTGGGCAATTTATAAAGAAAAGAAACGTATTTTTTACAGTTCTGGAGACGAGGAAGTCCAAAGATGAGGGGCTGCATCTTGTGAGGACCCTCTTGCTGGTGAGGACTCTATGCAGAGTGCTGTGGTAGTGTGGGGCATCATAAGACAAGGGAGCACACTGAGAGCCAACCTGGCTTTTATAACAGATCCACTGTCATGACCGCTAACCCTCTCTTATGATAAACCATTAATCTATTCTTAAGGACAGAGCTCTCATGACCCAATCACCTCCCAAAAGTCCTACCTCTCAACACTGCTGCATTGAAGACTAAGCTTCCAACATGTATACTTTTGGGGAACACGTTCAAACCATAGAAGTTAGTGAAAACAAGGGACTCACACTCATGGTAAGCAAACTTTGGCTGCCTGTAAAACACTGCTGATAGCGATCAAGGTAAGGAAGACACCTGCTTTGTTCACAAATGTCAAATTGAAGTAAGCTGTGGAGTACAGCAATTAGAACTCCACCGGCCCAGGGATTTCTGCCTGTTTTTTCCCTTGATGTATCTGTTCCAAACACAAGAACAGTGCCTGATCCCTACTAGTGACTTGATAAATATTTGTGGAAGGAGCATTGTTGCTTTAAGGTAGAGAAACCTTTATGTTGTCAATAAGATCATCTCTATCTATCATTCATTCCGCAAGGAGGGGCCTTGTTCCTGGTAGGTGCTTTCTGGTGGATGTTAACATGCTACACAAAAATGTTCATACTTCATGATTACTCCCAAGACCCCTTCACATGCTTCTTCCCCAGGCTGTCTGGTTTCTGACTTTCCAACCTTTCTCTTTCCAACACCCTGACCAACTAGCCATTTTCTTCTACTCATAAATCCATATGTATATTGTTTTCATTTCAGGCCACTTCTCTTTCCACATAAAGTAGATGATTCAGCTGTAAGTATGATCTGCAAGAGAGGCACCATTTTGACATGAAGCATGACAAAGGGATCTATATTACCTACTTGTGCCCCATCCCAGATGTGCCACTTCCATTTTTACAATGGATTGCTGCAGAGCTCACTTAATTATTATGATTTGATGATTCTGAAAGAATCCAACTCCTTGATAGGTGGTTCTGGCTGCATGGTCACTTATACTGTGGACAGACTTTTTATGCCTAATTATTACACTGGTAGCTGTTTTGTGAAAAGTGTATGGTTCTCCACTATAGACAGTGTGGCTCTGGTCAGCTGTCAGTGTTGCGATTCTCCTTTTGGAGCCTGTCACAACTTCTACACAATATCTTTCCCCACCACACTTACCTCTAATACCACATGGTCTAGTATATCATATGTTTCAAGAAGCAGGGCTGCTTGTACTGTCATATGAGCCTTCTGCAAAGCCATTTGTTTTTCATAGCTAGAAGCCTTCCCTATCACTCAGTAAATGAGTTAGAGCAA
The DNA here is from genome assembly GCF_000951045.1 of Mandrillus leucophaeus. Lineage (NCBI taxonomy): Eukaryota > Metazoa > Chordata > Mammalia > Primates > Cercopithecidae > Mandrillus > Mandrillus leucophaeus. The sequence goes on along the minus strand of NW_012101432.1, from coordinate 3,919,215 downwards.
TATTCTCAAATGTGAAACATGTTTCCTTCAAAATTCAAAGAACTCTACCGGGCATCGTGGTCCTTTTTTAATAATCAGAGATACAAGACAAAATAATTTGTCCTTTGCTTTGAATGGGAATGTTGTCAAAAACCCCAGATCATGGGACCCCTGAAAATTTTATGGGCTCCTAAATCTTCATTGAGTTTATCACCCACCTTCTGGAGTGCATGTTACCAAGTGTGCCTCCAGCACACTTGTCTCTACTTGCTTATCTGGTTCAACTAATAGGATGTCATCAATAGTGAACCAAGGTGATGTTCTGTAGGATGTATAGATGTTCCAGTCCTATAGGATAATGGAGCCTAAGAGATTGAACATAGCTCTGGCACAATATCATAAATGTATATTGTTGCTTTCTCATGTGAACTCAAATTATTTCTGGTCTTTCTTTCTGAGAGGAATGGGAAAGATTACATTCACCAAGACCAGGCACAGTAGCTCATGCCTATAATCCCAGCACTTTGGGAGGCCAAAGTGGATGGATCACCTGAGGTCAGAAGTTCGAGACGACTCTGACCAACATAGAGAAACCTCTGCCTCTACTAAAACTACACAACTAACCGGGCATTGTGGCGCATGCCTGTAATCCCACTTACTCAGGAGGCTGAGGCAGGAGAATCGCTTGGACCCCAGGGGGTGGAGGTTGCGGTGAACTGAGATTGTGGCATTGCACTCCAGCCTGGGCAACAAGAGCAAAACTCCATCTCAAAAAAAAAAAAAGATTACATTCACCAGATCAATGAATGGATGCTGTGTACTTGAGCATGCACCATGCTAATCTGCTATAGCAAACATACCATAATTAGTATGGTAGCGATAAATAGGGTTACTGTATGGTTCAGTTTGTGTAGTCTACTATCATTCTTTAGGATTGACTTTATTTTTTTGTAGAAGACACGTTGGTGAACGAAATATAAATTATGAATTAACCATTACTTCTTCTGAGTCTTTTAACTGTAGGGGTAACATTTATTCTCTACCTTTGACCCTTGATACATTATAGGTTTTCATCTACCATCTTGGATGAGAAAGGGTGGGGACAGTTAAGGGCTGTTTCAGAGAATTTCACTTGCCTTATCCATTATGATGGCTCCTATCTTATTGGCCAAGGAATCAATGGTGAGTTTTGCCAACTCCCAAGTATGTCCAATCCAAGTATACATTCAAGTACTGGAAAAATGACCACTGGGGGCATTCATAGACTCAGGGAATACACCATAGGCAAACCTGAGCCAGGACGTCATTTATTACATAGCTCCCACCATTCCTATTCTAAGAGGTCACAATGACAAATATCAACAAATAATAATTTTAATTCAAATTCTGTGTCCAATAGTCCTTGAAATACTTAGGTATTCACTGTCCTCCTGTGATCAGTTACTGGATTAAATGGTCATAGATAGTTTTGACAAAGCACAAGCAAATTATTACCAAATAATCTCACCAGGATATTGGTTGGAGTCTTCCTGTTTATGGCCCAGGCTCTCCTTCATTCAAAAAGTTCTGCATCTGAAAATTGGCTCACGTTCAGAAACTGGGCATCTATTCTGCCCTAAGCCCTCATCAACCTTTAACTGCTGCTGACTATATAAATTGAACAATACTGTTGTTGACTGTCCAACTTATTCTAGAGATGGTTCTAGACATCTTTATCACTCTCTCCGCAGGTCAGGCACAATTCCTCTTGCTGGGCTCTGACCCTGTATTCATTATGGCAGTCCCATCAACCACTACTTGGCCTTCATTATTTTGAGATCCTATCATCTCCATGTCTGCTAGGGGACTGAGTTCTATATTATCATCTCCTACGTTAGTCCTGGTCTACAGAGGAAAGTTATCACTGAGTCTTTAAGGATGCTGAAACTTTCTTCAGTATAGTCCTTGTTACTTTAGTAAACAGAGTGTTTTTTAGTCCAACTTGTGGAACACAGTTGGCTGGTGTGTTTTTGGCTTTATAAAGTATATTTATTCCAGGATGTCCTCTTTGAGCTTTTCTTTGAGCCTTTGATTCCATTTTTCACCATTTGCATGGCAGTTCTGCCCTTTCTTTTTCACTTACTATGGACCAACCATATATTAGCACTACCTCCTGTGTATTTGCCCAAGATCACCCATATGGTGAGAAGATGCTCATATATTGATAAATTATCCTTTAGCCAGTTCTATACTCCATGAACCTTGATCCAGAGCCAGCAAAAAGTCCAATATGTATTATCCTGCCTTCTGTTGGTTCCTGGTTTCCTAGGTCATACAGCTCTTTCAGTACCTAGTCCCTTTCCACTCTTCACAGGCGCAGCATATCCTCCATCAGGTTATGTTATGGTGTGTCCCTAATAATTGGTCAGCAGCCAAGAGGGGAATTGGGAGTAAATTCTAAAGGAGGGGCAAAGGGGAAGGGATGTGTTGTCCTGCAAAGCAGGGGACTTTGTGTTGTCTTCAAACAAGGGGGAGTGCTAGCCTTTACTAGGGAAGAGTGGATTGCTTTCGCATATGCCAAGGGTTTAGGAGGACCTGGGAATTCAAGGTTCTTTAGTGCACTGACCCAGCTATCCCCATCCAGGTCATAGAGTCCCACTTCTTCCTAACTAAGACTCTGCTGGGGGGTTTGACAATTTAAATTTCTCTCTGGTGCTCAGCTACTCTTGTAGTTAAGTACTGGGCCTGATCCTCAACTATATCTGCTCTGTGACTGCAGGAGATGATTGTCCTTTCATGTGCTTCTGAGGAGGTTTCTGAATTTCACACTCTGCCTTACGTTGGTGATGAATTACCCTCACCTTTTCATTGTCTGTTTCCAATGCATTGATCACACTCAACAAGAGCAACCTAATTCCCTTGTCTTTATAATTACACCTTTCTGAATTTCTCAAATATCTGAGATGTTGCACCTACCAGTGCTTCCTTTCCCTTGTACTTCATCCCAGTTCTCTGTCAGATAAAGTTTTAACAATTGCCCTGCTACAAAATGCTAGAGACTGTCCACATTCTGTCTATGTACCAAGGATGAGAACCTCATTGCCAGCCAGCAGATGACCTACTTCCAAAAATTAGAGACTTCACAAAGGATACTTGCAGGAACAATACGTATGGGGGAGGGTGGATAAGGAACAAGATAAAGCAGCGAGAAGAGTTGAACTGCAACAGAGTCTTCAGTCCATCCTCTAGGGGACCTCTGGAGCTGGGACAGCCTTTCATAGGTGTTTTGAATTGAGATGAGGGAGCCTCATCTTTGTCACCTCCTTCTTGACCAAGACCTCATTGGATATGGGCTGCCCTTGGGGCAGGGACATACACTAGTATGAGACAGCACCTTTCAGGCTTAGGGCAATTCCTGGGGAAGAATTCACTGTCAGCCACCAGCAGGCAAGAATCGTGGCAGCTGGGAGAATAGGAACCTCAGTCCTGAAGGTGAAGATGGAGAGAGAAATCTGAGGTGTACCTCACCACTGCATTAACCAATGCTTTTCTAAACATTTAATCAGAACATGAATATGGAAGGACTTTAGTTTTTTTCAACACTTTATAAATCCAAGGGTTTTTTTGTTTTGTTTTTTTGAGACAGAGTCTCACTCTGTTACCCAGGCTGGAATGCAGTGGCATGCTCACCACTCACTGAAGACTCAACTGCCTGGGCTTAAGTGATCCTCCCACCTCAGCCTCCTGAGTAGCTGGGTCTACAGCTGTGTACTACCATGCCTGGCTAATTTTTGAATTTTTTTGCAAGATATTCTCATTACCTCACAATTTTGACTTGGGTTGACCAAGGCACAGAATCAGCTGCCATAGTCAGGAAGAGAAGATGTCTTAGTGAGGTCAGACTGTCCCATGTGTTAACTAAGTTACTGACTTTTTAACTGTCCATTATATTCTAAGACTCCAGATTCTGGGTTGTTTTTAGAAAATCCCTAATGGGGCATCATGTGAAAATGAAGGGTCCACAATTGATTTTATTTTTTTGTCCAAGATTTTCCTTGGTGAACAGTTTGGAACATCTGAAGGGTTAAATGTAGTATCAATATAAAGTTGAAACAGAACCATAAGTTTAATATTATTTTAAGGCTCAAGTGATTCAACACGACATCAAGCTTGAGTTAACATTCTGCATGGTTGTGGAGATATTAGGGTTTAAACAGATGTCAGCAATTTTTTTTATAAAACGGAAATTGAGTTATACAGATGGTGAAGACTAAGGAGTTCAAAGTGACTGTGCGTTGTATAAAAATGTACACTAAAGTAAAAAGTAATCATCTTTATATTTCAGGTTTGAAGATGCTTTTTTTAGTGATGAGGATAATTTTCAAGCCAATCAAACAGAAATCTATTTACCTTTTACTTCCATATTATACATTTTTTCTTCTATGTTTTCTAATTATGTAAGGTATTTGTTCAGTAATATAGGACTTCACTCTTTCTCAACTCTCACCCTTGTTACACCTACTTTTTCTATTGGCATAATATTGTTCGATCTGCTTCATCATAGTTTCCATAGCAACAGGCCATGATGTCAGAAAAATCATCTCCTTATAGATTATTATTTTCTATATACAGTTGAGCCTCTTTTAGAAAGTTGTAATTTTTATGCATTTAATAGAAATGCGGCCAGGCACGGTGGTGGTGGTGTGCCTGTAATCCCAACACTTTGGGAGGCTGAGGTGGGTGGATTGCCTGAGCTCAGGAGTTCAGACCAGACTGGGCAACATGGTGAAACCCCATCTCTACTAAAATACAAAAAATTAGTTGGGCATGGTGGTAGGCACCTGTCATCCCAGCTACTCAGGAGACTGAAGCAGGATAATTGCTTAAACCCGGGAGGCAGAGGTTGCAGTGAGCCAAGATCATGCCACTGCACCCCAACATGGGTGACAGAGCGAGACTCTATCTCAAAAAAAAAATGCTCTTGCCAATTAAGAAAAAGGTTTTAAGGTTGTGAGGAAATAGGTATGTGAGTTTCACTTATCATCAGTAGTTCTTTTAGTTATGTCATTTGGACTCAAAAGTACATTTTCCATAAAAAATGAAACAGAATTCGTATTTTTAAATGGAGAAATGTAAAAATATGTGATCTACAAAATTATTACTTCTTGTTTTCTGCCAAACAACCAGATTTGTTTTTCAAATGTATAATTAATTCTAATTAATCTTGTGTTCTTGAAACACTAACTGCTGGAGAAGTTTGAGAAAATACAGCAATATGCCTGCCTATACCATTCTGTAGATTACAAGGGCTGTTTCAGAAGAGATATATCTGCCACAGGAATCTCATGTGACCAGAGAAGAGAGCTGTGAGACTGGAAAGGATGAGGAATCTTCTCTGATGCATTGTGGATGGCCTATGGACATAGGGCCTCTCCTTTTAAGTTTATGTTGGTTTCTAACCTTGGTGCCTAAGACCTCAGGGAAAAGGATATTCTTTTTCTTTCTTTCTTTCTTTTTTTTTTTTCTGAGACAGAATTTTGTTCTTGTTGCCCAGGCTGGAGTCCAACGGCACGACCTCAGCTCACTGAAACCTCTGCCTCCCAGGTTCAACAGATTCTCCTGCCTCAGCCTCTGGAGTAGTTGGGATTACAGGCTCACACCACTATGCCCAGCTAATTTTTTGTATTTTTAGTAAAGATGGTGTTTCCCCATGTTTGGCCAGGCTGGTCTTGAACTCTTGACCTCAGGTGATCCACCCGCTTTGGCCTCCCAAAGTGCTGGGACTGTAGGCATGAGCCACTGTGCCTGGCCAGGAAAAGGGTATTCTAATGACAAGCCACAGACACTCCTGGAGAGTACCTATCTATTTCTAGCAAGAGGAATTTTGGGTCTCAGAGATCTTTGCATAAAGACTGCTACTGACTTCCCAATCATCTTACCTTCAGATGCCACAATTCTCATTTACAGCTAACTGCCCAGTGCTATACTCAGCATCCACTTTCAAGTAGAGTCAAGAAGGACTTTAAGAGTTGTGAAGGAGTTGAGGTAATCTTTGGTGAATTCCTCTTTGGTGAATTCATCTCCCAATGGGACTGCAACCCCATCTCACTCCACCAATGTCTGCCCCTACTTAGTACCACCTCATTCTCTTTAGAGAAAATTGTTAGTTGCTTACCACCAGGTATCTTCCCTCAACCATGAAAAATAAGTGGCCTTGTTTCCCTTCTTCCATCCTCTTTCGAAAATCGCCAAAATGAACCCTATCCTTAAAAAAAAATGAGAGCTAGACTTTTTATCACTAACTGTTCTACTTTGTTTTCATCACCTCTACAACCACACTAAGTCACCTTTTATTTAGCTCTCTCTAATATCTCTATTCCTGAGGATGACCCTATAAGTTGTGTTTTAGCACAACTTTCTGATGAAAACCGGGGCTCAGAAAGATTAAGTAACTTGCTTAATGCGTCAAAGCTGATAAATGGCAACTCTCAGATTAGATGAGATTCTGTATGTCCTCCAGCACTGCCCTCGTCCCACTATAACATGTTGTCTCCTGAAATGGAAAGGGGATTCTTCTCCATTAAAGACATGGCTGTCATGAAAATCTGTGACTAGGTGGCAAGTGTTGATTTCAGCCTCAGTCCCTGCAGAACTCTAACAGTGGCAACATCAAGCTAGGTAAAAAGGGAGAAGACAGTGTTATAAACCAGTCAAGTCAGATAACTCTGAGTAGCTGTGCAGAGAGTAGAATTTCTCAAATGATATTGCTGCTGCCAGTGCCTCCAACAGCTAGGGCTATGACTGATTTTTAACCCAATAAGTGGGTTTACTCATGAACAGACTAGGATTCTCCTGGATGTCCAAGATGTGCCTTTGGATGGTGGTCAGTCACTTCACCCTGAACAGTAGAATTAGATCCCAGAACCTCTGAATATTCTGGCTCCTGATCCTAATAACAACAGGACTGACAAAGGTAGTGAATGAATCCTAATGCCTCATCACTAAGATCTCTAGATTTCCCACACAGACACCATTAGGTCAGAATAAACTATTAGACCTAATAGTCTCCTATCTTTTTCAAGCCTTTTGTTGCTGGGATCAGTGGTGCCTGAACATTGAGAGTTTCTGGAACCTCATTCCATTCAGCTTGCTAAGCAGCAGGTATCTGTTTTATATATGAGTATCTTACTGCCATTTTAGCCTTTATATTAAACCTATTTTGAAAGCATAGCCTGGAGCCATTCCTGCCATTGGCTTTCTTCTCTTTGCTCTTTCTTTGAGTTATGAACTGAGCACATCAATAGCACTCTGAAAGCTTTGATGCTTCTTTGGCAATGACTTCAGTCCTGTTGCATTTACCACAGAACTGTAGTTACTGTCTTATGTGGAGAAGCATATTTGTGGTTGATAAAACGCTAGTTCAATAGTGGGGGCAGGGAGTGAATTGATTATATTGAGCATTTTTATAACTGTCACTTTTCTAAAAGACAAAAGAGAGTAATTTTGGTTTCCTTCTCTATTCCACATATACACTGATTTTTAATTACAATCAAACATTATTAAAGGAAATCCAAGTGAAACCAGGGGGAAAATTATAACTATGGTTTAGTACATAGGATTTCATTTGATCCAGGGTGGGAGGAGGCTGGCAGGCGCTTTCAGGCTTTTAGATTTGTGCAATATTTGATTATGTATACAATTACTCTAAAGGTATTTTACTCAGTATAATTACATGGAGAATAATACATGGTATGTAAGTTAGTGCAATCCTCTTCTGTAGTCTGATTTCTGAGAAATGAGAATTCTACTTTCCTCTGCCTATAAGCAGTGGGTTTAATTCTACCATATCCTCCTTTCCTATCCCAAAGACATTTGAACAACTTTGCCCTTGTAACTCACCGTCCTTATTTTTATTTTATTTTATTTTATTTTATTTTATTTTGAGACGGAGTCTCACTCTGTCACCCAGGCTGGAGTGCAGTGGTGTGATCTCGGCTCACTGCAACCTCCGTCTCCCAGGTTCAAGTGATTCTCCTGCCTCAGCCTCCTGAGTAGCTGGGACCACAGGTGAGCGCCACCACACCCGGCTAATTTTGTGTATTTTTAGTAGAGTCGGGGTTTCGCCATATTGGCCAGGCTGGTCTCGAACTCTTGACCTCATAATCTGCCCACCCCAGCCTCCCAAAGTGCTGGGATTACAGGCATGAGCCACCGCACTCAGCCAACTCACTGTCTTTCTACCAAGAGAGACAATGTGATGTTAGTGTTTATGTGCAGGGGCTCAATGATATACAAAATATGTTTCAAATCAAGGCTTACTCACTTCACACCCTTACTAGTCTGTGTGGCTAGGTATTTAATATATCTCAGTTTCCTCATCTGTAAAATTGTTATACACATTATCTTCCTCATAAGATTGTCAGGAGGATCAAATGCAAAACTGAATACCAGTTGATTGGCACATAGTAAATAATAAATGTTAGTTGTAATTATTACTACAGTCATAAAGGTCTTTAGTGGAATCATGGTGACAGGCCAAATGTGTTTTAGGAGGCTCACTTGCCACAAGATAAGCCATTTGATGGATGTTAGAAAAATTGCTAGAGATGTGAGTTGTCCCTGGAAACAGCTTCTGCTTCTTTTGAATAACCCATGTGGTTCTAGACTACAAGTCCTGGTGGGACAAATTGAGATCCTTAGCCATAGATGGCCATGTTCCCTTGATTAGCTACATAAATGAATCCAAAACTAGACTCAAGCTATAATTTTTACTTTATTACTCTTTCTTTTACGATTAGTTGTCCTTCTGAGGACTCCTCAACTATGGTGACAATGACAGCTGCTTTCAAGAAATGTTTTTCAAAAATGGAATAATTTTGAGAGACAGGACATGGCTGGAGAAGGAGAGAATTTGTAGTCTCTTGAGAGTTATGCTTTTGTTTCTCTATTTATGGTCTTAAAATTTGTTTCTCAATGTGTGGTTTTCTGAATCACTTAGAGGAAACATGTTTGTTACAAATGCAGATACCAGAACTCCACCCCAGACTTCCAGGATCAGAATCTCTGGGGATGGCCATGGGCAGTCTCTGTCCTAACCAGATTTCTAGATGATCCTCATGCACATCCAACTGTGAGAACCTCTGACACAGAATACACTTTAATATATCAACATCATCTCTGATGTTATTTCCATTTCAAGCACTTCTCACTTTGTTTTGAGAAGGAAACAGATGATTAATACTTATAATTATGTATTCCTTCCTTAATGAGCTAAGGGCCTTTCAGTTTTATGCTTCTATAAAATGGGAGTTATGAAAGTTACCAAACTCTTTTTGATATAAGAAAGAGTAAATGTTTACTAAATGTTTGGGGCTCTCTGCTGAGAGGCAGCATGAATGTGCCAAGCACTATCACGGGAAAATATGTAGGTGGAGTTGACATAGGTATGCCACAAATCCCCATTTGCCATAATTTAAGAAAATAGGTACCAAAGTGGTGCCAGCGAATCTTATAGCTAAGCTACTGTTTGGGCTCTATAAAGGGAGGGCATGCTAAACCCACAGTGGGCTATAAAACATCAGCTGAGCATTGATGGAGCTTGGAGTCAAATAGAAACCTGTTCTCCTGTGAAAACATGCACATCTGTGGAATTGCATTGCTCTAATCAGGGCACAACCAAATTCACAGATGTGCCCAATTTTCTGTTTCCTCTATATTTTACCAGTTTCACAGCACAGTGACAAATGAGGAAAGTACTAAACTGATTTTGCATAGCATCTCATGGAAGTTGCTCACAAATCTCACTGGTGGGAATGAACCTCACAAATGTTAATAGTTAAGTGCTACATCTGTCTAATCCATCTCTGGGATACACTAAGCTCTCTGTTACTTTGCATACAGCAAATTGAAGAAATCCCATTATTCTAAGTCAAGTTTCAAAAAAAAAAAATATTTCCTTTAAAAAATCCTCTTCTCCCCAATGATTTTCTTTCTTCTATTTTCACATTTTCAAGTTCATATGATTGATAATTATAAAATGGAACAAAAAAATCTGACTGAGGAAATCCGAAATGGTGAATAAACTCCTGAGTCTTGTCTGTGTGTGTTTCTCACCATTTCCTAACTCCTAAAACCCAGGAGGCTCTGAAAATTCCTCTACCAACATCTCCCCTCCCTGAAAAAAGGAAGATAAGATTTTCATAGTTTGGAAAAGAGAAAAAATACTGTATAGTATACTATACTACACCATAATGGACAATTGTGGGTTTGGGTTTTTGTTTTGTTTATTTTTTTGAGACAAGGTCTCACTCTCTCAACCAGGCTAGAGTGCAATAGCCAGATTATAACTCATTGCAGCCTTGACTTCTTGAGCCTAGGCAATCCTCCCACCTCAACCTCCTGAGTAACTGGGACCACAGGTGCGTGCCACCACAGTTGACTAATATTTTAACTTTTGTAGAGACAGGTCTCTCAATGTTGCCCAGTCTGGCCTCAAACAATCTTCCCACTTGGCCTCCCAAAATGCTGGGATTACAGCCATGAGCCACTGCACCCAGCCAAACTGTGAATTTTTTTTACCATGAGCGCGCGCGCGCGCGCGCGCACACACACACACACACACACACATTTATTTATTTACTTCTTTGGTAACAGGACTCAGTTTCCTTTTTAGAAAATCACCTGACTCCTTTAAGAACAATCTTGAGAGATCTGCCAATGAAGATGTCCCTGTCCCCCAGCCAGTGAATGAGTGCCTGAGCCAAGGTAGATCAGACAGACTGCATTCCTGAGACTGAGTCTTGAGCATGGTATAGCAAGGACAAGTGGGTGCTTACTCTGTCTAGAGGCAGTGACTTGCCAATACTATTAGTTCCTACTACCCAGAGTCCGACTGCCCTGAGTCCTGAACTTTTCCCAGTATGATTATTTGGTCTTAACTTTTGTTTCTTTATCTCTTCCAAATCTCTCCCATTAGTTTCTCTTTTCTTAACCTAGCCAAAGTTCTTCACTATTGTTTACAATCAGAGGTGTCAATCAAAATCTTTACCAGTTGGCTCACCTGTGGGAGAAGGCAGCCACCAGTTGGAACATGCCGCTCTCCCAGAAGAATGGATGCTGGCCAGGGTGCTTGCCAGTGGGCTATTTGCAAACAATGAGCTTTTACTGAAGATGTTAGATCCCACTGTTCTGCTCGTTTTAGGAATAATGATATTTTCACCTACATTAAGCTGTACCTATAACCATATGCTACAAATAAAAAATGATGATGTTAATGAAAGACAATGAAAGAGATTTCTATCTAACCAAGTTAGGGTAAAAGGACTAGTAAGATAAAGGAAATAATATTGAATAACATGAGTGGAAAAGCTGCATAATGAGGAGTTTTGCATTAAAAATAGTTCTCAGATCTATAGACTCCTAGAGATTCTTTTATAATGCCAAAAGACACAAGATCCATGACTTGAGAAAGATTGTCCTATGATGAAAAAAAGCATTAAGAATACAGGATTGGAGGAAGGTTTCCTCTATGGAGTTAAATAGTATTGATAAATCCCTCATTGACTTTTATACATGTCCCAGGAAATTAGAATGAAGTCACAACATCCCCACTTAAGTAACGGGATCCCGTGAAGGATCAACATCTGGTTTACTGTAGAAGAAGGGAAACTATATCACATTAAGTTATGATGCTTAAGGCTAACAACAGGCCTAGGTAGACATGTAGGTATTAAAAGAATGATCGAGGCCCAGTGTGGTGGCCCATGCCTGTAATCCCAGCACTTTGGGAGGCCAAGGTGTTGAAGCCAAGAGTTCAAGACCAGCCTGGCCAACATTGTGAAATCTCCTCTCTACTAAAAATCCAAAAATTATCCAGGCTTGGTGGCATGCACCTGTAGTCCTAGCTACTTAGGAGGCCGAGGCAGGAGAATCGTTTGAACCCAGGAGGCAGCAGAGGTTGCAGTGAGCTGAGATCACACCACTGTACTCCAGCCTGGGCAACAGAGCAAGACTCTGTGAAGAAGGAAGGAAGGAAGGAAGGAAGGAAGGAAGGAAGGAAGGAAGGAAGGAAGGAAGGAAGGAAGGAAAAAAATTTGATCCAGCCTGTGCTTACGTCTTCAGCCTCTCTCACTACACCTGAGCTTGGCACCCTATAATTCAGTCATATAAAACTATATAATAGTTAAAATTCCTCCAATGCACCATGCTGATCTATGCTGTGCACATTTTCCATAACTGGAATGCCCTTCTTCCGCAGCTTTCTAGTTTATGTGGCACCTCCATGCACACTAGAAAAAGGCACTCCTTACTCAAGACACTTCATTTTCCTCTGTTGGGGAAATGTTGAACTATACTAATTTTGTTAACTTTAAAAACTCTTGTTTAAAATATACTGATTAATGATGTCTACGATATAAACAATTCCCCTTAGGGATGCTGCACATGCATCCTTGGTGGGTCTGGATAACAAAATGTCTTACAAAGCTCATCTGAGAAGCCTTCCCTGGCTGTGTTCCCACTCTGGAATGCGGGTTCCATTGTAACATCTATTATATGGTTTGTATATGTTCCTGTGTATGTCTGCTGACCCTATAAGAAAGGGGAGACACTTTGAGAGGAGGGACTCCTTGTTAACCTCTGTAGCTCCAGCAACTAGCAAAGTGTTGGCAAATTGTTGACATTCTGTGAATTATTGTTGAAGAAATGAATCAAGAAATGTTCATACATAGCACCCAATGTAGGGCCTTGCACATAAATAGCATTTATTGAACTAAACTCCCAGAAACAAAAAATAGTGGTACTGGGACTTTTACACCATCCCGTTGGATATTGTTGGGGTGTGTGTGTGTGTGTGTGTGTGTGTGTGTGTGTGTGTGTGTGTGTGTTTTGAGATATTAATGATAAAATGCTAAATTCTAAGTGAGGACATTTTCAGTTTTTAATACTGTGCCTTGCTAGTACCTAACAGAGTAGATGTTCAATAAACATTTGCTAAATGAATAAATATGTGTACAGAATGAGTCAACGAGTGAATCAAAGCAAGGAGAGTGTCATCATCATTCTTCCTTATAGACCAGAAATACTGAGACTTCTTTTCTTAATGAAGTGTGGAGCTTAGAGTAGTTGCTAAGTCTATCAGCATCGTGATAAATGTTTGAGGAAACATCTTTTTCCCTAATATAAAAGGAAAATATCTCTCCTATTGAAGATGTTAGAAGTAGTGATATAGGGAATGATAAGAGCCTACAATATTAGGTGCAGAATAAAATGCTACCCATGAAGTTAAAGGATTTTTTTCTCAAATTTTTCGAGTAAGATAATGTTTCAGAGCAGACAGCTAATAATCTATTACATTGATTAAATGCTTCATTTGACTTTTTGTATTGTCACATCGCAAAAACACTGACTAGCAAAGGTAACTGGGAATTTTTGCTGCACTCCACTTTTGCCACAAAAAATTCAAGGCCATAAAAATAGTCTTAAGCAGAAATTTTGTTTTAAAGAAGAAAATCAATGTCCAGAAACTATTTCTGGGTCATTCCAAATGAATGCACCTTCAGAGCCCATTCGTGATAATCGTCATCATGAAAGATCTCATTTTGTTCCACATATGCTATGCACTAGGGCTAGAGAGTAAGCTAAAACAAGAAGGACTAAAGGAAACATGCTTTCTGGTTAACTATGAGACACCCCAAATTCCTTTATAGAAGACCCAAAAATTCTAATTTCTCAAGGTTTTGCTGGCTTAAATTGGTGCAGGATCAGCAGACGCTCTAATAGTACATTTATTAGTAGTGTCAGGGATGCTTCTTAGTGACAATAACTTTTCAAAGCCTTTGCCTTAGGTCTGATGGGAAAGACCATGTCTTCCTCCATATATAGTGCACATAAAATGGGCAATGAATGAATGGCCATGCTCGCTGGAGCCAGTGGACTTTGTCAGGCTGTTTTACACATTGGGCATAAAATGCATAACATCTGTGGCCTATGAGATTTCTGAGGACCTAAAAAACAGTTTAAAAGCTGAAATTACAAAAAAAAAAAGCATTTATTCTAAATGCAAAAACGGCAAAACTAAAATTAATAAATGTTTAATTAAATATCTCCAAAATGTAATCCCATGCCAAATTCATTGAGTGTTAAATTTAGAATTCATGAAATTTTCAATATATTTGAAAGCAATTTGTAGGCTAGATTTCATCATTTTGTAAGTAATCAAGAAATCAGTCAGTTATAAGTTAGGTGTTATTCATAGCCAAATAGTTTTAAATACAGAATTATAAGCATCAATTTTTAAAATTTATAAAAATTATAGGTAATATGAAATGTGGGTGCATTTTTATATATTTGATATCTTGAGCACTGGAGGAGAGATTGCCTGGAGAAGATTGCCTGGGACCTGCAAAGATGGTTCAAATCCACAGTGAAGAACCCAGAATCTAGACACATCTTCCTTTCTTCTTCTTCTTCTCTTGCAGGGTCAGCCCAAGGAGCAGGAAGCAGCAGTGCAGGGAGAAAAGATACTGGATTTAGAGTCAGACAACCAGGTTCAAGTTCTAAGTCAGCCACTTCTTTTGTTATGTGAACTCTGGGGCTGAGTCTCACCACAGTTAACAGGCTCTGTCTGCAAAAAGGGTATCAAGGTGATAAAATGAGGCAGTATATTAAATTGTACTAAATACCCATTTGTAGGGCAAAACAGACTACTTTCAGCAATTTCAGATGAAATTTCATTTTCATCATAATTTGCGAATGCATTTTGCAAAGCGTAAATAACTATAGGGATTAAGATTCAAAGGGAATTAGAAAGCAAAGAAAAGGGACGGAGAGAGGAGAGATTCTGGTAAGTGCCCAAGTTTGGTGTGAATAGCAGTGTGGAGGTTAAGGAAGCGCAGCCCAGCAGCTTCTAAGTTTCCTATAGCCGGAGGCAACTCTTTGATCCCTGGTCTGGCATCCTCTGTGTCAACAATTATGTCCCCTCTTCAACATTCCCGAAAACTGTTGTTACTTAGAGGTCTGTGTAGAACCTTTATGTATTCCAAAAGCAGAAAAATATATTACTTGGAATTCTTGTTTCCCCCACTCCCACCCTCCTTCCTTCAAAGCAAATGGAGAAAATGGAGTTCGTATGGTGGGGGCAGTAACATGGTCTCCCGGGAATTTCCAGTTTTATAAGCTTGTGTTCACTTTGTGGACTAACAGATTCAGGATTTCCAATAGCCTATAAAATTATTTTCTCTTCCATCTTTGTTTAAAATGCCACGATTAGGCAGATGATGACTATATGTATTCTACATGTATTTTGCCTAGACATACTTTCTTTTTCTTCTTTAAGTTTGCAGTTCATAGAAGCAGTCTTTCCAGCTTGATTTTATTTACAGAAGAAAAAAGGCACCCCTGGGAAGTATCTGACAAAACCTTGAAGAGAGAAGAGGCTCTGCTGTGGTTTGAACACATCTCCCAAACTTCATGTG
>NW_012101432.1:3866423-3903734 GCF_000951045.1 Mandrillus leucophaeus | reverse complement strand
GGAAACATGCTTTCTGGTTAACTATGAGACACCCCAAATTCCTTTATAGAAGACCCAAAAATTCTAATTTCTCAAGGTTTTGCTGGCTTAAATTGGTGCAGGATCAGCAGACGCTCTAATAGTACATTTATTAGTAGTGTCAGGGATGCTTCTTAGTGACAATAACTTTTCAAAGCCTTTGCCTTAGGTCTGATGGGAAAGACCATGTCTTCCTCCATATATAGTGCACATAAAATGGGCAATGAATGAATGGCCATGCTCGCTGGAGCCAGTGGACTTTGTCAGGCTGTTTTACACATTGGGCATAAAATGCATAACATCTGTGGCCTATGAGATTTCTGAGGACCTAAAAAACAGTTTAAAAGCTGAAATTACAAAAAAAAAAAGCATTTATTCTAAATGCAAAAACGGCAAAACTAAAATTAATAAATGTTTAATTAAATATCTCCAAAATGTAATCCCATGCCAAATTCATTGAGTGTTAAATTTAGAATTCATGAAATTTTCAATATATTTGAAAGCAATTTGTAGGCTAGATTTCATCATTTTGTAAGTAATCAAGAAATCAGTCAGTTATAAGTTAGGTGTTATTCATAGCCAAATAGTTTTAAATACAGAATTATAAGCATCAATTTTTAAAATTTATAAAAATTATAGGTAATATGAAATGTGGGTGCATTTTTATATATTTGATATCTTGAGCACTGGAGGAGAGATTGCCTGGAGAAGATTGCCTGGGACCTGCAAAGATGGTTCAAATCCACAGTGAAGAACCCAGAATCTAGACACATCTTCCTTTCTTCTTCTTCTTCTCTTGCAGGGTCAGCCCAAGGAGCAGGAAGCAGCAGTGCAGGGAGAAAAGATACTGGATTTAGAGTCAGACAACCAGGTTCAAGTTCTAAGTCAGCCACTTCTTTTGTTATGTGAACTCTGGGGCTGAGTCTCACCACAGTTAACAGGCTCTGTCTGCAAAAAGGGTATCAAGGTGATAAAATGAGGCAGTATATTAAATTGTACTAAATACCCATTTGTAGGGCAAAACAGACTACTTTCAGCAATTTCAGATGAAATTTCATTTTCATCATAATTTGCGAATGCATTTTGCAAAGCGTAAATAACTATAGGGATTAAGATTCAAAGGGAATTAGAAAGCAAAGAAAAGGGACGGAGAGAGGAGAGATTCTGGTAAGTGCCCAAGTTTGGTGTGAATAGCAGTGTGGAGGTTAAGGAAGCGCAGCCCAGCAGCTTCTAAGTTTCCTATAGCCGGAGGCAACTCTTTGATCCCTGGTCTGGCATCCTCTGTGTCAACAATTATGTCCCCTCTTCAACATTCCCGAAAACTGTTGTTACTTAGAGGTCTGTGTAGAACCTTTATGTATTCCAAAAGCAGAAAAATATATTACTTGGAATTCTTGTTTCCCCCACTCCCACCCTCCTTCCTTCAAAGCAAATGGAGAAAATGGAGTTCGTATGGTGGGGGCAGTAACATGGTCTCCCGGGAATTTCCAGTTTTATAAGCTTGTGTTCACTTTGTGGACTAACAGATTCAGGATTTCCAATAGCCTATAAAATTATTTTCTCTTCCATCTTTGTTTAAAATGCCACGATTAGGCAGATGATGACTATATGTATTCTACATGTATTTTGCCTAGACATACTTTCTTTTTCTTCTTTAAGTTTGCAGTTCATAGAAGCAGTCTTTCCAGCTTGATTTTATTTACAGAAGAAAAAAGGCACCCCTGGGAAGTATCTGACAAAACCTTGAAGAGAGAAGAGGCTCTGCTGTGGTTTGAACACATCTCCCAAACTTCATGTGTTGGAAAGTCGACCCCCAATGCAGCAGTACTGGGAGGTGGGACTTCCGAGACGTGTTTAAGTCATGAGGACCCTATCCTTATGAATGGATTAATGCTATAATTGCAGGAGTGAGTTTGTTATCTCGGGAATGGATTTGTTACAAAAAGAGAAGTTCAGCCCCCTTTTATCTCTCACCCATAGGATGCCCTTTGCCATGTTATGATCCTACAGGAAGACTCTCACCAGATATGGCCCCTTGATCTTGGACTTCCCAGCCTCCAGAATTGTGAGAAATAAATTTCTGTTTTTAATAAATTTCCTAGTTTGTTGCATTCTGTTACAGCTGCACAAAGCAGTCTGAGACAGGCTCCTTCACTCATGGTGAAGCAGGCAAGTCCCTTATGACTTTATCAAATAAAAATAATGACTACAGGTAAAGGGCTAGAATTTTTTAGACAAAAGGCCACTGGGTATCACAGGGAGCTTTTCAGTTGACTGTCTTGCAGGAATGGAAAGACTTTACTTCCTCTTTCTCAAAGCTTCCTGACATTTACAGCTTTGGAAGGTGGTGGATGAGAGAATTTTCCAAGGGACTCTAGACATTCTCAGAATCCCCTGGTTTCACACTTCCTAGGTTATGGGAGAGGGAAGAGACAACTAAAAGGAAAAAAAAAAAAGGAAGGAGAAAGGGGAATTACCTCTTTAGGCCCCCTAAGACCCACTTGGTTGTGGCTCCTGGCTGCCGAGGGTTACCTGTGAGTGGTTCTCCAGGCATGAACTGTGACCACCCTGCTATAGATTAATCCTTTCCTCCTACAAAGTTGGTCTTCAGTATACCTAATGAGGAAGAAATGGGATGTGATTTTTTCCTTCAGAATCACTCTAGTATGATCTGCAGAATGATTAGCATGGCTCAGCCTCAGTTGGGATATCGTGGCTTAAATTATTCCTATTCGTTTCCAGCTGACCTTGGAACACAAGCATTACATCTGATTTCAATGAAACTTTAGACTTTGTTGCTCTTAGTCAACTAATGAAACAGTTGAACCTTCCCATGACTTGTGGTAATTATAATAAAGGGTAAGCATTATTACGAATAATGCAAACCGATTTACAAGATGGCAAAGTGATGTTCTGGAAGTTGTGCACAAAGACAAAATGTGAACTGAACACTTAGAAAAAATTTAGTGACATCCAAAAGGTTGATGCATTACTGCCAAAATACAACCCCACCTGACAGTATTACTTCTATACAGTGAGTTTTGGCACAACTCACTGGTTACAAGAAACATTGTGTTAACAGGAAAAGCCACTTTAAAAGTCTATTTGATACTTAAAGCTCTCAAATACACTCTAAATGTTTAAACCAACACTCCAAACCGATTAAAGCATTTATGGAAAATAAAAGTGTTTTGCCAGTGGGGAAAGGATGAGGAATCTTGGTTGTTGATGCTTGTTTGTTTGTTTGTTTTTATCGAGGTGTAAAACCAAACCCCCAAATTTGACAGATTTCCCGGTTCTAATTAAGTTTTATGAGGTTAAGAGTTTATGCCACCCCACCGGAACAATTTATCCAAACTCAATGGGTTTTCGAATCACATATAATGACCCTTCTGGCGTAGGAGAGGGATGGTGTCTTTTTTATGGCTATATTCCTAGTGTGGACAATAATTCCTGGCACATAACAGATGCTTAATAAATGTGTAATGAAGGTGGGAACTGTGCCTCATAATTGACTTTGAAGCACATCTAGCAACTCATCATATTTATATTGTCATTTCAGAGATGTTTCATACACTCTGTTTTCTAGGACTGGAGTGTCGTATCTCAGCTTCTCACCCCTTGATCTCCATATGCCTGGTAAGCGCCTCTCCATCTTCACATCACTTTCTTTGAAGATTTCCCAACCTGTGATGCTTCAGGCCCTGGAACCACTCTCAATTTGATTTCTGGTTCTGCCACTTACAAACTTTGCCACCTTGATGAATGACTTGATTGTTTTGTGCCTCCGTTTCTCCATATGTGAAGTGTATCTTTACGAGGATTTGGTAGGTTAATGTGTATCATATGATGATCACTAAGTAAGTGTCAGTTCTTACTGCCTTGATTACTTGCAATGTACTGCAATGTTTTGTTTGCTTGTTTGCCTTTCACTCAATTACAACTCATACAGAGTAGGACTTCTATCTTTTACCTTTGTGCTCCCGGGTTTACAAAATGCAGACTCTGAACTTGGTAAGAAAGCAACACATTTGCTGATTTAAATAGTCCAAAACCATGCCATTCCCTGAGAGGCCAGTGAAGCCAGTCTTTTCCTTATTCTTTAGGGATGTCTTTCCAGCTGCAAAAGACCATTTAGGTTAGAAACTTGTAAATTCCACATCTTGTGATTCCCCAGAGTAGGAACAAATTAGAGAGATTTAATCTTCACTAAGAATTCTGAAATAGCTGAAGTTTCACTTTGGGCAAGCTTTCTGTAGTGAATACAAATTGCCTTGCTGTGCGATTTTGCCTTTAAGAAATATTTTCTTTTCCTTGTCATTATTTTGAGCAAATTTACATCATTCTTATTGTATTTCATTTTCTGAATGAAAGTCACCTCCTTCCCTACTTGCACAACCAGGACTGAGAGAGAAAAGGTTTCTGGGTACACTACTTTCTTCCAAAACTATCATTGATTGGAAGAATCTGTTTTTTCCCAACTTTTAACCACATTTTAAAAGCTTGTACAAAGTATTTCCCCAGTTTCTGTTTTAAGTGATGTCATTCCCCAAGAACCTAATATCCAAAGAAAAATCATCATAAAAAAATGTACTTTCAGGCCACAAAACACACAAAAAACTGAAGCTATTTTGTTGTTTCTAGAAAAATAATTGCTTGTATACTGAACAAGCAGTTGGTGTTAAGCTCTAGCATTAGGTTTAAAAATGTAGATGAATTTATAGGAAAATATCAAAGAAATACAAATACAGCTGGTACTTGGATAAGACAAAAATCGTGACCATTATAAAGAAATGACTTTGGTTTGGGAAACCCTGGGCTAGACTGGGGTTAGTCAACTATGCTATGAGAAATGGAGGAGGGTTAAATCCTGGAGGTAAGATTTCCCCACCAGACCCTCTTCTCTGTGCTTCTTCCAGGGTCTACCTAGGGAAGCACAGTGGTCATGCCACTGATTCATACTGGAGGTCTTGAAAGTTAGCTGCCATCATGGTCTTCTTCATACAACAAGAAAGCATGAGCTAGATCTTTAGCACAGGCGTGTCTCCCCCTCTTTGCTGCAGCAGGAGAACTTTAAGTTTTTTATGACTTATATGCAATAGTCTCTTCTCTCAGCTGAGGGAATTCAAGGTCTTCGTTGATGGTTAGTTACTTTCATTTTTTTCCTATTATGGAAAGGAACCACTGAATTACCAAACTGGGAAAAGCAGTTTGTTATTTAACCATAGGGGAATCACAAACAAAAGAGGTCTCTTGGGTCATTGGGTTCACCACCTGCCAGTGTGTGACCCCCTCACTCCCAAATAACCGAAGAACTATATTCAGTTCTTTGTCTACCCCAGTTTTCTGAGTTCCAATACTGCCTTCTAACCAATGCTATGCCAGTTGACAATGTCACTGGTAGAAAAGTCATTTTTGACAGTCTCAGAATGTCTCATAGATAGTTATTCATCTTGATTCTCCATGGGCCGGTTTTCCATTTGCATTTCCTCCACTTAGCACACACAGTTCCTGAGCACCTACTCTCTGCCAGCCCTGGGGCTGGACTAGGAGATACACAGCTGAGGTAATGGCTAGGCCTCTACAAAACAAGTTATTTGTACCGTTTCTTCTCTCGCAAATCTCCTACTGTTCTTTAATGTTCTTAGGGCCAGCTCTAGGCCATGCTGGAAAGTAGGGGCCCAACAGCTGTGTTGGGGAATCTGCTTAATCTCCATATTTTTTCTTGGTCATCCAGTGCCCCACACAGGCTCCCTACAGACCACCACACAGGATAGTCCCTATTGCCTCCAGCCCCTGTTCTTAAATAGCTGATAGCAAGTCTTCCTGGTGATAATAAATTTATTTTGCATTTTGAACCTTCCCTCTGCTTGTGAAGAGAAAGTCTTTGTGTGCTGTTAGAGAAAGGAGGCTTTTTCTAGAGTCCAAAATCATATTCCACATTTTACTCACACAGAAGTTTAGCCTGGGCGGGGGGTTGGTGGGGGTGGGTAAAGTGGAAAAAATGTTTGATTATGGTCAGAAAACCTAGTCTCAACCCTGTCACTAACTGGTTGGACAACCTTCGACAAGTCATTTAACCCTTCCGAGGCTTCACTGCTCTACCTCATAAAAAGAGACTGCTGCTCCTGACCTCATGATTCTAGTGATATTCCTGAGTTCAATGAGACAGTGTTTATAAAAGTGCTCTGTGAATTGCCATGTGCTATACAAAAGTCAAGAATTCACAGCACAGTGACCACTGGATCAGAGGATACTTGTTTCCTGTGGAACCACACCCTACGACACACATCTATCAGGCTGCCTTTGGTTCTTTGCATTTCCTCACTCACATGAGGAGGTCCTAGAGAACCGCTCCAATGTTAGAGGCAGAATTAGAGACTACATTCCTGCTCCAAAAAGCAAAAGCGTGGACTGTCTTGCCCCATCCATGTGCCCACTCCAGCTCTTAAGCCGCAGGTGTCAGCATCATGAGGTCCGAACAGATTCCAAGTAAGACCATTCTAAAGTTCCTAACCTGGGCCTGTGCTGCCAGAGCTCTGTGGATAAGTTTTACAGGCCAATCTCTTGAAGTGGTTTGCAAAATTGTATGTATGCATGTGTTGCTTTTTTTCTGTTTTTTTTTTTTAAGAAAGTATCCATAACTCAGATTTTAAAAATTATTTTTAATTGACACATAATAATTGCACCTCTATGAGACACAGTGTGATAGTTTGATATATGCATACAATGTGTAATGCTGAAGTCAGGTTAATCAGCATTTCCATCACCTCAGACATTTATCATGTCTTTGTGTTGGGAACATTCAAAATCCACTCTTCTAGCTATTTGAAAATGTACACTAAATTGTTAATTATAGTTCCTATATAGTGCTATAGGACACTAGAACTTATTCTCCCATCTAGCTATACTTTCGTATCTATTAACCAACCTCTGACTGTCTCCACCCAACCAACCCTTATAGTCTCTAGTAGCAACTATTCTACTCTCTACTTCTATGAGATCAATTTTTTTTTTTTTTTTTTTTTTTTTTGACATAGAGTTTCGCTCTTGTTGCCCAAGCTAGCGTGCAATGGCATGATCTCGGCTCACGGCATCCTTTGCCTCCTGGGTTCAAGTGATTCTCCTGCCTCAGCCTCCCGAGTAGCTGGAATTACAGGCATGCACCAACCACACCCGGCTAATTTTGTATTTTTAGTAGAGACAGGGTTTCTCTATGTTGGTCAGGCTGGTCTCGAACTCCCAACCTCAGGTGATCCACCCACGTCAGCCTCCCAAGATACTGGGATTACAGGTATGAGCCACCACGCCCAGCCTGAGATCAACTTTTTAAGTTTCCACATGTAAAATTTTTATTCCAAGGCCTCTAGAACTCTCCTTTTTACATATGCCACATCAGATGACAATGTTCCATGTGGTGGCTCCTCCATCAGCCAGAGTGGGGATGGTGATGACGTAGAAGCAGAGCCTCTTCATATCTGTTGTATATTTTGGAAATACTCAGCCTCTGTTCTGATTCCTTCTCAGCTCCTAAAACCCTAACTACAAAGCTTTGGGCAAAAATCACCCATTTCCTTTAAAGTGTAATTTTCTGGCTTTAGCCCAAGGACAAAAATTCCCACTGCTGGCCACTTACGGTGGGAGTGGGTAGGGATGCTGTTTTAAAGAAATAACCTGGAACTAGCCACCCTTACCCTTTGCCTTTAGTGATTTTGAACATGGAGCTTTCCTGGGACTCCTGAGAGCATCCCATACATATTCTTGTTATCTTGGGCTATGGTTTCCTCTGCTCTGTCTCTGTCTATTGGGTCACATATGTTTTCTGTATTCTAGGAATTCTTTAACATTTTTGACAAACACATGTTTTTCAGCATTGTTCTGCTTTCATTAAAAGAAAATATTTGTTGTCATTTCAAAGGCATCTTTTAAGGAAAGAGGAGGTAGATGTCTGTGCTCGGTCTGACATTTTTAACTGGAAATTAATGCCCAGTTTTAAACAAGGGTTATTTCAAGCAAGAGTTCCTAATGGGAAGACAAAAATCAGGTTGCTTTTGAGTTGTCTAAGTAAAAGGGAAACATACAAGAATCTTAAGAATACAAACCATCTCCTTCTCCTGGGCATTGCATGAGCCCTTAATAAACAATTGTACTTAAGTTTTAGAAGCACAACTTAGAAGGACATGGAAATATTAGAGAGGCCTAAAAGGATATAATAAAGATGATTTGAGGCTTAAGTAATAGGGTATTTGAGAAGAAGTAAACAGAATTAGGACTATTTATCTTAGCCAAATAAAATTTCAGATTGTCCTAATATAGTAAGGTTTCATATGCATAAAGTGCTCATGTGCAGATCAAATTTTCTGTATCTCTATTAAGGCCAAAATAAGTAGCAGCTGAATTTAACTGCAGAAAAAAGAGCTTCAGGTGAAAATTTTTTTAAAAAAATTCTGAGTTTTAGGGTTTTTAACATTGGTAATAGAATACCCAAGGAAGGTACAGGAAACAGTCCTCCAATTTTTAGAAAAAAAAATCGGGAAGAATGGGTTAGTTGTAGCTCTGTCTGAAGATATGAGCCTACATTAGACTCTGTCCCTATGGCATTATGGTTCCCTGAGAGATTATGTTGTGGTAAGTCTTTGGCACAAGAGACACAAATCATGAGGTTGTTAATAAAGCTGTAAGCACGCATCTCTTCCATTATCTTTGTAATAGGACGTAACTCATGAGAAGTCTGAAATAGTAATGTATTGTGTTGGGGTACTCTGCCAACTATTAAAAACATCATATTTAACTTTTCCATTATGAACTTGAGGCTTATTTGGAAGTCGTCTTCTTCCCATGAAGTCTTCCCAGATAATGTTTTCCCAGCAACACTTGATAGGATGGCGTAACACATGCCCTGGTTAGTTATAAACCCTAGGCAGCTTATTGTTCTCTGTTCAATTATCTCTAGAGGTACAGATTTTCCCCCTTATTCATTATTTTGATTGAATTGCCAACAAGGAAAAGGGAAGAAAAGAAAAACGGATTTTAGTAAGGATTATTTATTTTAGCCAAATAAAATTTCAGATTGTTCTAATGCAGTAAGGTTTGAAACACATGAAATACTTATGTATGGGTCAAATTTTCCACATGTGTCCACAGGCCATAATAAGTAGAAATGGACCTTAACTGCAGAAAAAAGTATTAGGTAAAAATACAGAAAAAAAAAAAAAAACTTTCTGAATGTTAGGATTCTAACATTCTAAGCTTTGGCAAAGATACCAAAGAAAGGAACAGAAACTAGTACTCCAATTTTTTTTTAAGAAACTGGGAGGTATGATTTAGTCGTAAAATCTGTCAGTATTTCAATGATAGAGATTTTTCACATTTTTACAAGGCAGGGAATCCTAGTTCTGTCTTTGTACCTTGGAAATGTAATGAAGATGTTACAAATTAGAAGTAAGGTTGTAGAGTTAACTTGCTGGTGTTAGTAGCCCAAAGTTTGCTTGGGGGTTTGCACATCTACCCTCTTTGACTGGATTTGAGGGATGGAGGTGTAGTAAATGAAATGGTAGTTCAGTTTATACAAGTGCCCACAATCTGGTTAGGGACCACATTAACTGGGTTTATCTGGAGGTATAAAATCCAAAAGGTCAATGAAGGCTTCATTCATTTACTCATTCATTTATTCACCTCACTTTTCTTTTTTTTTTTTTTTTTTTTTTTTTTTTGAGACAGAATCTCGCTCTGTCACCCAGGTTGGAGTGCAATAGAGCGACCCCACCTCACTGCAACCTCCGCCTCCCAGGTTCAAGTTATTCTCCTGCCTTAGCCTCCCAAGTAGCTGAGTTTATAGGCACCTCCCACCATGCCCAGATAATTTTTGTATTTTTAGTAGAGACAGGATTTCCCATGTTGGCCAGGCTGGTTTCAAATTCCTGACCTCAAGTGATCTGCCAACCTCAGGATTCCCAAAGTGCTGGGATTATAAGCATGAACCACTGTGACCAGCCTTATTTTATTTATTTATTTTTTAAATTTAATGTAGTTACTTTACTTTTTTTGTTGTTAATATTTTTTTTATTTCCTTAGGTTGTTAGGGAACAGGTGGTGTTTGCTTACATGAATAAGTGGTGATTTGTGAGATTTTAGTGCACCCATCACCCCAGCAGCATACACTGGACCCTATTTGTAGTCTTTTATCCTTCACTTCCTTCCCACCTTTTCCCCTTGAGTCCCCAAAGCCCATTGTATCATTCTTATGCCTTTACATTCTCATAGCTTAGCTCCCACTTATGAGTGAGAACATATGATGTTTGATTTTCCATTCCTGAGTTACTTCACTTAGAATAATAGTCTCCAGTCTCATCCAGGTCACTGCAAAGGCCATTAATTCATTCCTTTTCGTGGCTGAATAGTATTCCATCATATGTATATACCACAGTTCCTTTATCCACTCGTTGATTGATGAGCATTTGGGTTGGTTCCATGTTTTTGCAATTGTGAATTGTGCCACTAAAAACATGCGTGTGCAAGTATGTTTTTTGTTTATGACTTCTTTTCCTCTGGGTAGATACCCAGTAGTGGGAATGCTGGATCAAATGGTAGTTCCACTTTCAGTTCTTTAAAAAATCTCCACACTGTTTTCCATACTGGTTGTACTAGTTTACATTCCCACCAGCAGTGTAGAAGTGTTCCCTGTTCACCAAATCCCCACCAACATCTACTATTTTTTTTTAAATTTTTTTGGTTATGGTCATTCTTGCAGGAGGAAGGTGGTATCGCATTGTGGTTTTGATTTGCATTTCCTTGATTGTTAGTGATGTCGAGCATCTTTTCATATGTTTGTTGGCCATTTGTGTATCTTCTTTTGAGAATTGTCTATTCGTGTCCTTAGCCCACTTTTTGATGGGATTTTTGTTTTTTTCTTGTTGATTTGCTTGAGTTCATTGCAGATTCTGGATATTAGTCCTTTGTCAGATGTATAGATTGTGAAGATTTTTTCCTACTCTGTGGGTTATCTGTTTACTCTGCTGACTGTTCCTATTGCCATGCAAAAGCTCTTTAGTTTAATTAGCTCTCAACAATTTATCTGTTTTTAATGCATTGGCTTTTGAGTTATTGGTCATGAACTCCTTGCCTAGGCTAGTATCTAGAAGGGTTTTTCCAATGTTATCTTCTAGAATTTTTATAGCTTCAGGTCTTAGATTTAAGTCCTTAATCAACCTTGAGTTGATTTTGGTATAAGGTGAGAGATGAGGATCCAGTTTCATTCTCCTACACATGACTAGCCAATTATCCCAGTAACATTTGTTGAAAAGGGTGTCCTTTCCCACTTTATGTTTTTGTTTGCTTTGTTGAAGATTGGTTGGCTGTATTTGGGTTTATTTCTGGGTTCTCTATTCTGTTCCATTGATCTATATGCTGTTTGTTTGTTTGTTTGTTTGTTTGTTTGTTTGTCTGTTTTTGAGACGGAGTCTCACTCTGTCACCCAGGCTGGAGTGCAGCGGCACAATCTCTGCTCACTGCAACCTCTGCCTCCCAGGTTCAAGCGATTCTCCTGCCTCAGGCTTCTGAGTAACTGGGATTACAGGTGTGTGCTACCATGCCTGGCTAATTTTTGTATTTTTATTAGAGACGGGATTTCACCATGTTGGTCAAGCTGGTCTCGAACTACTGACCTAGTGATCTGCCAGCCTTGGCCTCCCAGAGTGCTGAGATTACAGGCAGGAGCCACCACATCTGGCCTATGTGCCTATTTTTATAGCAATACCATGCTGTTTTGGTGACTATGGCCTTACATATAGTTTAAAATCAGGTAATGTGATGCCTCCAGATTTGTTCTTTTTGTTGTCTTGCTTTGGCTATGTGGGCTCTTTTTTGGTTCCATATGAATTTAAGAATTGCTTTTTCTAATTTTGTGAAGAATGATGGTGGTATTTTCATGGGAATTGTGTTGAATTTGTAGATTGCTTTGGGCAGTATGGTCATTTTCACAATATTGATTTTACTCATCCATGAGTATGGGATGTGTTTCCATTTGTTTGTGTCATCTATGATTTCTTTCAGCAGTGTTTTATAGTTTTCCTTGTAGAGGTCTTTCACCTCCTTGGTTAGGTATGTTCCTAAGAATTTTATTTTATTTTATTTTTTGCAGCTATTGTAAAAGACGTTGAGTTATTTATTTGATTCTCAGCTTGGTCATTATTGGTGTATAGAAGAGCTACTGATTTGTGTACATTAATTTTGTATCTGGAAACTTTGCTGAATTCCTTTATCAGTTCTAGCAGCTTTCTGTAGGAGTCTTTAGGGTTTTCTAGGTAAACAATCATATCATCAGCAAACAGCAAAAATTTGACTTCCTCTTTACCAGTTTGGATGCCTTTTATTTCTTTTTCTTATCTGATTGCTCTGGCTAGGTCTTCCAGTACTATGTTGAAGAGGAGCGGTGAGAGTGGGCATCCTCGTCTTGCTCCAGTTCTCAGAGGGAATGCTTTGAAGTTTTCTCCATTCAGTATTATGTTGGCTGTGGGTTTGTTATAGATGGCTTTTATCACATTAAGGTATGTCCCTTGTATGCCAATTTTGCTGAGAGGATGCTGGATTTTGTCGAATTCTTTATCTGCATCTATTGAGATGGTCATATGATTTTTGTTTTTAACTCTGTTTATGTGGTGTATCACATTTATTGACTTGTGTATGTTAAACCATCCCTGCATCCCTGGTGTGACACCCACTTGATCATGCTGAATTATCTTTTTGATATGTTGTTGGATTCCGTTAGCTAGTATTTGGTTAAGGATTTTAGCATCTATGTTCATCAGGGATATTGGCCTGTAGTTTTCTTTTTCAGTTATGTCCTTTCCTGGTTTTGGTATTAGGGGGATACTGGCTTCATAGAATGATTTAGGGAGGATTCCCTCTTTCTCTAGCTTGTGGAATACTGTCAATAGAATTGATACCAATTCTTCTTTGAATGTTTGGTAGAATGCTTCTGTGAATCCATGTGGTCCTGGACTTTTTGTTGTTGGTAATTTTTAAATCACTATTTCAATCTCATTGCTTGTTATCAGTATGTTTGGGGTATCTAATTCTTCCTCATTTAAGCTAGGAAGGTTGTATCTTTCCAGGACTTTATCCATCTCTTTTAGGTTTTCTAGCTTATGCACATAAAGGTGTTCATAGTAGCTTTGAATAACCTTTTGCATTTCTGTGGTGTCAGTTGTGGTATCTGCATTTCATTTCTCATTGAGCTTATTTGGATTTTCACTCTTCTTGGTTAATCTTGCTAACGGTCTATCAATTTTATTTGTCTTTTCAAAGAACTAGCTTTTTGTTTTATTTATTTTTTGTATTTTTTTTTTGTTGGCTTGTTTGTTTGTTTGAATTTCATTTAATTCTGCTCTGATCTTGGTTATTTTCTTTCTTCTGCTGGGTTTGGGTTTGGCTTGTTCTTGTTTCTCTAGTTGCTTGAGGTGTGACCTTAGATTGTCTGTTTGTGCTCTTTCAGGCTTTTTGATGTAGGCGTTTAGGGCTATGAACTTTCCTCTTAGCACTGCCTTTGCTGTGTCCCAGAGATTTTGATAGGTTGTGCCACTATTGTGGTTCAGTTCAAAGAATTTTTAAATTTCCATCTTGATTTCATTTTTGACCCAATGATCATTCAGGAGCAGGTTATTTAATTTCCATGTATTTGCATGGTTTTAGAGATTCTTTTTGGGGTTGATTTTCAGTTTTATTCTACTGTGGTCTGAGAGAGTGCTTGATGTAATTTCAATTTTCTTACATTTATTGAGGCTTGTTTGTGGCCTATCATATGATCTATCCTGGGGAAAGTTTCATGCACTGTTGAATAGAATGTATATTCTGGAGTTGTTAGATGGAATGTTCTGTATACATCTGTTAAGTGCATTTGTTCCAGGGTATAGTTTAAATCCATTGTTTCTTTTGTTGACTTTCTGTCTTGATAACCTGTCTAGTGCTGTCAGTGAAGTATTGAAGTCCCCCACTATTATTGTGTTGCTGTCTCTCTCATTTCTTCAGTCTGTTAGTAATTGTTTTATAAATTTGGGAGCTCCAGTGTTAGGTGCATATGTGTTTAGGATTGTGATATTTTCCTTTTGGACAAGGCCTTTATCATTACACAACAACCCTTTTTGTCTTTTTTAACTGCTGTTGCTTTAAAGTTTGTTTTGTCTGATATAAGAATAGCTACTCCTGCTCACTTTTGGTGTCCATTTGCATGATATGTCTTTTTCCACCACTTTACCTTACGTTTGTGCGAGTCCTTATGTGTTAGGTGAGTCTCCCAAAAGCAGCAGATGGTTGTTGAATTCTTATCCATTCTGTAATTCCATGTATTTTAAGTGGAGCATTTAGTCCATTTACATTCAATGTTAGTATTGAGACGTGAGGTACCATTTCATTCATCATGCTATTTGTTGCTTGTATACCTCAGTTTTGGTTTTTGTTGTTGTTGTTGTTGCTTTGTTTTGTTTTGTTTTTTTGTTTTTTTGAGATGGAGTCTCACTCTGTCACCCAGGTTAGAGTGCAGTGGCTCTATCTCAGCTCACTGCAAGCTCTGCCTCCCAGGTCCATGCCATTCTCCTGCTTCAGCCTCCCAAGTAGCTGGGACTACAGGTGCCCACCACCACACCCGGCTAATTTTTTTTCTTTTTCTTTTTCTTTTTTTTGTATTTTTATTAGAGATGGGGTTTCACCATGTTAGCCAGGATGGTTTTGATCTCCTGACCTCATGATCCTCCCGCCTCAGCCTCCCAAAGTGCTGGGATTATAAGCATGAGCCACGGCAGCCGGCCTGTTTTTGTTTTTTAAATTGTATTTTTGTTTTATAGGTCCTGTGAGATTTATGCTTTAAAGAGGTTCTGTTTTGATGTGTTTCCAGGATTTGTTTCATGGTTTAGAGTTCCTTTTAGCAGTCTTTGTAGTGGTGGCTTGTTAGTGGTGAACTCTCTAAGCATTTGTTTGTCTGAAAAAGACTGTGTCTTTCCTTCATACATGAAGCTTAGTTTCACTGGATACAAAATTCTTGACTGATAATTGTTTTGTTTGAGGAGGCTGAAAATAGGACCCCAATTCCTTCTAGCTTGTAGGATTTCTGCTGAGAAATCTGCTGTTGATCTTATAGGCTTTCCTTTATAGGTTACCTGGTGCTTTTGTCTCACAGTTCTTACGATTCGTTCCTTTGTCTTAACTTTAGATAACCTGAGAACAATGTGCCTACATGATGATCTTTTTGTGATGAATTTCCCAGGTATTTTTGTGCTTCTTGTATTTGGCTATCTAGGTCTCTAGCAAGGCTGGGGAAGTTTTCCTCAATTATTCCCCCAAATATATTTTCCAAACTTTTAGATTTCTATTCTTCCTCAGGAACACCAATTATTCTTAGGTTTGGTTGTTTAACATAATCCCATACTTCTTGGAAGCTTCTTTCACATTTTCTTACTCTTTTCTCTTTGTCTTTGTTAGATTGTGTTAATTTGAAAACCTTGTCTTCAAGCTCTGAATTTCTTTATTCTACTTGTTCAATGCTTTTGCTGAGACTTTCCAGAGAATTTTGCATTTTTATAAGTGTGTCCATTATTTTCTGAAGTTTTGAACTTTTTTTATTTATTCCATCTATTTCCTTGAATATTTCTCCCTTCACTTCTTGTATCATTGTTTGGATTTCCTTGCATTGGGCTTAGCCTTTCTCTGGTCCCTCCCTGATTAGCTTAAAAACTAACCTCTTAAATTCTTTTTCAGGTAAATCAGGGATTTCTTTTTGGTTTGGGTTCATTGCTGGTGAGCTAGTGTGATTTTGGGGGATGGTAAAGAACCTCGTTTGTCATGTTACCAGAGTTGGTTTTCTGGTTTCTTCTCATTTGGGTAGTTTCTGTCAGATGAAAGGTCTAAGGCTGGAGGCTGTTGTTCAGATTATTTTGTCGCACAGGGTGTTCTCCTGATGTAGTAGTCTACCCCTTTTCCTATGGATGTGTCTTTCTGAGAGCCAAGCTGTAGTGATCGTTTTCTTGCTTTTGGATCTAGCCACCCAGCAAGTTTACCAGGCTCTAGGCTGGTACTGGGGGTTGTCTACACAGAGTCCTGTGATGTGAACTGTCTGTGGGTCTCTCATCCATGGATAACTGCACCTGTTCTGATGGAAGTGGCAGGGGGGTGAAATGGACTCTGTGAGTGTTCTTAGCTTTGGTGGCTTAATGCACTATTTTTGTGCTGGTTGGCCTCTGCCAGGAGATGGCACTTTCCAGAAAGCATCAGCTGTGGTAGTATGGGGAGGAACAGGTGGTGGACAGGGCCCTAGAACTCCCAAGAGTATATGCCTTTTGTCTTTGGTGGGTAGGGAAGGACCACCGGGTAGAGGTAGGGCTAGGTATGTCTGAGCTCACACTCTCCTTAGATGGGTCTTGCTGAGGCTGCTGTTGGGGATGGGGGTGAGGTTCCCAGGTCAATGCAGTTATGGTCCTAGAAGGATTACAACTGTCTTTACTGTGTCATGAAGGTTGTTAGGGAAGTAGGGGAAAGTCAGCAGTCACAGGCCTCACCCAGCTCCCACACAATCCAAAAGGCCAGTCTCACTCCCACCATTCTCCCTGCAACAACATCAAGTCTGTTTCCAGGCAGTGGGTGAGCAGAGCCTCGTCCCAGCTGCAGAAGCAAATACGGCTTTCCTTCTTCCTCTGCCTGTGGAGTCTGCACACCGGATTCACGCCCTCCCCAGGTTCTGGTCAGGAGGCTTTTCAATCAATTCAAAGTGTTACAAAGTTCTGCTGGAGATTTCCTTCTCCATGTGGCCTTTTCCCATCACCTCTGGCTGCCCTCCCAAAGGACCCCTGTGAGGCCAGGCAAAAACGGCTTGCTAGGGGACCCACAGAGTTCCCACGGCTTTTCCTGCTGATTCCTCTACCCCTGTATTTAGCTCGGCTCTCTAAATTGACTCAACTCCAGGTAAGGTCAAAATCTTCTGTAATCTAGGCCTTCCATTTCCCCAGTGGCAGTGTATGTTCGAGGGTGGATGATCTCCCTTTCCCAGTTCTACAGTTTGGACACTCACAGTACATGGGGTGTCTCCTGGGTCCTGCAGGAGCATTCTGATTCCTTCAGGGTGTTTCCTCTCAGGTTTTCTGATTTATTCCTGCAGTCATTCTGGAGCAAAAATTCATGATATGAATCTCCAAACACTACTCTGTCCGTCCGCGTCAGAGCTGTAATCTAGTCCTGCCTCCTGTCTGCCATGATCCCCCCTCCTATTTACCTATTTAATTAAGCATTAATCAAATATATAACACTAAATTGGAGTTGAGAGAAAGCAAAAGAATGCTATATAGACTTTGACAGTTGTTACAAGGGCTCAGTGGTTGACAGAAAGGTACTAGAAGGTACAAAGAACAAAGTTCCTTTAATATCAGTAAAGGCTACAAGAACGTAACTATATTAAGATGACCACTCACTGCCGAATGAAATCAGCTAACAAGGTTATGAATCCTTTTGGGTCCTTCTAGAAGCTCCCTTTGCCATTTTCAGGAAGGTTTTAACCTCTAGCACCACTCAGTTGTTCTGTAGTCTCTGACTGTTGAACTGTCTGACTTGCTAGGTGCAAGTGACTGACTGGTGAGCACTTAAGCGCCTTGCCACTGAAGGTATGTTGTGATCCACAATCTGCAATTTTAACATCTCCAGATTTATTTGCACGTGAAAGTCTGAGAAGTATTTCCCTGATTTACTTCTAAGTGCTTACCTGGGAAATGAGTGAATTTAAGGTTGGTTCTCCTGGAGTCATTTCCCCAGCTGACCTCTACGCCCTCCCCAAGCAGGACAAGGCTGCAAAGTCTGCTGAATGTCGTCTCAGCAGTCCTTGTTCTTGAAGAGCACAAAATCTCATTAAGGAGAAAAAACTTGCCTAAAATAACCCAGTGTCGAAGTTACTGATTTGGTAACAAACATATGATTATTAACATGAGAAATACAGAAAATAGTACCCTAGAAGTTCAAATAAAAGGTACAAGTTTACAGGTAAAAACTGACACAGATTTTGTTTTTTAAAGTTCTTTCTGAAGAATAGAAACTCAATTCAAGCTCTAAAGCAGTGGTTCTAACTTCAGCATGCATCAGAATTGTCTGGCGCCCCACCCCAGAGTTTTCTATGCAGTTAAGTCTGAGATGGGGGATGATAATTTGCATTTCTAACAACTTCTCACCCTCACCTCTGCTGACGCTGCCAGTGCAGGAACCACACTTTGAGAACACCTGCTCTAAAGCAGTGGTTTTCAAACAGGGGTGGGGCAAGCAACATTGCTCCCAGGGGACCTTTGACAATGTCTGCAGATATTCTCGGTGGTCACAAAGCGGGGTTGCTCCCAACTGCCAGACCTACTGGCATCTAGTGGATGAAAGACACATTCTACAATGTGCAGGACATCCCTCCACAACAAAAGATTATCTAGCCCAAAATGTCAGTCTGCTGAGATTGAGAAACACTGCTTTAAAGCTCAACCTTGACTGCCCATCAGAAACACCTGGGAAGACTTTAGACATCCTGATATCCAAGTCGTACCCCAGATCATTTAAACCAGAATCTCCAGGATTGGAACCTAGATGATAAAAGTTTTTAAAGCTCCCCAGATAATTCTAACATGTAGCTGAAGCTGATGAGAATTCTTCTAAAGAATGAAAAATGTGTAAACGGGCAAAACAGCTGAAAATCATGCTGGTTAAAATGTTTGCTTCCAGATTCATTCTCCATTTTTCTTTATTCTCTTCATCTCCATGAGGCTGTCCAGAAACTGTATTATCGAGGGGCTCCCTTGCCCTCTGGCTTCTGGTTGGACTCAGCCAATAATAGGTACTACCTGGACATTGATGGTGTAAAGGGAGATATAACAGGTTATTATTTTTCCCACTTACTCTGTGTGTTGCCATAATTCTGGCAGTAGTTTTGTTTCTCTATAGCTACATCTATTTGGGGGTGACTGTTTATTTATTGCTTTAGCTCTCAATGAGGTTCTGGCCACTCCTTATTCTCCTGAGTGCCTTCAGGCCTGGGGTGGCAAAAGTTTGCTGCTGCTGCTAGCTAATGTCTTGGTGCTTCAATATGCATTATTGATTTCTCAGCTCTGCACACATCCCTGTAAATTATCCCTTAAAAGTCACCTCAAAATTCCAGGTGAACGTGCCATCTGTTTCCTGTGCAGTCACATGGGGCTCCATGCTCGGGAAGGCCCCATGCTTGATTTAATGCTCTTCTGCAACAGTCTTGGAATTCTTAATATATTTGAACAAAAGGTCCTGCATTTTCTTCTTTCAGCGGGCCCTGAAAATTATGTAGTGATCCTGTTGCAAGGATTCTGACTGATATAAAGCTATTCTTGATAGGGAGGAAATGGCATGAATAAGACTTGAAGCTAAAAATGCACTTGCTGTATTTGAGGAACATTAAGTGTGGCTGTTTGTGACCTGGCTGGAAAGGACAACCCATCATCACATCTACTGGGAAACATGGTAACCAGAAGAAGCCAAAGAACTCTACGGCAAGACAGCATCACCTGGCTGCAGAGGTACCTAATTTGCCCTAGATGAGGTCATGGTGCTTGCTGGTTTACAAGTAACCAGTTGTGTTTTTTTTGTTTTGTTTTTTGTTTTTGTTTTTGTTTTTGTTTTACCTAGTTTACTGAGGTATAATTGACAAATAAAATTGTATATATTTAAGGTGTATAATGTGATGATTTGACATACACATATGATGTGAGATAATTACCACAATCAGGTTAATTAACACATCTATCACTTCACAGAATTATGATTTTTTGTTTGTGTAGTGACAACACTTGAAATCTACAACACCCAGAAATTTTCAAATTACAATACACTATTGTTAACTATGGTCACCTGCTGTACATCAGATCTCTAAAACTTATTCATCTTATAACTGAACATTTCTACGCTTTGATCAACATCTTCTCATTTCCCCCAAATGATAGGATTTTATTCCTTTTTTATGACTAAATAATATTTCATCGTGTATGTATAAAATTCATTCATCTCTCTGAACAGACACTTAGGTTGTTTTCCTGTCTTGACTGGTGTGAATAATTCTGCAATGAGCATAGGAGTGTAGATATCTATATTTGACATATAAATTTCATTTTCTTTGGATATATTTCCATGAGTGGAATTGCTTGATCATATGACAGTTCTATTATTAATTTATTGAGAAACCTCTACACTGTTTTCATAATGGCTATACCAATTTACATTCCCACCAACAGTGCACAAGGTTCTCTTTTCTCCACATCTTCATCAACACATGTATCTCTTGTCTTTTTTTATAGTAGCCATATTAATAGATGTGAGGTAGTACCTCATACGTCATTGTGGTTTTGATTTGTATTTCTCTGTTGATCAGTGATATTGAGCACCTTTTCATGTACCTATTGGCCATTTGTATTGTTGTTATTTTGTTTTGTTTTTTGGTTTTTGATTTTTTTTTTTTTACCAAGTTGTATGAGTTATTTGTGTATTTTAGATATTAACCCCTTACTGGATATATGGTTTGCAGATATTTTCTTTTATTTTATAGGTGGCCTTTTACTTAGTTGTTTCCTTTGCTGTGCAGAAACTTTCAGTTTGATGTGTTTCCACTTGTTTATTTTTACTTTTGTTGCCTATGCTTTTGGTATCATATCCAAAAATCATTGCCAAGATCATTGTCAAGAAGCTTTTTTCCTATGTTTTTGTCTATGAGTTTTATAGTTGCAGGTCTTATGTTTAAGTCTTTAATCTATTTTGAGTTAATTCTTGTGAGTGTTATTAGATAGGGGTCCAATTTCATTTTTTTACATGTGGACATTACAGTTTTCTCAACACAACACCATTTGTTGAAAAGACCATCCTTTCCCCTTGTTATTCTTGATACCGTTATCAAATATTAGTTGACCACATATGCATAAGTTTATTTCTGGGCTAGTACTCCATTGGCCTATGGACAGGATTTATTCCAGGATAAACATGGAATAACTTTATTTTTGATTGTTTTGAGTGTCTGATTTTATGCCAGTAAGATATTGCTTTTACTACTATAGCTATGTAGTAGAGTTTGAAAGCAAGAAGTGTGATGATGCCTCCAGTTTTGTTCCTTCTTGAGATTTCTTTGGCTACTCAGGGTCTTTTGTGATTCCATATGAACTTTAAAATTGTTTTTTCTATTTCTGCAAAAAAAAAATGCCATTGAAATTTTGATAGGGATTCTATTGTATCTATAGAAAACTTTGGGTAGTATGGGCATTTTAACAGTATTAATTCTTCCAACCCATGAACATGGGATATCTTTCAATTTAATTGCCTTCATCAATTTCTTCCATCAATATATTATAGTTTTCAGTGCATATATCTCTTATTTCCTTAATTAAATTTATTCCTAAGTATTTTATGTTTTGATGTTATTATAAATGGAATTCTTTTCTTTAAATATTTTTTAGATATTTTTGTCATTAATGTATAGAAATGCAACTGATTTTGTATCCTGCAACTTTACTGAATTCATTTATTAATTTTAGTTTAGTTTTACATACCAAAGTTGTTTGGTATGGTCTTTAGGATTTCCTATATGTAAAATCATGTTATCTGTAAACAGAATAATTTTACTTCTTCCTTTCTGATTTGGATGCCTTTTATTTATTTTCCTTGCCGAATTTATCTGGCGAGAACTTCCAGTACTATGTTGAATAGAATGGATAAGAGTGAGCACTCTTGTCCTATTCTTGATCTTAAGGGAAAAGCTTTTAGTTTTTCATAGTTGAGTATATAATATTATCTGTGAGTTTTACACGTGTGGCCTTTTATGTTAAGGTGCATTATTTTTATATCAATTTGTTGAGAGGTTTTATCATAAAAATATGTTGAATATTGTCAATGCCTTTTATGCATGTGTTGAGATAATCATGCTTTTTATCCATCATTTTGTTAATATGGTGCATCACATTTATTGATTTGTGTATGTTGAAGCATCCTTGCATTACGGGGATAAATCTCACTTGATCATCGTGTATGATTCTTCTAATGTGCTGTTGAATTTGGTTTGCTAGTATTTTGTCAAAATTTTTTGCACCTATGTTCATCAGGGATATTGACCTGTACTTTTCTTTTCTTGTAATGTCTTTATTTAGCTTTGTTATGGGGATAATACTGGCCTCATAAAATGAGGTTGGAACTGTTTCCTCCTCTTCAATTTTTTAAGAGAATTGAAGAACAACTGGCATCAAGTATTCTTTAAATTTTGGTAGAACTCACCAGTGAAGACTTACGCTCCTGGGCTTTGGCCTGTTGGGAGGTTTGATTACCAATTCAATCTTCTTATTTGTTATTGGTCTGTTCAGGCTTTCTATTTTTTTCATGATTCTGATTCAGCATCCATAGATCACATGTTTCTAAGAATTTATCCATTTCTTCTGGGTTATACAATTCATTGGTATATAGTTGCTCATAGTGGTCTTTTTTGTATTTCTTTTGGTATCATTTGTAATTTCTCCTCTTTCTTTTGTTCTTTTTACTTATTTGAGTCATCCCTTTTTTTGGTTAGTCTAGGTAAAGATGTATCAATTTTATTTATTTTTGTTAAAACTAACTCTTCATTTTATTAATCTTTTTCATTGTTTCTCTGTTTTTATGTTATTTATTTCAGCACTAATCTTTATTATTTTCTTTCTTCTGCTAACTTTGGGCTTGGTTTGTTCTTGTTTTTCTAGTTTCTTAAAGTGTAAAGTTAGATGATTTATTTGATATCTTTCTTTTTAAATGTAGGCATTTATAGCTATAAACTTTCCTTTTATTTTTTATTTTTATTTTTTATGTATTTATTTTTTTGAGACGGAGTTTCACTCTTGTTGCCCAGGCTGGAATGCAACGGCGCAATCTCAGCTCATCACCGCCTCTGCCTCCCAGATTCAAGCGATTCTCCTGCCTTAGCCTCCTGAGTAGCTGGGATTACAGGCATGTGCCGCCATGCCCAACTAATTGTGTAGTTTTAGTAGAGATGGGGTTTCACCATATTGGTCAGGCCAGTCTTGAACTCCCGACCTCAGGTGATCTGCCTGCCTCCGTCTCCCAAAGTGCTGGGATTACAGGCGTGAGCTACTGTGCCTGGCTTAAGCTTTCCTTTTAGAACTGCTTTTGCTGCATCCATATATTTCAGTTTGTTGTGTTTTCACTTTTGTTTATCTCATAATAATTTCAACTTCCCTTTTGATTTCTTTTTGACCTATTGGTCGTTCAGGAGCGTGTTGCTTAATTTCCATGGATTTGTGAATTTTCTAATTTTCCTCTTGTTACTGATTTCTAGTTTCCCACCCTTGTGGTCAGAAAAGATAGTTGATATGATTTCAGTCTTCTTGAAACATATAATTTATCCTGGAGACTGTCCCATACACACTTGAGAAAAAGGTATACTCTGTTGCTGTGGGATAAAATGTCCTATATATGTCTGTTAGGTCCATTGATTATACAATGGTGTTCAAATCCACTGCTTGCTTGTCAATTTTCCTATGTGGTTGATCTATCCATCATTGAGAGTGAGGTATTAAAGTATTCTAGTATTACTATATTGCTGTTTATTTTTCCTTTTAGTTATTTGTTTTATATAGTTAAGTGTTCTTATGTTTAGTGCAGACATAGTTATAATTGTTGTATATTCTTGATGAGTTGACCCATTTAACATTCTGTGATGATCTATTGTCTCTGGTGACAATTTTTTATTTAAAGGCTACTTTTTTCTAATGTAAGTCTAGCCACCCTACTTTCTTTTGGTTACCATTTGCATGGAATTTATTTTCTATTTTTTTCACCTTTCAGTCTATGCATGTTCTTAAAGCTAAAGTGAGTCTGTTGCAGGCAGCATGTACTTGGATCTTGTGAGGTTTTTTTCCATCCATCTAGCTACTCTATGTCTTTTGAGTGAAGAATTTAATTCATTTATATTTAAAGTAATTATTGCTAGGTAACGATTTGCTACTGACATTTTGTTAATTGCTTTCTGACTGTTTTGTAATTCCTTTGTACCTTTCATTCTCTCTTGCTGTCTTCCCTTACAATTTGATTACTTTTTGTGGTGACAGGCTCTGATTTCTTTCTCCGAATCTTTTGTGTATCTACTACAGGTTTTTTTATTGTGGTTACCATGAGGCTACATAAAACATTATAGTTATAACAATCAATTTTAAGGTGATAACAACTTCAATTGCATATACAAATTCTGTACTTCCCTTCCACACACATTTCAACTTATGATGTTACAATGTAAATTTTTAAATATTATGTATCCATTAACAAATTATTGTATAGTTTCAAAAATACATTTGTCTTTTCACTCGTTTACTAGAGTTGAAAGTAGTTTATGCACAATTACAATATTGCAGAATTCTGAATTTAACTATACTTTTTTTGCTAATGAGCTTTGTACTTTCATGGTTTTACATTTTTAATTAGCATCCTTTTCTTTCCAGCTTGAAGAACTTCCTTTATTACTTTTATCCTTTTTTTTTTTTTTTCAGAGATGGTGTCTCACTCTGTTGCCCAGACTGGAGTACAGTGGCATGATCTCAGCTCACTGCAATCTCCGCCTCCCAGATTCAAGCAGTTCTCTTGCCTCAGTCTCCTGAGTAGCTAGGATTACAGGCATCTGCCACCACCCCGGATAAAGTTTTTTGTATTTTTAGTAGAGACAGGGTTTCACTATGTTGCCAGGTTGGTCTCAAACTCCTGACCTCAAGTGATCCACCCACCTCAGCATCCCAAAGTGCTGGGATTACAGGCATGAGCCACCACACCTGGTCAATTTTTTTCCTATTATTTTTGAGACAGTCTTACTCTGTTGCCAATGTGAAGTGCAGTGGCATGACCACAGCTCATTGTAGCCTTGATCTCCCAAGCTCAAGTGATCCTCCTACCTCAGACTCCCAATGTGCTAGGGCTACAGGCATGAGCCACTGTACCTGGCATCTTTATTATTTCTTGTAAATCAAGTCTAGTGGTATTGAATGCCTCCAGTTTTTGTTTGTTTGGTGAAGTCTTTATCTCTCTTCCGTTTCTGAAGAACAACTTTGCCAGATAAAGTATTCTTGGTTGACAGTTTTTTCCCCCCCATTCAGCACTTTGAATATATCGTTCTACTCTGTCCTGGCCTGCAAAGCTTCTGCTGAGAAATTGTCTGATAGTCTTATGGTACTTCCCTTGTATGTGATGTGAGTCAATTTTTTCTTCCTGATTTCAAAATTTTTTCTATCTTTGTCTTTTTGACAACTTAATTATACTGTGTCTCAGTGTATTCCTTTTCTGGTTCAAACTATTTGGGGATTTTTGCACCTTAAAAATCTAGATGTCCATTTCTCTCCCCAAATTTGGGGAGTTTTCAGCCATTTCTGGACTCTCTTTTGTTGTCTATTGGTCTATCTATTTGTCCGTTTTTTCAACACCACCACACTATCTGGAATACTATAGCTGTATAGTAAGTCTTGAAATTGAGTAGTGTCAGTCCTTTAACTTTGTTCTTCTCCTTCAATATTGAGTTGACTGTTTGAGGCTTTTGCCTCTCCATATAAACTTTAGAATGAGTTTGCTGATATTCATAAAATAACTTGCTGAGATTTTGATTGGGATTGCATTAAACCTATAGATCAAGTTGAAAAGAATTGATATATTGATAATATTGAGTCTTTCTATTCATGAGCATGAAATGTCTCTCCATTTTTTAAGTTCTTTTTTTAGTATCTACCAGAGTTTAAAGTTTTCTTCATATAAATCTTATACCTATTTTGTTAGATTTATACTTAACTACCTCATTTTGTGGCATGCTGATATACATGGCAATGTGGTTTTAATTTCAAATTCCTCTTGTTCATTGCTAGTATATAAGAAAGCAATTGACTTTTGTATATTAACTTTGTATTTTGCAAGCTTTCTATAATCATTTATTAGTTCCAGAAGTTTTTGTTGTTGACTCTCAGATTTTTTATGTAAGAAATCATGTTATCTTCAAACAAAGAAAATTTTATTTGTTTAATCCCAATCTTTATAACATTTATTTATTTTCTTTTCTTGTTTAATTGTATTAGCAAGGACTGCCAGTACAATGTTGAAAAGCACTGATTGAAGAGAACATGCTTGCCTTATTCCCAATCTTAGTCACCATTAAGTATAATGTTAGATATAGGTTTTTGTAGCTATTCTTTACCAAGCTGAGGAAATTTCCACTTTATTCCTAGTTTGCTGAGAATTTTTATAATGAATGGGGGTTAGATTTTTATCAAATGCTTCTTCTGAACCTATTAATATGATCATGTGATTTTTTTTCTTTTTCTTTTTGATGTGATAAATTACATTAATTGGTTTTCAAATGTTAAATCAGCCTTGCATACATGGGATAAATTCCACTTGGTTATGTTGTATATTTCTTTTTTTTAATTATTGAATTCAATTTGCTAATATTTTTTTGAGGAGTTTTGCATTTATAAATTCATGAGAGGTACTGGTCTGCAGTTTTCCTTTCTTGTAATGTCTGTGTGATTTTTGTCTTAGGGTAATGCTGGTCTCATAGAAAGAGTATTCCCTCTGTTTCTCTCCTTAGGAAGGGATTGCAGAAAATTGGTGTAATTTCCTTCTTAAATATTTGGCAGAATTCACCAGTGAACACATCTGTCATGGTAGGTTCATGACAGATAAGTCATTTCTCTTTTTTAGAATATTATTATTGATATAACTTCTTTAATAGCTATAGACTAGATTGTCTATTTCTTCATGTTTGGGTTTTGAAAACTTGTGTCTTTCAATAGATGGGTCTGTTTCATCTAGGTTATCAATTTTGTAGGTATAGAGTTGATCATAATATTTATTTATTATCATTTTAATTATCATTTTAATGTCTATGAGGTCTGTAATGATGTTTCTTCTTTCATTTTTGATACTAATATTTGTGTCTTCCTTCTTTTATTAGCCTGGCTAGAGGCTTATCAATTGTACTGATCTTTTAAAAAAATCCAGCTTCTGACCTTTTGCTTCTGGCTTTGATGGTTTTTCTCTGTTGATTTCGTGGGTTTTAAATTTCACTGGCTTCTGCACTTGTGTTTTACTATTTCTGCTTACTTTGCATTTAGTTTTCTATTCTTTTCCTAGTTTCCTAAGGTGGAGGCTTCGATTATTGAACCTTTCCTTTTTCTAATATATGCTTTCAATGCTATAAACTTCCTTCTAAGCACTGCTTTCACTTCATTCCCCAAATTGTGATAAATTGTATTTTCATTTTCATTTAGTTCAAAATATCTTTAAAATTCTCTTGAAATTTTTTCTTTGGCCATGTGTTATTTAGAAACATGTTGCTTAATCTCCAAGTATTTTGGGATTTCCCAGCTACCTTTTTGTTATCAATTTCTAGTTTAATTCCACTGTGGTCTGAGGGCAGACATTTTTTAATTTCTGTAATTTTAAATTTCTTAAGGTGTGTTTTCAATGGCCCAGAATTTTATCTATCTTGATAAATGTTCCATGTGAATTTAAGAAAAATGTGTAAACTGTTGTTGTTGGATGTAGTAGTCTATAGATGTCAATTATATACAGTTGA
Organism: Mandrillus leucophaeus; assembly: GCF_000951045.1. NCBI lineage: Eukaryota > Metazoa > Chordata > Mammalia > Primates > Cercopithecidae > Mandrillus > Mandrillus leucophaeus. Next base: position 3,876,115 of record NW_012101432.1, on the reverse strand, counting down.
CTGATGGGGCTGTTGAGTTAAACTATGTCCTTATTGATTTTCTGCCTTCTGGATCTGTTCATTTCTGACAGAGTGTTAAAGTCTGTAAGTGCAAGAGTGAATTCATCTATTTTTCCTTGCAGTTCTATCAGTTTTTGTCTCACATATTTTGACAATCTGTTGTCATATACGTTAAAGTTTTTATATCTCCTTGCAGAACTGACCTCTTTATCATTATACAATGCCCCTCTTTATCCCTGATAACTTTCCTTGCTCTGAAGTCTGCTCTGTCTGAAATTAATATAGCTACTTTTACTTTTTAAATTAATATCAGCATGGTATATTTATCTTCCTTCTTTTATTTGTAATCTATATATCTCTTTGTATTTAAAGTGGAATTCTTGCAGACAACGTGTAGTTAGGTCTTTTTTTAAAAATCTACTTGTCAATCTCTGCCATTTAATTGATTTATTTGGACTATTGACACTTAAAGTGATTATTAATATAGTTTGATTAATACCTACGATATTTTTACTTTTTTCTATCTGTTGCCATTTTTCTTTGTTTTTATTTTTGTCTTCACAGTTTTTCTGCCTTTTGTTGTTTTAATTTAGCATGTTATATAATTCCATCTTCTCTCCTTTCTTAGCATATTATTCATGCTTCGTCATGCTTCTTTTTTTTTCTCTTTTAGTGGTTGTCTTAAAGTGTGCAATATACATTCACAACAAATCTAAGCCCACTTTAAAAAAACACTACACAACTTCAGCATCATGCAATTTCTTTTTTTTTTCTTACTGTTTTTTGAAACAGGGTCTTGCTCTGTCACAAGTTCTTTGTAATAACAGGATATTTCCAATTCTTCCCTTCTCTCCCTTGCCTCATTGCTGTCATTCATTTTACTTATATGTAAACATATATATATCTATAAAATTGAATACATTGTTGACATTATTTTGAACAAATTTTTGTGTTAGATTAATTAAGAATAAGTAAAATGAAAGTTTCTATTTTACTTTCACTTACACATCCCCCCATGCTGTTCCTTTCTTTATGTCGATTTAAATTTCTGACCTATATAATTTTTCTTCTCTCTAAATAACTTTTCTTAACATTTCTTGCAAGGCAGGTATATTTGCAGCAAATGTCCTCATTTTTGTTTCGCTGAGAAATTATTGATTTTTCTTTCAGTTTTGGGAATAATTTTATAGGGTACAAAATTCAGGGTTGATGGTTTTTTTATTTAACTCTTTGAATGTTTCACTCCGCTCTCTTCTTGCTTGTATACTTTCCGGGGAGATAGATACAATTCTTAGCTTTGCTCCTCTCTAGGTAAGGTGTTTTTCCTCTTTGGCTTCTTTCAAAAATTTTAAAAAACCTTTGATTCTCTGAAATTTGAATATAAAATGCCCAGATTTTGTTTGGCAATTATTCTGCTTAATGTTTTCTGTGATTCCTGGATCTATGGTTTGGCATCTGACATTAATCTAAAGAAACTCTCAGTCATTATTGCTTCCAGTATTTCTTCTGTTCCTTTTCTTTTTCTTCTCCATCTGGTATTTGCATTAAACAAATGGTATACCTTGTTTTAGTTGTCCTACAGTCCTTGGATATTCTGTTCTGTTTTTTCAGTCTCTTTTCTCTTTGCTTTTCTGTTTTGGGAGTTTCTGTTGTCATGTGTCTTCAAGTTCACAGATTATTTCCTCAGGAATATCCAGTCTACTAATAAGCCCATGAAAAGCATTTTTCATTTCTGTTACAGTATTTTTTTTATCTCTAGTACATCTTTTTACTCTTTCTTAGAATTTCCATCTCTCTGCTTACCTTATTTACCTGTTTTTGTACGTTGTCTCCTTTATCCATTAAAGCTCTTAGCATACTAGTAATTATTTGTTTTAATTCCTGGTTAAATATCAACATTTCTGATGTATCTAACTCTGGTTCTGATGCTTGTCAGTCTCTTCAAACCATACTTGTTGCCTTTTTGGATACCTTATAATTTTTCTGTTAAAAAGTAGACATGATATGTGAGGTAAAATGATATACAGGGTAAATAGGTCTTTGATAATGTGGTAGTAAGGCAAAGTTGTTTTCTATATTCCCATGATTAGTTATCAGTCTTTTAGGGTGCCTGTGCCCCTGAACTATGAGCTTTATCAGTGCTTCTCAGTTTTCTCCCTTCTCCCTGTGAGACAGGATGGGTAAAAAAAGTTGGAGTTGGGTATTTCTCCTTTTCCATGTGGAAAACTGGAGTTGGGCATTTCTCTTCCCCTTGGTGGTTAAGGCTCTGATTAAACCCCAACACATTCGGGTCTGATGAAATAGTTTCTCCTGAGGACAGGCCTTGTTAAGAATAGAATATGGAGGTTTCCGTTTGTGGGTGTCTATTCTAGTAAATTGTGATTCTCTGTGTTCCCCTGCTGGTCTTTCCAATTTTGAAGTTTTCCCTGTGTCCTCACTCCTCTTACAGATACAAGAAGAGTTGTTGGTTTTTTAGAATCTTCAGCTTTTTACTTCTTTTGCTTACTTTAACAAGAATAATAATACCAAGTGTCAGCAAGTGTCAGTGAAAGTAAAAAATGATGCAACCACTTTAGACAAACAATTTCACAGTTTCTTATAAAGTTGAACATACACTTATCAAAGAACCCATCAATTTCACTTTTAGGTACTTACCCAAGAAAAATGAAACCTATGTTCTCACAAAGACCAGTGCATAAATGTTCATAGTAGCTTTATTCATAATAACCAAAAGTTGTGAGCAGCCTAAATGTAACCTACTGACACATGCAACACAAATGAATCTGAAAACATGATGCAGTGTGAAAGAAGTCAGACACAAAAGAGTACATACTTTGTAATTGAATTTATATCAAATTCTACAACAAACAAAATTAATCTACTGCGGTGTAAAGTAGATCAGTGTTTTCCTAGGGTCTGTAGGGGAGGGGGTTGACTGCAAAGGGACATGAAGAAACTTTCTGGGTGATGTGGATGTTCCATATCCTGATTGTGGTGATGGTAGTTCCACAGACATACACATTTGTCAAACTTATCTAAATGTATGCTTAAAATGGATGCATTTTATTCATGTAAATTATACCTTGATAAAGTTGATTTTTTAAAAAAGTAAGTTCTCATGGTAACTGAGAAACTATGACAATAATCTAATTATCCAAACCACTGTGATATACTCAAGTCTAACATACCTATGATAAATTAACCCCTTATGCTTGAGGAAGGCATTTAAGTACCTAGCTTCCCTTATTAATGATCTGAAATACCTTCCTACAATGCCATCAGGAAAATAAATATAAATTCTTCTATTCCTTGGTGTATTTGAAAGTAGTAGCATTTATTAAGTCTGAAAGAGAAATGAATGTAAAGCATTTAAAAATTACTTTCTTTATGTTTTAAATATGCTGCATTATGTTGAATGGCCTTTAAACACAAAACCCAGCACATGAGAAGTTCCAAAGTGTCATCTAGGTCTTCACTTCTGGGTCTGCTTTCAGTTGTTACAGAAAATTGTCTACATTTGGGGAGCGCGGCGGCTTGGCGAGCCCCCTCGGTGACCAAGCTCCGGGCCCCAGCCGCCGCTGGGCGCGGCATTTTTATTCAAGCGACGCTAAGGGAGCCCGGCTGCGCCCGGTGCATTGTGGGAGAAGCCCGCGGCCTGTTTTCAGGAGGAGGCGGAGGGCGCAAAGCGAGCTGGTGGATCCATAAAGAATTCTGCCAACCCGCAGAGGGAGGGGAGGGGCTGAGCTGTGAGGCGAGCGGGGACCCAAGAACTATGTGTACACGGGAGTCCTTCAACCCAGAAAGTTACGAATTGGACAGGAGCTTCTGGCTAACCAGATTCACTGAAATGAAGGGCACAGGCTGGAAAGTGTCCCAAGATGTCCTACAAAAATTGCTGAAATCTTTACAGGTGAACCATTTCCAAGAAGATAAGCAGTTTCTGGGAGCCGTTATGCCAAGGCTTGACATTAGAATGGACACTTGTGTCATTTCTTTGAGGCACGGTGGGCGTTCCTTGGTTCAAACCACAGATTACATTTACCCGATCGTAGAAGACCCTTACATGACGGGCAGGATAGCAAGTGCCAGTGTCCTCAGTGACTTCTATGCAGTGGGGGTCATGGAATGTGACAATATGCTGATGCTCCTTGGAGTCAGTAATAAAATGACTGACAGGGAAGGGGATAAAGTGATGCCTCTGATTAACCAAGGTTTTAAAGATGCAGCTGAAGAAACAGGAACATCTGTAACCAGCGGCCAAACAGTACTAAACCCCTGGATTGTCCTGGGAGGAGTCGCTACCACTGTCTGCCAGCCCAGTGAATTTATCATGCCAGACAATGCAGTGCCAGGAGATGTGCTGGTGTTGACAAAACCCCTGGGGACACAGGTGGCAGTGGCTGTGCACCAGTGGCTGGATATTCCTGAGAAATGGAATAAGATTAAACTAGTGTTCACTCAAGAAGATATAGAGCTGGCCTACCAGGAGGCCATGATGAACATGGCGAGGCTCAACAGGACAGCTGCAGGACTCATGCACACGTTCAATGCCCACGCGGCCACTGACATCACGGGCTTTGGGATTTGGGGCCACACGCAGAACCTGGCCAAGCAGCAGAGGAACGAAGTGTCGTTTGTAATTCACAACCTCCCAGTGCTTGCCAAGATGGCCGTGGTGAGCAAGGCATGCGGAAACATGTTCGGCCTCATGCATGGGACCTGCCCAGAGACCACAGGCAGCCTTCTGATCTGTTTACCACGTCAGCAAGCAGCTCGGTTCTGTGCAGAGATAAAGTCCCCCAAATATGGTGAAGGCCACCAAGCATGGATTATTGGGATTGTAGAGAAGGGCAACTGCACAGCCAGAATCATAGACAAACCCGGGATCATCGAGGTCACACCACAAGTGGCCCCTCAAAATGTGAATCCCACATCCGGGGCCACCTCTTAATCTAGACAGAAATAGCTGTTTGGTTTTGTTTTTAAATAGATCTATTTCCTTTATCATCACTTCAATTAAAGACTATAAACAACAGAAATCTCATTGTGTCTACATATCAGGTGACCTTAGGTCGGTTTGTAAGTGGATACAATTAATAAAATAAAATCCATTGCTTTTTTTTCCTGTTACATTAAGTGAAGATGCACCTAATCTTGAGGCAGCTTCTGAGTTGAGAATTATATTGTTATCCAATACTGTTCATTCATTTTGAATCTTTAGACACTTACCTCTTGCCGCATAGGCTCTTTTTAAAGTTGCTTTCACATAGCACAGACATTACCAGTAGTCGTGTCAAATAGCAGTTGGTATATAGATCCCATTTGATGTATATTTATCATAAGTCTGATTTTTTTTTTTTTTTTAGCATCTTGAATGGTTTTCTGGAGAGACAGCATTGGTAAGTGGCATATGACGGTATCCCAGTTATAAAAGGGTTGCATGATTTCTTTGAATATTTGATTTGGAAAAGCCTAGTCTTATCTCTCAAGAGCATCTTGGACCCAGAACATTCTCCCATAGTGCATTCAGTAGTGCATTCAGTTCAACATGGCAAGTGCTTCACTGCTTGGAGAACACTTTGAAGAGACAAAAAAGAAATCTTATTTCTTTTCTTGTAGATTTCCTGATATTTACAGTAACATCACTAGCTGTTTTCTTTATCGATAGCAAAAAAGGATACTTTTTGCAGTGTAATTAGATGTTCTATAGTGCTACAAGGAATTGCCTTCCGAAAGGAGGTTCATGTATAATACTCATTTACAATTCAATATACAATTACACAAATAATTTTAAAATATAATCAATAATAAAGACTGTTCTGTGGATGGTAGTGTTTAATACATTTTCTATTTTGTACAGTGATTTCAGGCCTTTTGTTTTCTTGAAATCAGCAGATAGTTAGCCTAATTCTTAGCATTATTTTGTCCTTTGCACCAGTAATTTTTTGTGCACACTTTTTCTGATCTGTGTTAAAAACCTGCATTGCCAACATTGCAGCTCCAACTTAAACTTGTTATTCAAATAATTATTTAATTTTTAAATTGCTCTTGTATAAGCAGATGACCCTTTTAGTATTATTTTAGAAGCATTGTGAGGGTTTTGCCTAAAATACAATTTATTGGGAAAAACTAGATTTTAGTTTCATAAAACTTTTAAGTCTTTCATGGGACCTATATTTTCCTGAATTAATGTAATTCTAGAATAAATAGGCAATCTTGAAAGGTGTTACCTGTGTTTCGTAAAGCGGAGGCTTCCTTATATTTTAACCTACTAAGCAATTGAGGGATTCCTGTCATTAAGCACAAGGGCAGTGGATCCTCAAGTGCCTGTCTTCATCAGAGAAAAAACAGCACATTCTGCGCGTTTCTGGTGCTTCCTGCTCACAGGCACCAAAGCCACACATGTAAACTGACTTCTTGCCAAAGGAAATGACCCCCTGGGAAGAGGGAGCTCCTGGAAGAGGCTTTAACTCAGACGTGCCCTCCTCCAGGAACCAGCGGGCAGGGCAGCCTTTATGCATGTGTGACTGTACCTTCAGCCAAAAGCATGGTGTGCAGCATGGAAGAGCCTTCTATGGAACTGAAATTGATTGGACATTTTATGGGAATTGATACAGATGTTGGTCCTCAAAAGCTACAAACCAGTGGTCTGCAAAATAAAATGTGTTGGAAACCTCTGAGTAAGAGAAAAAAAAAAAGAAAGAAAATTGCCTATATTTTTTATTTCACAGTTTATGAAACTGTACACATTCTATTCACAATTTTGTGGGGGTAAAACATATGAGCCCAATAAGAATGACTTTTACTTAAATAATAAAGGATTCATTGAAAATTATTAACAATAACATATAATATTTTGATACTACACAAGAAAAAGAACAACCCAGCAATTAAAACATACTCTTGGGTTTTAAATATTAGCCTCAAAAGATAAGATATTGTTACCATCTTATGCAAACAAATCTTATCATTTCCTTGGACATATCCTGAGTAGAATACAAACCCTTATGGTACCATCTAATAGGGTTTAAGATTTTAACACCAAAATATATTCTTTGTTCATTAAAATTTTATAACAAAACAACATTCTTTTCAAAAGGATTCAATCATAAACAGGAAAGGAGACAGGCTGGGAAACATGGTGAAAACCCATCTCTACAAAAAATACAAAAATTAGCTGGGTGTAGTGGCACACACCTGTATTCCCAGTGACTTGGGAGGCTGACGGGGGAGGATCACCTGAGCCCAGGAGGTCAAGACTGCAGTGAGCTGTGATTGTGCAACTACACTCCAGTCTGGGTGACAGTGAAACTCTGTCACAAAAAAAACAAAAAAAAAGAAGAAGAAGAGGAAGAAAAAAGAAGAAAAATAAAGAAGAAGGAAGAAAGAGAAGAAGGAGAACCGAAAGAGGAGAAAAATCTCACCCAGAATGTCAGTTTTGGGATTATGTTCCAGTGACCTGAATCTGTATATTCATCAGCAGAGACGTGACTCCCACGGTTTGTTTTGCAGATAGCTGTAAAGTAATTACACAAATTGCACCAAGTTCTTTCCAGATGAACTGAACACTTAGAACTAGAAAGTGTTGCCAATTTGATCAGAAATTAGATGTGATTCTGAGATTTCAAGAAAATTGCAGAAATATGATTTTTGAGATTTTGAGAAAATAATTCTTCTCTTCTTCAAGCCGTACAATGGGATCTATAGACAAAGCAAACTCTTCCATCCATACGGAAGAATGTTATCTCTAAGACTTTTGAATATCTATGTTTGAATTATATATAATCAGGAAACTCAGGGCTTATCTTCCTTCAAAACTCCTCCACTAAAATAGAATGATTTACTGGAAAGTTACTTGCCATATTCCGCATCTTCAAAGACAAGATCTCCTTTATTTCTCTACCACAAATTGTTCTTTAGAATTTTTCATTGTATCAATATAAATTGATGCCAGTCATCACTACACGAAAGATCAAACTGCAACCTCTGCAGAAGTCCAAGGAACAGGATTCCCACAGGGAGAGACAGATATGCTAATGTGCTCTTCAGTGACTGACGGACTGTGTTGTCTGTTTTTAAAAAAAAAAAAAGTACTATAATTGAACAAGCCCCCAGAGCATTAAAAAAAACTGCAAAAGTAAATATAAGGAGAGTAACTAACAAATTTAAAAATATATAATCAATAAAGATTGGTGAATATGGTAACATAAATAGATAAAACTACATTTTCAACTATTTTTAAAATGTTTTCCATTTGGCAGAACCCCAAATGGGCTTTGCCAAGCACTTTTTCTTCTTAATTTTTAAATGCGTATGTATTTCAAGGAAAATTTAATCCATATGTTCTTCTCTCATTTACACAATTTATCAAAATGTTGCTTTGAATGAGCCATTTAATGTCTAAGAAAACTGAAGAACACTTCTTTTTCCCCCCAACACAAGATTTTAGCTTTTTTCTTCCTGAATTAAATAAGTGTTCAGTACTACTTACAGAGCTAATTGAAAAATATTCAATTCTGCTTCAATATTCAGAACCAAAAGTCTAATAAAATTCAAAATAACAGAAAAGCATAAAATCCATTATAATACTATACTTTTAAGCTTCAAAAAGCCTCCATTATTCACATGGTTCCTATAAATCACAGAATATTAGAACTTAAAGGTATCTTAGAAATGACAAGTTTTTTTTCTCTCACTTTAAAAACTAGGAAACTGAGTCCCCAAAAAGCTAAAGAATATGCCAGAAATCACAAAACTGATTAATAGCAGAGCCAAGGCATGTGTCTTCCGATTGGAGTTACTTCTTTGGTTTTTTAAAATTTTAATTATGATTTTATTCTATAACATATAAAAGTGTCAGCATAACACTAGATTATGAAAAAGCAGTGAAGCTCATTTCTGCATAAAATTTACTCGCCTGCTTCCAATAGCCTGGACAACCAGTAGGCTAGGAATCAATGGCCCAATTCACCATATAATCCTAATCATATCTATCTTTACTATGTCCACAAAAGGAAGTGATGAATCTGTTTAAAAGAAAAATTAAGTCCAAGTACACTCTCAACCCTTACCAACAAGATGCTACAGGAAAACACGCTGATTATGTGTTAACTGGTAAGAATATTTCTTCTTCCCTTCCTTATCCTCTCCTTCCTTCTACTTCTCTTTCCAGAGGGAATCATTCTGGGATACACAGAAACCTGGGGATGGGCATGCCATGAAGTCTGGAGGGGCTCCGTAATGACATGAGCCCGTGGGATGGGATCAAGATACACCTTTGCTTCACCCTCTGTCACCAGTGTCTTTAGACACACCAGTTTCTTCAGGTAGGGAAAAAGGCACTCAGGAATAAAAGACTGCTATCCCCAGGGAAATGAAAGTAGAGAACAGGCTGGGCACGGTGGCTCATGCTTGTAATATCAGCATTTTGACAGGCCGAGGCAGGCGGATTACCTGAGGTCAGAGTTCAAGACCAGCGTGGCTAACTTGGTGAAACCCCGTCTCTACTAAAAATACAAAACAAAAAAAATAGCTGGGGGTGGTGGTACACACTTGTAATCCCAGCTACTCAGGAGGCTGAGGCAGGAGAATCACTTGAACCAGGGAGGCGGAGGTTGCAGTGAGTCAGATCGTGCCATTTGCACATCAGCCTGGGCGACAGGAGTGAAACTTCGTCTAAAAAAAAAATAGAA
>NW_012101432.1:3846639-3865746 GCF_000951045.1 Mandrillus leucophaeus | reverse complement strand
GAGAGGAAGGAAGGAAGGAAGGAAGGAAGGAAGGAAGGAAGGAAGGAAGGAAGGAAGGAAAAGAAAAAAAAGGAAAGAAAGAAAGAAGAGAACAGAGAGGATTATGGCTTCTTTTTGTCAGGTCAGGAGGCAGTCATAAACTACAGACCACAAATCACAATCAAAAGAACTTTGTAAGGTCCTGTTACCTTGCAACTAACTAATGTTTAGATTGTGTTACTCTGTTTTGTAGCAGTAATTACCAACAAAACCCTATTTTTTCTAATGTGATGGGAAAGGGCATATAGCATTTGCCTGCCTTTCAGGAGTAACAAAGGAGAAATCTGGGAGAAACCAAAACGACGTGGTGCAGAGCAGCTCAGTCACTTCCTTGTGATTTAACCTGCGGAAGTTACTTAACCTGCCTCTCAGTTTCCTCATCTATAAATATGGAATAATATAGGACCTACTTCATAAGGATTAGCAAAACAATGCATGTAAAGCACTAAAGACAGTGTTTGCATATAACAAGGGTTCAATAAAAATAATTGTGGTTGCTCCATCATCTTTTTAAACTAAAATAGGAAAACCAGCTGAATTTCTAGGACTTGCGGCAAATAAAGAAAAAACACACACAGGAAGATAATTTAGGACAGATAAGGAAGGACCCCTGAGTCTAAGCAATCAAAGAGCTATTATAGATTTGCTGAACTGTGATTCTAAACCCAACTGTATGCTCTAAACGAAAAACAAGGACTCAATTAATGGTACTATAGCACATGCCCATGTTACACATACATGTGGCATTTGAAAAATGGTCCCATTGCCTTTTTCTGTCTTGACATCCAACTGTCAAAAATAACTTCATATATTCAATGATTGGACAGCCATTAGAATCCAATGTAAAACACTCACAAGTCTCCTCAGAACTCTTGGTTTTAGAAATTGTAACTTTGGCAGTAACCTTAATGATGTGATACCTTGGCCCAGGGTGGTGGCTCACACCTGTAATCCCAGCACTTTGGGAGGCTGAGGAGGGCAGATCATGAAGTCAGGGGTTTGAGACCAGCCTGACCAACATGGTGAAGCCCCGTCTCTACTAAAAATACAAAAATTAGCCAGGCGGCCGGGCGCGGTGGCTCAAGCCTGTAATCCCAGCACTTTGGGAGGCCGAGACGGGCGGATCACGAGGTCAGGAGATCGAGACCATCCTGGCTAACACAGTGAAACCCTGTCTCTACTAAAAAATACAAAAACAAAAAACAAAAAAAAACACTAGCCGGGTGAGGTGGCGGGCGCCTGTAGTCCTAGCTACTCGGGAGGCTGAGGCAGGAGAATGGCGTAAACCCAGGAGGCGGAGCTTGCAGTGAGCTGAGATCCGGCCACTGCACTCCAGCCTGGGCCACAGAGCGAGACTCTGTCTCAAAAAAAAAAAAAAAAAAAAATTAGCCAGGCATGGTGGCGCATGCCTGTAATCCCAGCTACTCAGGAGGCTGAGGCAGGAGAATTGCTTCACCCCAGGAGGCAAGGTTGCAGTGAGCAGAGATTGCGCCATTGCGCTCCAGCCTGGGCAACAGAGCAAAAAAAAAAAAAAAAAAAAAAAAAAAGTGATACCTTTGGGGATCTAGTGAAATGGAGTTGCTTTTCCTTAGTGGAGTTTTTTTCTTTTGTCTATACTATGATTTGTCACACCAGGTGTAAATGCATTGGAAAGCACACTGGCTTGAGGAATGGGGACTGTGATTACAGCCTGAATGCCACTCTGAAGATGACATTCTCTTCGTAGCAGGCTTTTTTCTATGTAAAAATGAGGTTAAATTTGGGGATCATAAATGCCTCTACCACTCTAACATTTTATGGACTTAAAATGATACAGTTATAAAATAGTGAGTTGGTTTTCGTGTCCATTATTACTCTAACTTCAGAACTGGTTTTTACATAGCACCTTTCTTTGGAAGTTCTAGGCATTGTGTACAGACAACCAAGACAATGGAGAGGAATGTTGAGATAAAATATACTTTAGAGTTGGATCTGGGGCTGGACATGGTGGCTCATCCCTGTAATCCCAGCACTTTGGGAGGTCAAGATGGGAGGCTCGCGAGAGAGCAGGAATTGGAGACTAGCCAGGGCAACATAGTGAGACCTTGTCTCTATAAAAACAAACAAAAAACAATACATTAGCTGGGTGTGGTGGCATGCACCTGTAGTTCCAGCTACTTGAGAGGCTGAAGTGGGAGGACTGCTTGAGCCTGGGAGGTCAAGGCTTCAGTAAGCTGAGATTGCACCACTGCACTCCAATCTGGGCGACAGAGTGAGACCCTGTCTCAAGAAAACAAAACAAAATAAAAATAAATAAATAAATCAAAGAAAATAGAATTGGATCTGGGTTCAGATGTGAGCTCTTCCACTTTATTAGTGGCTTGGTATTGAGCAAATTAATGTGTCTGAGTCTAAATTTGTTCTGTCATGAAATATGATTGTTTTACCTTCTTCATAGAGTTGCTCAAGGATTAAATGAGGCATAAGCCTCAGAGTAAGTGCTCTACAGAAGGGAGCTATGAGAGTGCCAAGTAAAGGAAACAATGAACTCAGGCATCTGAAAAGGTCTTGCATCACAAATGAAAGACAATTTGCACAAAAAATAGTAGTCAGCAAACCTAAAATATTATTTTTATTTTACATTCTGTGCTAAAATACTATTAGTAGAGATCCAGAGGAAGCAATGTGATGGTGCTTGCTGATAGCATTAATGAAGAGCTCCTTAGGACTCTTGGGCTTTGCTGAATGCTTTCACAGTTGTTGATTTAAATTACATCACACACTTGACCACATTGTATTCACAGTGCCATTTTGGAGCTAATGGAAACAAATACATATTATATTGATGACTAAGTGAATCATCTCATATTTAAGTGATAAAAATATTATTTTTAACTTTAAAATAAAGTTTAAAAATTGATGAGTCTGAAATACTTTAAAAATAGTTTTTCATAAATAGGAGGGAGTACAGTACATGAGAATATGCCCAAAGAGGTTGATTTTATACCGCACATAGCAGTAGTGGACAAATGTCCTATAATCAGAAGGTCTTCAGAAATGGAAACTTATCCCTTAATACAAGTAGACATTAATGATGCAATCTGCATAGTATCTCCAGGCATGGCCAATGAAGGACCCACTTGACCTTCAGATGAGGGGGTCTGGGAGCTGAGATCTACCTTCAGAGGTAAGAGGCAAGGCAGGACTGCTGTATTCAAATTTTCAGTTGACAGAGGAAGTAAGGAACCAGGAGATCAGGGATTACTCTGCCACTACTCTGAGACCGCCCCTTGGTTGTTATTTTTGTCGCCCCAGTCAGTTTCCTCTTATTATTATCACAAAAAAAATATCTAAAATAATATTTTTTAAAATATATGCTTTCTGAAGTAGTCGTGAGTAACTGCTTCGCACTGCAGGCAGACCCAGATTTGGAGACAAAAAATGCAAAGGGTAGAGAGAAGCAACTGTGGAAGAAGTAAGAAAGCAGGCTGAGTTCCCAGGGGAACTTGGGAAGAAAGGAGAAAGAATCAGATCTGGGCCAGAGAAGAAATTCTGGGAATCCCAGATACAGTGTAGGATGAAGCAAGGGAACTGTTGTATCTCAGATTGTAATAATTCAAGCTTTTCTTTTTTTTTCCCTCTAGGCTTGCAATCTATTTTAAAATCTGTAGTCTAGTACGTAATAATTCTTTCTTACAACTTTTTCACAGTGCTTTCTGAAAGAATTTATTTTGTGGGTTTAGGGAATGCTGAGAAGTCCAACTCACTAGGAAATAAATTCAACTTAACCAAACTTCCTGGATAACCAATATATGAATTTATCTTTCAATTCAAGAATGAACAGAGCATTGTTTAACCAAATATTATGGTTTTCTGCCTCCGAGAAGAGACTAGAAAGACTTTAGCTGAACCAGTTCAAAATATTTTAGATAGGTCTTCAGCTGAAATATGGAAATCAAAGCAAAAGAGAAGGAAAATAAATAAATAAAAGCAAAGTTTGAGAGCTTTGGGAAACAAACAGCTTGGAGGAAAAGCTAATTTTCAAAGGTTTCCATCTGCCCCATGACCACTCCCTACTCTTCTAGGACCCTCCCGCCTCTCCTCATTTTAGTTTTGAGTTAGAAATACTGGAACTTATCATTTTTCAGCTTCAATAAGTCCTTGCTAATTATTTTAACATTTCAGGTTCAGGAAACCCAAACCCAGTGTTTGTTAAGTGCTCTTTGCCTTGATTTGTGTGTCCTCTTATATTTCAAGGGAAGTCGAGTCCATGTGTTTCTGATTCGTTTTTATTTAACTCATCAAGACATTGTTTCATAAAGGCCATTTGATGTCCAAAGATTCTGCTAAACCTTTTGTTTGTGAAATCATAAAGCCAGTAAAATAATACCCAGTTTATAACAAAAGAACAGAATTAGGAAATCCAGGAATGAACTGTTCTTACCTCCATCCTTGATTTGCTTTTATGCAATGCTGGGCCACTTTTCCAGATGTTATCTACATAAAGATAGCATTTTATACAAGATTTGGGGAATTTTATAATAAAATATAATTTGGGGGAGTCTTAAGAGAAAGGCATGTTATAAACCAATACCAAAATAGCTCTCAAGTTGAAAGAATGAGTTTTTTCCTAGTTTTGAGATTGATACAGTTGCTCTCCTGGGCAAGTACCACAATTCAAAATTAAAATTTCAAATGGTGATTACATGAAACACAATATTTCTACCTGCAAGCATAATCTTTACATGGATTTATACCCTGGGAAAGTTACTATATTTCCTACTGGTTTCCTTTTTAAGCCCTCAATCCTTTTAATAATTTGCAGAAAGATAATGGATAGATATTTGTGATGGACAGAACTTTTTGTTTCTGGCTTAAAAGCAGAGATTCTCCTAATATTTAATTTTGGAATACCAAATACTGGAAGTCACCTCTAAATGAAGTGGCAACAAATTTAGCAGGTGTCAACAATGAGATTTTAAAATTTAAATTTATTTCAGCTTTCCAGTAGGTACATTTACCTGCTGTTACTTTCTCATCTCTGGGTTTTTAAGTAGAAACCCTGATTATTTACCAAAGCAAAATAGGACTCAAGAATCAGTTTTGCCTAGGATCAATGACAGAAATCATGGGACTTTTCAATCAGAATAACAAGGAAGTTGCAGAAAACACATTCAGGCTAAGTAATAAGGTCTTTGTCTCTTTTTTGTATCAGTAGAAGAGAAGAGAGTGACCATGGGGGCTGATGGAGACCTTTAAACCTTAGCTTTTCCACAAACCACTGGTTCCCCGAAACTCACAAACTTTGTATGTATGGATGTGTGTATGTATGTATGTATACATCTTCTCTTGATCACTTTATCTCCAAGCAACGGCCTAGTCCAGGCAAAGGACCCAGCTGAACATGGCACAAGAGACACTAGAGCAGGCTGAGATGCACAGGCAGAGTCAGTAGACCCATAGCTCCCCTTTTCCTACTAAGAGGTGGGTTAGATGGGCCAGATATGGTACAGAAGAGGGGCCCAGTCCCCTCTTCTTCTATCCTTCTATAAGGCTCGTATGACAGTAGTCTTGTGAAAAGAGGGCTAAATAACCAAGTTGTACTACCAGCTTCTCAGAAGAAGTACACGCCAGTTCTGAGCATACAAGCTGCCCAGCATCAAGATCCCCAGAAGACTTTCTAGCAAGTTGAGATCAGTCACTGCCTCTCCTGCTGAGGTCATAACTAATCCCAGCTGGTTCTTGCCAGGCAACCTAGAGAAGGTCAGTGGAAACCCCTGTCTGTGTTTCCACAAATGGCAAGTGTCAAGACCCATTAGGAGAGTACCTACTGCTTGGCTTGCCTGGGAAGTGGGAAGAGGAAACCAGGAAAGGCATAATATCTGTATTAGATCCATGGCAGACCAAAAAAAAAAAAAGCTAGCCTTCTAGGAGCTCACAGCCTAGTGAATGAAGTCAGAAAATAAATAATGACCATCCAACATGGAAAAGGTCTTGTAGAGGCCTAAGCACCATCAGTGATATCACAAATGAGGTGGTGATCAACTCTGGTGGCAAGAGGGAGAGTTCTTGGAAGCCACCCCAAGAAGTATATGCTATGATGGGAGGGCTGCATGTGGCAGGTTGGGAGAAGGGCATTCCAGGCAGAGGGAACCACATGTAGGCAAGAGCCCTAATTACAAACAAGTTCAAGAAAGTTTGAAAGAAAAAATCCTCCCAAACTCTCTTACATATCCTGGAAGAGTCAAGTCATAAGAACCTGAAGTTTGACAGTATACACAAGTTTTTCAAAATTCCACCGACAACTAACAAATGCCAAGTTCTTTTCAACATTGAAAAGGAGCTCCTAAAATCATGTGCTGATCCTCAAATGTCTACTATCCCCTGCTAGCTGAGTGGTCAATGTCCTCTTCCAGATTGATTGAGCCGGGACAATATTAGCCCAGCTGTCCTGCCAGTTGGCTTTCCTGACAATCTTTTGGCCGGGGATTTTTTTCTGTCTCGCCCAGAGTACCCAAAGACCTGAGCACCGGGTTTATCTTAAGAGGTATATACGAGAATTCTATTCCTGTCAGATCAAAGAACACAGTTCTTATAACAAAACTCAAAGCTCTGAAAATAAGAAATTCCTTCTTTTTAAGTTTTATTGTATCTGTTTATAATTGTTCCTGCTTCAGAACCTCAGATCTTAACATGGGGTGGGATCACAGTCTCATCATCCAGATTCAGACTCTCCCATGTTCTGGGTCACAGAAAAGCTGATATGTTATCTTCCTTAAAGAGTTACATGTTTTTTTGCCCTAGAAGACTACATTCTCTTTGTGCCAGAGATATCAGTGTGCACCAATCACTTGCTGATTGACTTCCATAGCTACCTGGTACCCTTGCTCCTTCTCTATCCCTCTTCCTCCTAGCCAGCCGTGAATGTGTTACATTCTTGGTAGCTCTGAAAGGCTGCAAGTTCTGAAGTTTCATATTCATAACTCTCAAACTGACATGAGAGGGTCTTTGCTTTAGCTAATCAGGGATATACACAAAAAATGGGAATAAAATTTAGAAGCATATAAATAGATTTACTACATGTAAGTCTTAACATGTTTTGAAAAGTATGATGCTCTTAAATAGATGAATTTGGCTGATTTTAGAGATGATAATTTAGTGAGAGTGTGGATCTACGGCTGTATAGCAAATCACCCCAAAACTTAGCAGTGTAAAATAATAAAAATCGTTCATTATCTTTTAGATTTCTGTGGCTCAGGAATTTGGGAGCAGGGTAGCTGGGTGATTTGTGGTCTAATGAGGTTACAGGAAGACAGTGACTGGGACTGAGGTCATCCTGAAGACTTCTTCACTCACACACCTGAGACCTGGTGCTCCGGCTGGAAAGATTCAGACAGCTGACAACTGGAATAGCTACACCTTCCCTAAGGAGTCTCTCTGCTTGTTCTCTGCATCAGGGCAGCTTTAGGATATCTGGACTTCCAGCATAGCAGCCTGAGCCCCAAAAGGCACATCTCCTAAGAGATGGAGTCAGGCAGAAGCTGCATCTTTGCTCCTAACCCAGCCTCAGAAGTGTTAGGAGGTTGCCTCCCCCTCATTCTGTTTGGTAGAATTGAGTCACAAAACCTGACTCATGTTCAAAGGAAGGGTAATTAGACTCAATCTTTTATTGCAGGAGTATCAAAGAATTTGCAGATTCTTTTTAGACAATCACAGAGAAAGTCAGGGAGAGGTGAGCATCAACTGCAAATGAAAGTCACAAAATTGGCTGGGTGCGGTGGCTCACACCTGTAATCCCAGTCCTTCGGGAGGCCGAGGTGGGCAGATCACTTGAGGCCAGGAGTTTGAGATCAGCCTGGTCAACATGGTGAAACCCTGTTTCTACTAAAAATACATAAATCAGCTGGGCGTGGTGGTACGTGCCTGTAATCCCAGCTACTTGGGAACCTGAGGCAGGAGAACTGCTTAGACCTGGGAGGTGGAGGTTGCAGTGAGCCGAGATCATTCCATTGCACTCCAGCTTGGTCGACAGAGCAAGACTCTGTCAAAAAAAAAAAAAAAAAAAAGTCACAAAGAATAAAAGCTAAAAGTAATTTCCATTGACATTTCCTTAAAATTCGTCATGAATAAAATTCAGACCTTCCAAATCTTCTCAATATGATTTCTACCCTTATTTAGTTTCTAAGTTCTGCTATATAACTATATGTTTTCTTAATGACATCATTTTTTGTTTTAATTTAATTGGTAAATTTTGTTTTGCACCTGTTATATGCTAGGCATGTACTAAAACAATTGGAATACAGAAGCAAACTCATACAGTCCATGCGTTCACAGGAAATTCACAGTTGAATTGATAATTCCATGTGACAACTGCAACATTAGACGCATAAGCAAGACATAGAGATGAAACAGATGTGAGAAAGAAAAATAACCTGATAAAAATCACATCATAGCGTGTCATCTTTTTTGCAGACTTACAAAATGAGACTTTCGATTATGCCTAATTTAAATGTGCCATAAACCATACTGTTAATATTAATATGGAAAGTATTCCTTAATATAGCCTTCGGGGTTAAAGTCAGACAAAGATTTTCCAATTTAAGGCATAAAAACACAAGCTTAGGATCCCAGTCTAGAAATAAATTATTGAGATGTCATTTGGTTCACCCTCATACATCAAAGTAGATTTCTCAGCGCAGCGCAAATCTATGGAAACCTATCTGCTATTTTCAAGATAGTGCTAATAGAAACAGCTCTTACATTTTACACGGTGAAAGATATTTACTATGCTGCAGGAGGTCCCGATGTACCATCAGGTATGAAAACCCTAAGAGGGAGAAGGTGTCAGAGGAGGAGGTCACAGGGCAGCCACTGATGGAAAGCTACATTCTGAGGCTGGAAGAAGGAAGAATGTCACCGAGGAGACAAAATAATGGTCATCAGGGAATTGGTAAAGTAAAGAGGAAAAGAAGTATCAAGACAGTACAATGCCATGACAGCTCAAGTGAGAAGACTTTTCATAAGGAGAGGGGAGACAACCCCATGATTGAGCTACACAGGTCAAGAAAAATGAAGGCTGAGATCAGTACTGCAGAAATCACAGGTAGCACAGGGTGGGCATTGGTGATCTTCACATAGCAGTTTCTGTTGAATAATAGCAAAGCAGCTCAAATCCTCCTGGATTACCCAGCACACTACTTCCAAATAAGTAGCCCTAAAATATTATCTGGATTGCATCACTCTTCAATGCAATTTAACAACTATCCATTTGAATATTTTCTGTGTTTCTGGCCATTTTCAGTGGCTCCGTACTCCCCACCAGAGATTAGATTCCTTAGCCCAGTATGTATGGCTTTCCAATATCATTTAGCCTTTCTTAGCAACTATGTCCTCACATGCACACTTTATTTTGTCCAAATGTAATTAGGCCAATGAAAAACCCTGTTCAACAAATTTATTTACAAGGACATATTTAAGTTTTTATTTCTCATGCTGCCAGGGAAGAAGTCCAATCAGGCTAATTCAAAGATTCACTTTTAGTAGGGAGGCATTATGTAAAAGGAGAATGTTTACATAAAAATTTTAGACAAAATTCAGAAAAATAATCTGCCCAGTTAAAGAACATCAATAGAGGAGCTAAGAAGCTGACTTCCCAGAAAAGCTTTTAATTGCATTAAAGTTTCTCAGAAAATTGCTTAAGCATGTATCAGGAATGCTAATTTCATTGCAGAAGAAAGTTGGTTGTGAACTGTCTCACACACAAAAAGTTTTATTCTAGATCAAATTTGGAACTATTTTCCATCTATTTTCCATCTTTTTGTCTACATTTTGTGCTTTCTCAATGTCATCAGAACGTGCTTTGTGTCTGCATGATCATCCCTATCTACCAGTTTCTTCCACATTCCCTCCTCCTGAAAATGTTCTCTTTTCTTCTAAACTACAATTCCTTTATTGTTCCACTGCTGCTTCTCATTATTGTAGTTTGTGTTTATATCTCCTATTTTAACTATAAGTAATCACTATCTTTTCCTGTCTGTATATGCATTAGTGTTAAATAAAGGTTGGAATAATAAGTGTATATAATTAAATCATAGTATATAAGATATTTTATGATGCAATATTCAGTATGTTATACTTTTAAAAATATTTCACAATTAAAATTAATAAATTTAATTTAATCTTAATTTAATAAATTAATTAAATTAATAACTGCATTAGCCATATAAGATTCAATAGTGAATAACTGAAAACTCAAAATTACAGTGCTTTAACAAGATAGAAATCAATTTTTTTCTCTTATAAAGGCAATCTGGAGCTCAACAGTCCAGAGCTGGTATAATGACTCCATCGTCCTTCTGTCTTCATCCTTCTGATGGTGGCTCCATCATGCTCAGTGAGTGGCTCATTCTTCATGGTTCAAAATAGATGTCTCATGTTTAGTGTTATTCCTGCCAGCAGGAAGGAAGAGTGGAAGAATGGCATACCCACCCCCAACCTCCTTTTTTGAGACAGGGTCTCACTTTATTGTCCATGCCGGAGGATAGTGATCATAGCTCACTGCAGCCTCCACTTCCTGGGCTTGAGGGATCCTCCCACCTTAGCCTCCCAGGTAGCTGTGTCTACAGGAACACACCACCAAGCCCAGCTAATTTTTTAACTTTTTGTAGAGACAGGGGTCTCACTGTGTTGCCCAGACTGGTCTCCAGTTACTGAGCTCAAGTGATCCTCCTGCCTTAGCATCCCAAAATGCTGGGACTACAGGAATGAGCCACAACAAGTGGCTTCCTTTCCTTTTAAGGACACATCTCAGAAGTCGCACACATCTGATTATATCCCATCAGTTATAACTCAGTCACATATAGCACCCAGTAGTAATAGAAACTGAGGAATGTGCATGGTTTTAAAATCATGGGTTCTGCTACTAAGGAGGAAGAGAGAACAAATATTAAGAGACAAATGGAAGTCTCCGTTTCTATGGCCCATTCTAATGTTTGCCCGACCTTGCTGGTCAGCGAATTTCTATTTTCATTTAAATTGGTTTTTCATATTCTAGCATATTTGTACCTATTGAGTTCTCAATAAATATCAATAGATTCTATTTTTAATGTAGCAAAATATAAGTTCCAAGCTCTGGGAGATTTCATATATATTACATAATCAAAAATGTTGGGGGCAATTTTTATATAAAACATCATGGTCTCCAACTTTTTTGATCATGAACTGCAATCAATAAATTTTAATTCCCCAGTATATTTACACTTATTTATCAATATGCTTTATAAAATGTACCACTATATTAATATATTATATATATAAAATAAAACATGCACAAAAAGTGAAATTGATAAGAAGTGATGAGTCAAAGTTTGAATATTTTCTTCCTTCACATCAGCTGATGTTCTTAAGCAAATGCTGATCTAACAGATGGTAGATACCCTGACTTATGTTCTTTAGTGATCACATATATCGTTATTGCAATGGAGAATTCAACCAAAACCTAACAAAGAAGGCTGGAACAAAATGCTAACAATATAAGTTGTTATATTGTTATGTCCCACATGGAAAAGAAATAATGATTGTTGCAACTCCCACATTTTGGGTCCGACAAACAAATTAAGCGTCTCGACAAAATGTCTGCATTGAAAAACCCATTTGGGTTTTTTCACAACATACTTGACTTTGCTAAAGAGTTCAATATCTTCTTGTTTATGAAGCTTTAATTTTACCACTATTGGGTTACGCAGATGGAATAAACAAGGAACACCACTGCTCTGCTCATTGTGGTCATGAGTTACAGGGCCCTGGAGAAGTGTGTTGAGGTACTATGGAGTGTTGATTTCAATGTGCTGTGTGTGTACTATGTGTGCTTCTATATAACATGTATGTAGACTTGGAAGCTTTTCAAACGAAGCTATAGCCGGACTAGTCATGTTGCATTTCCCTAAGGCCAAAACCTAAAATTGACAGCTTTCACTTTGTGTTACAGAATAAAACCAAGCAATCAGGACTAGGCAGACCCCTGCCACACAGCTACTTGCTGATATCAATTACTTAGCCTAATTATCTTGACAAAGTACACTATTCATTTAAATCTTTCATTTTCTGAGACCATAAAAACAACAGACTATAGAAAAAAGTGATCATGCCATCTAGGAATTACTAATATATAAGATGTTGACTTTTGGTCAGAGTCCAGCATATATCCAAGGTCTTAAGAGTAAGAAGATTTGAAAAGTAGTTTAGAGGAAGTTGAAAATATAGCTTTATGAAGAGAGAGCATTGCCTACGAGAGATGGTGGGTTCTAAAAATGAAATTCTGACCATGCTATGATAAATAAATGTGGAAATAAGGACATGAGTAAGACTGCCCAGAAATCCTCTGATGAGTTTAGATTTTGAAAGAATACATATATAAAGCAAGGAAGGTCATACAACCAAGGTCACAAATGGTGAAATGTCTAAGACAATTGTCAGAATCGTTAACGTGCTCATTAGCCAAAGCTTACAAAAGTGACAAAAGCAATAAAACCAATCGTTTCAACTCTGTTTGGATCACTGATGTGAACACGAAAGGGAAATGTACGATACTGGAGATGACAGTACAGTGCTAATAGATGAGAGAAACAGTTCCATCGAGGAAAATTATTTTCAAAACTTAAAAGTCAAGCATGGGTTGAAGGGGACACAAATTTCTAGAAAAAAGAGGGCTGCTTAAATGAATCCTATCGTCATTTCCAGAGGATTCTAAAGGAACTCCTAGGCGTGATTGTGAGGTAACCATTGAATCGAGGACAAACAGAAATATGTCGAAAGACAAACAAAACAGAGTCGCTTTGGATTTACAGAAGGTAGGAGATAGGGGGTTTGGAAGCAAATTCTAGAAACAGTAAATAAATAAGTAGACATGATGTTATTATATTGCAAAATTCCAGAGAGGACAATAAAAGAGGTGGCTTGTGGACCTCACAAAACGAAATGATGATCAGTAGGATCTAGTGAGTATATTCGTAATGAAAATCCATTCCAAATGGGCTTTCAGTAAGGTAAATACATTATCTTTTTAGTAAGGTAAGTAGATGCGCAGATATGGACACATGCCATAACCATGGCACAGAAGAACTATAAGATAGCCTCCTTAGAAACTTGAAATGCAATTGTTAAAGGTATACTATGCAGGATTTTCTTTCCTTTTTAAAGAATAATTTAATTTTTTATGATATAAGCCATATTTTTTAAGTACATGGACACAGTATTTCCTTGATCCTAAGATGTAATTTATTGTAAGATAATCCATTAATTTAAATATAGCTTTTTGGGTTGTAAAAAGGATTTATATTAAGTGTATAATTTATCCTCATTTTAGAATCACTGAAATATTAAAAAATACACCTTAAGATTGAGGAAATACATACACATATACACGAACACATTTACAGAGTTGAAATCATACATTTTATACAGTTGGCATTTTATTGTAGTTCTTGATCTCCATGTCATCAAAACTCTATAAACATAATTTCTAGTAAATCAGTTACATATTATAATTCATTTAATTACTACTTTATTCTGAAATTTTTTATTGTTTTTCTTATAAAATTGCAATTTACTTTGCAAAAATATTTATCTGCATTTCTGACTATTTCCTTGGAGTACATTTCCAGAAGTGGAATTATTGAATGAAATGATACATTATGTTTTAAAGATTCTCGATACACACAGTACCAAACTACTTCTCAGAGAGCTTGTACCAATTCACATTGCCACTTTTTTGAAAAAGGGCCCTCTTACCGGCATTCAAAATGTTCTTTCCTTTTCAAATTCTTTGTTGATTTAGTGGGGGAAAATTTAATTTTAACTTGGTTTGAATTTCATTAACTACATATTTAACATTCAGTATTTTTATATGAACATTATTGTTTATGTTTCTTCTGTGAATTGTCTCTTCTTGCATTTTTTTCATTTTTCTTATGAAAATTTATTTTCCTTATCCATTGTTATGTCATCTTCATAATATCAAAGATAGTAACCATTTCTGCCTTATTTGTGGCAATTTGGGGGTTTTTAAAAATTAAACATTTATGTTATTCTGTTTTAATTCTGTCTGCCCTCTTATTTATCTTTTATTAAAAACTCATCCTAAGGAGTATATGCCTTTTCATTGGAAAGTTTACAAAATTTACTTCAATTCTTATATCTGATATTTGACCTTACCACTAGCATTTTGTTTTTTTCCTTTTGTTTTTGGGTAATGTCTTGCTGTTTATTTTGTGGGTGCCTGTGTTTTTCTCTATGATTGGTGTTTTGATTGCTTTTATCTCCCATGGTGATTTGGAACATAGACATCTTTTTTTTTTATTTTGCTGGTGGTTGCTGCTAAGTTTTTCAAATCACATGTGAACCTATATTTCATAAAATATCAAATTCATGAATGAAACAAAACCTTTGATTTTCATTATGTGAGATTAGGAATTTGGTATGTTTTTACTCCCCTATCCTTTCCTACATTTGATTTCTGGTCTTCATTGATATCGTCTGGGATTTCAATCTAGATCATTACTACTAAATTATTACTTTTCTATTTATAACTTTTAGAGGAATTTTATATTAATTTTCAAATAAATTATTTTATATATGCGTTCAGCTTTGTATTAATGTAACACCAATTATTTTAATTTAAATATATGTTAGTGTGGTTTTGTTGCTCACAGTCACTAGCAGTCCTTTTATATTAGAGCTTTTCTGTTCCTGGGTCCTTGAGTTTTTAATGTGATTCTCAGGCAGGTTGTAAAAAGGCCAGAACAATAGATTGACCAGATGACATTTAACAATGAAGCTGGAAAAGTAATGCACTTAGGTTCAAAGATGAAATAAATACGGGTTGGAGGAGTCTGTTGGCAATAATTGTAATGAAAATGACCAAGAGATTGGAGTTTGTAACCTCAATATAAGCAAACCATTGTAATGTGATAGTTTAAAAAACAAATGCAAATACGGTGGTCACGTTAAAAAGCACAAATCATAGAACAAAATGATAACAATTCCACTTGAGTAGGTAGAAGCCATGGAGTCTTTGGCTAGAATGTTCAAGTCAGTTTGAGCATCTCAACATTTAAAAACTAGCAAACATCAAAAAGGGCAATTAAGACAGAGAAGACTCTGAAAATCATATCATATAAATTTTGACTGAGGGAACTGGGGGTTTGAAACCAGGACAAAATGAGATTTAGGAGCTCTGACAGTATTTGTGTATTTGAAGAGCTATCACAGAGAATAAATTTAGACTCATTGCTCCTGGAGGCAGATGTAGGGGGATAAATAAAGTTTCAGAATAAAAGATCGTGATGCAAAAGGAGGAAATTTGTCATCGTTAGAGTAGTCCAAGATTGCCATGGGCCGCATCAGACATCTCATGGTTTCCATCCTCAGAGAGTAGATGGTATCTTTTGAAGATGACACATAGCCTAAATGATACTGTCAAATAAATGATTAGTTAGAAATGTGTTTGGGACAAATATACTACTGTGTGTGATTTCCTAGACTTGTCCTTGCTACGCTATGTTCCCCCTTGCCCCTACCCCTAATACCTCTACTAAAGAGCATCTTGTTCTCACCTGTTCACTCTTTCCTACTTCATCTTTGAGGAGAGTTCTGTTTTTGCCAGGCAGGGTTCTGGGCTTCTTATACAAGGTCTGGAGAAGTGGAAGAAAAGTGGGAAATGCTCTTACCTGCTGGCTCAGCTTCCAGAATGGCTTTGTTATGGAGAATATAGAGAAAATGTGAATAGTATTTTTTAAAGGGTTGCTTGATAACTTTAAAAAGTTAAAAGGATGGCATGGTGTGAGAAAAGAGAGATAGAAAAGCCAGGCTGTTGGCCGGGCGTGGTGGCTCATGCCTGTAATCCCAGCATTTTGGGAGGCTGAGGTGGTTGGATCACCTGAGGTCAGGAGTTCGAGACCAGCCTGGCCAACATTGTGAAACCCCATCTCTACTAATAATACAAAAAAATTATCTGGGTGTGGTAGCACATGCCTGTAATCCAGCTACTCGGGAGGCTGAGGCAGGAGAATTGCTTGAACCCGCGAGGCAGAGGTTACAGTGAGCTGAGATCACACTATTGCACTCCAGCCTGGGCGACAAGAGTGAAACTCTGTCTCCAAAAGAAAGAAAAGCCAGGCTTTCTGTCCGAATGTTTGCAGGCTTTGGAGGGTGGGGAGGCTCTGAAGTCTCTGTATAATATGGAAGAGCAAGAGAGACAAGAAAAGGAGATGAGAGCAAGTTCAGAAACAAAGTCAGTCTATTGTCCTGAAATAAAGAAGTATGCTCCCTGCAGTACGTTTCTCCCATGGGAGAAACAAAAGAGGATCATGAGAGCCTAGAAGAGTCTCTGGATATATTTCTACGGGCAAAAGTCCTAAGTTTCAGTGATGAGGAATCAGAATTTTATATCAGATCTCTTTTCCCACTTTAAATAGCATACAAATGGTTATATATACTGGTGGTAGTATTAATCATGTAGCGCTGTCATTCCAAAGTGTGGATTCACTCCTTCTCTATTAACCATTCTCTGCTTCATAAAGTCTAACTATGGACTGCTCCAAGGAGTGTGTGTGTGTATATGTGTGTGTGTGTGTGTGTGTGTGTTACATCCCTATTCCAATCGAAATTTGGTTGCCCAAAGAGGACAGAAAGGGAAAAGCAACACTCTTTCCAAATGCTGTCTCATTTTTGTTGTTGTTGTTGTTGGGTGTTGTGATGGTGAATTTTTATGTGTCAATTTTGCTGGGCCACATTGTCCAGAAATGTGGCCAAACACTATTCTGGATGTTTCTGTAAGGGTATTTTTAGATGAGATTAACATGTACATCAGTGGACTTAGAGCAAAGCAGATTGCCTCCATAATGTGAGTGGGCCTCATCCAACCAGTTGAAGGGCTGAATAGAACAGCAGACTATACTCCTTGAGCAGGAGAGAATGCTGCCAGCAGGCGGCCTTTGGACCTGAACTGCAATGTTGGTTCTTCTCTGGGTCTCCAGACTGCCCACCTAGCCTGAAGATTTTGGACTTTACGGCTGCCATAATCATGTCAGCCAATTCCTTAAATTAAATCTCTTTCTATGTTTATATACATCCTACCAGTTTTGTTTCTCTGGAGAACTCTGACTAATACAACTGTACTATATATTGTGGGTATAAAAAGACAGCCTGCATTTGAAAGGAAATCAGGGGCAGGGCGCCAAGATGGCCAAATAGGAACAGCTCCAGTCTCCAGCTCCCAGCGTGAGTGACACAGAAGACGGGTGATTTCTGCATTTCCAACTGAGGTACGGGGTTCATCTCACTGGGGCATGTCAGACAGTCAGTGCAGGACAGTGGGTGCAGCCCAATGAGAGAGAGCCTAAGCAGGGCAAGGCATCGCCTCACCCAGGAAGCACAAGGGGGAAGGGAATTCCTTTTCCTAGCCAAGGGAAACCGTGACACACAACATCTGGAAAATCAGGTCACTCCCACCCTAATATTGCACTTACCAAGGGTCTTTGCAAACGGACACCAGGAGATTATATCCCATCCCTGGCTCAGAGGGTCCCATGCCCAAGGAGCATCTCTCATTGCTAGCACAGCAGTCTGAGATCTAACTGCAAGGTGGCAGCGAGGCTAGGGGAGGGGCGCCCGCCATTGCTGAGGCTTAAGTAGGTAAACAAAGCAGCCAGGAAGCTTGAACTGGGTGGAGCCCACCGCAGCTCAAGGAGGCCTGCCTGCCTCTGTAGACTCCACCTCTGGGGAGAAGGCATAGCTAAACAAAAAGCAGCAGAAACCTCTGCAGATGTAAATGTCCCTGTCTAACAGCTTTGAAGAAAGTAGTGATTCTCCCAGCATGGAGGTTGAGATCTGAGAATGGACAGACTGCCTGCTCAAGTGGGTCCCTGACCCCTGAGTAGCCTAACTGGGAAACATCCCCCACTAGGGGCAGACTGATACCTCACACCTCACACGACCAGGTACATTTCTGAGACAAAGCTTCCAGAGGAACAATCAGACAGCAACACTTGCTGTTCAGCAATATTCTTTCCTCTGTAGACTCCGCTGCTGATACCCGGGAAAACAGGGTCTGGAGTGGACCTCAAGCAAACTCCAACAGACCTGCAGCTGAGGGTCCTGACTGTTAGAAGGAAAAGTAGCAAACAGAAAGGACATCCACACCAAAACCCCATCTGTACATCACCATCATCTAAGACCAAAGGTAGATAAAACCACAAAGATGGGGAAAAAGCAGTGCAGAAAAGCTGAAAATTAAAAAAATCAGAGTGCCCCTCCCCTCCAAAGGAATGCAGCTCCTCGCCAGCAATGGAAGACAGCTGGATGGAGAATGACTTTGATGAGTTGAGAGAAGAAGACTTCAGTCGATCAAACTTCTCAGAGCTAAAGGAATAACTATGAACCCAGCACAAAGAAACTAAAAACCTTGAAAAAAGATTTGACGAATGGATAACTAGAATACCCAATGCAGAGAAGTCCAGAAACGACCCGATAGAGATGAAAACCATGACACAAGAGCTATGTGACAAATGCACAAGCTTCAGTAACCGACTCAATCAACTGGAAGAAAGAGTATCAGTGATTGAAGATCAAATGAATGAAATGAAGCTAGAAGACAAGTTTAGAGAAAAAAGAGTCAAAAGAAATGAACAAAGCCTCCAAGAAATA
This sequence comes from Mandrillus leucophaeus, assembly GCF_000951045.1. NCBI lineage: Eukaryota > Metazoa > Chordata > Mammalia > Primates > Cercopithecidae > Mandrillus > Mandrillus leucophaeus. The sequence continues at coordinate 3,847,026 of NW_012101432.1, read as the reverse complement.
TGGGATTATGTGAAAAGACCAAATCTATGTCTGATTGGTGTACCTGAAAGTGACGGGAGAATGGAACCAAGTTGGAAAACACTCTGCAGGATATTATCCGGGAGAACTCTCCCAACCTAGGAAGGCAGGCCAATATTCAAATTCAGGAAACACAGAGAACACCACAAAGATACTCCTCGAGAAGAGCAACTCCAGATTCACCAAAGTTGAAATGAAGGGAAAAATGTTAAGGGCAGCCAGAGACAAAAGTTGGGTTACCCACAAAGGGAAGCCCATCAGACTAACAGCAGATCTCTTGGCAGAAACTCTACAAGCCAGAAAAGAGTGGGGGCCAATATTCAACATTCTTAAAGAAAAGAATTTTCAACCCAGAATTTCATATCCAGC
>NW_012101432.1:3797283-3842739 GCF_000951045.1 Mandrillus leucophaeus | reverse complement strand
ATATACACCATGGAATACTATGCAGCCATAAAAAAGGATGAGTTTGTGTCCTTTGTAGGGACATGGATGAAGCTGGAAACCATCATTCTCAGCAAACTATTGCAAGAACAGAAAACCAAACAACACAGGTTCCACTCATAGGTGGGAACTGAACAATGAGATCACTTGGACACAGGAAGGGGAACATCACACACCGGGGCCTGTTGTGGGGTGGGGGTAGGGAGGAGGGATAGCATTAGGAAATATACCTAATGTAAATGATGAGTTAATGGGTGCAGCACACCAACATGGCACATGTATATATATGTAACAAATCTGCACGTTGTGCACATGTACCCTAGAACATAAAGTATAATTTTTAAAAATGTGAAAAAAAAGAAAGGAAATCAGGCTACATGAACCCAAAAATATGACCCCACTCTCATATTTTACATACTTTTCTATCAGTCTCCAGATTCCATACAGAACCATAATATATTGTTTAACATACACAGTGTTTGTATGAGCAGAGTTGTAACTCACCAAAACTTTCAAAATATCTTATTCTCTTCAGAAATTTTGCAATTAGCAAAAATATGCAGGAAGGTATTTTTTAATTGAGTAATAATAATAAAGACATATGTATTAAGCGTATTAGCAAAGAGTGTGAACAAATGGATACAGAAAAAGTTTGGTAACATATAATAGATTTCTCATTATCCTGTGCAGATATTTCATTAAGAGAATACCCACCTAAAATGGATTATTCATCATCGAATGATAAACAGTGAGAATTCTTCTGTAGGAAATATTTTGTAAGTTCTTTTTAGAATATAGAGAAGATGATCTGTCCCCAGAATTCATATTCAAGACAGATTACTCAATGAATGTAATCATTTGGAGACCCCATTCTATAATTGTGAGGAGAGGACACAGTTTTTCAAAGACCAAAGTCCCTTTCTTCTCTTTCCAGCTGTACAACTCCATTCAGGTCTAAAGTTTTGCACCCAAAATGGAATGAGCTTTTAAGCCTTAGATATGATTCATCATCATCTTTTACAAGAAGAATGATCTTCTAGTTTGTTCCAAGTTAAATCAGCAATAGAGGGCCATTCCATGAAAAGTCCAGTGATATTATATAAATTGGGATTAATATATTAAAATGGAGTTTGTATTTGAATGAAATTGCCAAAGTAAAGAGCAGAGAGGACAAATGACCATTATAAGCCATGATGCATATGAAAGGACCTACACTTACTGCTTATACATGCTAGAAAGTGGATTAATGTTGAAGTTCTTTCTTGCTACTCAGTATTCATATTTCCAAGTAAATCCAATTTCAAATCCAGTGTATCATGTAGAGACACATTAAAATTTAAATTCCCTACAACTTTAATAGGCTTATTTTTAACACTACCAGTGATAATCCTAGCTGACTGAAATTTCCATATAGGTGGGAAGTTGGCTAAGTGGCCTACAAGATCTCTGCCAAATCTGATATTCTTGAGCTTTCTTCTAGGAGCCCATAGTTAGCTGCTGTAAAGATGGAGCAGCCCGTTTACATTCCTAAGAGTATTTTCTTTTGATCCTAAGTGTATTTTGCATTTGCGAACTCATAAGATAATACCTGCAACGAGGCATTCAGGTGTTACCTTATGGGTTTTTGAATGCAAAATACCTTTAATTTCCTGTGGAAATCCTAATCCTGTATCTTCTGTCCTAAAGCTTACACTGTCTACATCAGTTTAGCTAAAGATATGTGGCAGCCAGCAAAGTCATGATGTTTGAAAACCAGGAGAATTAAGACATGCTCAGTTTGTGCATTCAATAATCAGCTATCTGTTCTCTCTTGTAGGTGCCCAGAGGGCAAGGTCTGGGCCCACTTTAATTGTGGGTGCAATCCATAATATAAAGCCAGTGGCCTATGTGTGCTTAACAAATATCATCAGGTAATTAGGATGATGATGGGTAACTGTCTGTTGTTACCACTTGCCAAAGAATTAAACTACATTTACACTTCCAGTAATTGTCTCCATGCCAAATTGTTCCCATGTGGACCCAAACATTGCAATTTTAGATGGATTCACACTATAGCAGCGATTACTTAATTATTCTACTGTGAGGAGATCCCAGTTTTCAAAAGAAACAACTTTCACAACTCATTAGACACATCTTCTGTCTGCTGTAGGTATTATTACCCAAATAAGTTGAGGATGGAGGTGGGAATGGGATTCAAAAATTTTTACTGAAGACAGATGGCGCTATAAATACCCTACTTTCCAGAGTCATGGCACTTAAGTTCCACTTTCTTTTAAACAAAGCAGTTAGATTGCTAATTTACCCCCAACTATGTAAAAAATTATACACACATATGCATTACATCAATAACATTTTGGACTGAATTCTGTACAATTTCAAAGAAAGGATCTATGGCATTGATTGGGATAAGACATACAACTATATCGACTCAAGCAAGTGGGGTGGGCCACAGACAACCCTACTTCCTTTTCATCACTTAATACTGGCTATCTTCAGATCCCCTGGATCAATTACACACAATATTGCATAAGAACATTTTTCTTAAGTCTCAGATTAAGTGTCAAATTAGATGGCAGAGGGGAATGTGTTACGGAAAGGGCCGTTCCCACATATATCTAAGTCACCTATAATCTTCAAGGAGCATTTCACTTTTAAGCATGAGGATACATAAAGTCTATTTCTAGAAATTATTAATTCAGTAAGGAATAACTTTTGATAAAATATATATTCTCAAAAGGTATAGCAAGAAGACAGGTGGCCTAGGAATAGATATGAGCCATACAGGATAGTTGCACATAAGCTTCTTCACAAACAGACTAAAGTTTCTGTGGTTTTGTTTTTTCCCCAGAGTCTGTAATCTTTTATGATGATCATTTCATTAAAATTTACCACATGCTAATTTGCATTTTCTCTGTGAAGCACATACTTCCTCCATGTTAATGTAACTTTCCCTTTCTCTGGGCTAATCTTGGTTTGATTGAAATAATGTGGAGTCAAAATGGTGGCCTGAACATAGAAAACCTTTTATTACAGAATGTGATATAATTGGCTTCAGGAATCTACAAGTGAACCTCTGAGACAAGGGGAAACGGCACCTGAGAGACCGACAGGCAAAGGAAATACCCAGCCCACACAGATCACCTTTCTTGTGCCTTTGGCAAGAATGTGACCCAGTGATAGGATGCTGGAAATAGAGCCTTAGAGTAGGCCTTAGAGTGGATAAAAGTACCTTTACCAAGATACTGCACTACCTCCAGAGCCACCTAAGACCCTTCTCTCCACATTCATCCTCTTTCCATCTTTACTTCAGGCCCCATGCTCATTTAACTGCACAGTTTTGTTTTTGTTTTTGTTTTTTTCCTAAACCGAGAGCCTTCCAGAATCGATAGGTAGCTCCATTCTTACTGTGTGACTGATAACAGTTAGAGTCTTGCTGTAACTGCAGTGTGTTTTTACATGCAAATATAAGAAGAAAAATTAAGGAAGTTCTCTAAGTTATCCAGACAAGTTGCAATCAATTCAAATCCGTTAACAAGTGTTTTTAAAATCCTGTGTTCCTAATCCAACACTGTGGAAACACAGAACCTGGTTTATAACTCCAAGAGTTTTAAATAAACCAGGTACAGAACATAACCCCATAAACGTGAAAGTGGCAACAAAACAACTTATATTAGAATATGGTGTCATAGAAGTTCAGAGAAAGGAGATCTAGTACATGAGACATCAAACCAATTGAAGAAATCACAGACTCCTTTTGACCTGATGTGTTCCTAGAAATCCCTAGACTTCTGTTCACTTCATGTGTGAGAAATCTCTGACCTAGTCTGGAACATGAATAGTTACAGAATATAAATTCTACATTTGATTACTGAGAAATGGGTATACTCTTTGGGAAATTTTCATTTAATAACTGGAATCTAATGTAGGGCATGGAAGAAGAGCTGGGAAATTATTCCAAACTTACTTCAGACCCCAGAATGAAGCCAGTGGGCTATCTCCACTGTTCAGCCTGGGTGTGAACAGAGATATGATCATACTGGTAAAAACCAATTGGTTTTCTAAAAATAAACCTTTGGTAGTCAAATTTATTTTTCTTTGTTATGCACTATGAATAAAATGATACTTACACCACTGCATAGTTTAAATTATTTCCTGGAGTGCAGTTGGGCTTTGGAACTTAGTGATCTCAATTTTAAACTAACTCTTGGGGGTGGGAAGGAGTTGGCACTTCATAGTGAAGCATTTCATCACCTAAACTCCCTTGCCCAAAAATAACTCTTTATATTTTAGATATAAAAATTCCATTACTTTAGCCTGAGATTGAGTTTCATCATTCCATAGGTTCAGTTAACACACTCCAAATGAAAGAATCCAAACAGACATTTGATAAGCTATCTACCATGTATCAAATTCATGCCAGTGGATTAGAAGAATATATTATGAAATGATTGACAGTTCTTTGAAAATAACAATTTATTACCTGTCACACTGCTAAAGTATGCTTTTAATATACAGAAGTGAAATAATATTGAAATAAAACAAACTCTAAGCTGAAACAGGAGTTATACTATTCCAAATAGATCCCAGATGACTATGAAAAATATATTTGTCTGGGTAATAATTAAATAAGTGATACATGGTTATTATATAGATAACAAATTTCAATGCAATATACTATGCAAGTTATCCTATTAACATAAAAACAACACTGAGCTCAGCAACTCAGATGGAATAGATATTTGGAATTCTAAATTTGGAGAGCAATATATGGCAAAAGTTTGGTCATTAGTATTAAGAATCTGACTTATTTCCTGTTAAGTCAGTGGATAACTCTAAGTTTTAGGCCCATCCATTACAGGAAATTTGTTATAATTGGTTCACTTTGGGTTAAATGGTTGATATTTTTAGCATCTGAAACCTGTTATTTTGTAGCTGAGGTTTATCCTACTTTCCTATAGCTTCACAAACTTTCCATTTTAAATTACAGAACTTCCATGCTAATTATAAACTTTTATCTTTAAAAGTGGTGCTGCCTTTTAATCATTTGCTGTAGTTGGAGATTTTTTCCTAAAACCTTATAGAAGATGGCACTGTTCTTAATTTTGATCAGGGAAGTTTGTAGAATATAGCAAAAGTTCAAGATCTTAATACTCCGGTAAGCCTTGGTCAAAGGCAGAATTTAATGCACAGCTAAATGTTTAGATATGAGAACCTACACTTGCAATACACAAATGTTTCTCTACAGTAGCAAAGGAAATGAAAGTTCCAATTTTGAACTTACAATGGAACATATTGAATGCTATCTCTCCCTGTATTAAAATTAGTCACAGTCAGGTTGGCTCTGGCAATGAATAAAGCTATGGTCAGCTCACAGGTGAGCCAGTTAATGTTATTCTCTTTGCCTCTTTGGTCATTGGCTGTGCTCTAAACTTGAAAGTCTTTGTACCTGGAGGTAGAAGTTGTAAGTGCAAATCCATCACTGGGCGGGGGCCAAAATGCTAAATATATATGGCCCAGGGATAGTTTTTTAGTAATCTTAACTCTGAGTGATTAAAAAAGCACAGAAATGGGACTGACCATGGGAAATTACATTAACTCTGGTCATTAAAGTACCAGTAAGCATAAATAAGAATAATAGTAACAACTATAATTTATTTAATGCTTCTTAGAACCAGACATTGTCTATGTACTTCCTCCCTCTTTGTAATATATGTGTTTTTATCTCCATTTTACAGATGAGAAAACTGAGGCTCAAAGAGTTTATATCATTTGCCCAGTGTTACATAGTAACTAGTAATGGAACCACGATTTAAAGTGGGCATGTCTCTGGGTCAGGTGTGGTGGCTCATGCCTGTAATCCCAGCACTTTGGGAGGCCGAAGTGGGTGGATCACTTGAAGCCAGGAGTTTGAGACCAGCCTGGGCAACATGGTGAAACCCCATCTCTACTGAAAAAGTACAAAAATTAGCCAGGTTTAATCTCAGCTACTCAGGAGGCTAAGACAGAAGAATCGCTTCAACCTTGGAGGCAGAAGTTGCAGTGAAGCAAGACCGTGCCACTGCACTCCAGCCTGGATGACAGAGCAATGCTCTGTCTCAAAAATAAATAAATAAATAAAATTAGAAAATAAAAGTAAATTGAAAATAAAAAATAAAGTGGGTGTGCCTCATCCTAAAGCCCATATTGTAATCCAGGGGCTTTGGGAACCTGATCTGTAAACCAAGAACATCAGAATCACCTAAGAAGCTTCTTATGAACATATTTCCTGGCCCCAGGAGCCAAAGATTTGATTCTGTAAACTTAGGGGAAGCCTAAGAATCTGGTGCCCTTTTTTTGTTGTTTTTAAACAGCTCCCCAAGTAATTCTGACCCTGATTCAGGCTTGGAAACTACTGCTTAAAGTGGTTTCCCAACCTCATTCACAGTGATAATGGTACTATCTGTACACTTCACAGGGAAAAGTGGACAAAGCTGTTCCCAGGCAGTGGAGGCATGCCTGGGGTCTCTGTTCATTCTGGTCCTCCCCTGGCCTTAGGGCTCAACATCCCAGCACATTCCTTGCCTGGAGAAAGACTCGGTTTTTTATTTATAAAACAGGAAGCATTGGACAGGAAGACTTTTTCTAGCTCTAAAATTCTGTGGACTATCAGAAAACGTGCATTCCAGACTTGGAGGCAGTCTCAGTACAGTTCTGCCTTGGGTTGATAGTGAATTCCTTCATTTAAGGGCATTATGATAAGATACCTGCTCTAGACTTTCCTACATCCTCCATTTTTTCCATAGCGCTTCTTCCTGTCCTCACCATAAGCACCACTTAAAGAGCTTTACCTAGAGAAACTACTCAGTAAATGTTCTCTTATGAATAAAGCAAGGTCATTTTTATGTAGTTAACCTTAATGAAAGAGAATTTTTCTAATGGTTTGAGTCTAGGCATTTGGATCAAGAAAGTTAAAAAGTTGTTGATATGAGGAAGAGGGAATTAGCCAGAATACACATTCCTAACTAAGAGTCCATAATGAAGGCATTGAAAGGAATTGAGTTATTCCCTCTGCATGCTCTTTCTCTCTTAGGTATATCCATGGGTCTGTCACCCAACACAGGAAGCTGGGCATCATCCCAGATGCCTACCTGTTTTTGATCTACCACCTTTAATGAGTCACCAATTATCCTCAATTGAACTACAGAAACAGCCTTCTTATATGTCTCCTGGTCCATAACCTCACCCCTGTTCAGTACAATGCTCAGTTTTCTGGGGGGTAACTTGGCAATATCAAATTGATGATAAATTGCTTCTACTCCTTCAACCAGCAATTAGGTTTTTGGGAATATTTGTAAGCTACTGGGGAGGCTGAGGCAGGAGAATCACTTGAACCCAGGAGGCGAAGGTTGCAGTGAGCCAAGATGGTGCCACTGCACTCCAGCCTGGGCAACAAGAGAGAAACTCCGTCTAAAAAAAAATAAAAGAACATAATTAGATATGGGCACAAAGATGTATGTGCACAGTGACATTTAATGGAGCATTATTTATAATAGCAAAACATATGGAAATAATATAAATGTCCAACAATTGTTTCTCAATTGGTATATTTCTGTATGATGAAATACTGCATAGTTGTTAAAAATCATCTTGCAGAAAAGAACTGATATGAAAATGTTCCAAACACACCTACTTCTAAGTAAAAGAGCAGGTTATTGAGTAGCAAGTATGACATGTAACTATTTCTAAATACATATATGTGCACGTAGATATTTACATATATCAGACACATAAATAGAAAAGTGATCAGAAGGATCTACATCAAAATGTTAACAGTAGTTTTCTCTGAGTTGTTGGAGTGTAAGTACATTGGGGTTTCCATTTTATGCATCCAGTGTATTTTATCTTATAAAATAAAGTGTGTTATTAAAATACATCCACACAAATCTGATTTTGTTAGTTCCTCAGGAGATCCCCACTACATTAAGATCGAAGTCCTGAACATGATACCTGAGAGTGGAACTTAGCTCCTGCCCAGCCCCTTCATCCTCAAGGCCTAGGCCCATTCCATTCACTCCCCTCTATTGTACTCTCAGACCTGCTTCCTCTCTCACTGGCTGTCACTTTGCACTTGCTGAGCCCTCTCCTCGCAATGTTCTCTGCCTTTCTGTGATTAGCAAACTCTATCTGGCCTTTCAAAGACCACCTCAGAGAGGCTCCCCTGCCCCAGTCCTCAGAGGAGGTCTCTAGCTCCTTTGTGCTACCTACGAGTATCTCCATGTTTGCATGCACCCCACTCGACTATAGTTTTAGGTTGACTTTTCTGTCTTTCCTCCAATTCCCTAAGAAATTGAGCCCTGAGAAAGCTAGGACCAGGTCTTGATCTCTCCTGCATCAAACACTGAAGAAGGAACATTGTAGAGACTCAAAAAATATGTGTTGGAATGAAGCAAATGACAGAAATCTAAAGAAGGGATTTCTGTTTCCTATGCATTTTTGAGTTATGCTTCAGGTTCATAGACCACGTTGTCCAATTTTATTTACTCCATGGTCTAAACTTTTGGACCCAATGTAATCTGCATGCCCAAACTGTACAAGCTTAAGCACCTTGAATAACTAATTTTCATCAATAAGTTTATTAAAAATAGTAAAATGACCCACATATACAAACATAGGCCAAAAGCTAAGCAATATAAAATAAAGAACAATTTATTTCTATGAGTAAAATCGTTTTGAGGCCTAAATAAAAGTGTGGAATTTGCTATAGTGCATTTGTTTTTGGTTAAATATTTTGATAAGAAATAAGGGTGGCCAATTTTTATTTATTTATTTATTTTGATTTTGATTTTTTGAGACGGAGTTTTGCTCTTGTTGCCCAGGCTGGAGTGCAATGGCATGATCTTAGCTCACTACAACCTCTGCCTCCCGGGTTCAAGTGATTCTCCTGCCTCAGCCTCCCAAGTAGCCGGGATTATAGGCATGTGCCACCACACCCAGCTAATTTTTGTATTTTCAGTAGAGACAGGGTTTCTCCATGTTGGTCAGGCTGGTCTCAAACTCCCGACCTCAGGTAATCCGCCCATAAGGTGGTCAATTTTATCAGCACTAAATAATTACAACTGACATAATAGCCACACATTCTAAGATTATATTTTTCTAGGTAAATATTTTCCTCCTAAATAATGAAAAATCATTTTTAACCATGCCAATATTATAATGGTAAAGTAGGTCCAAGAATATCAAAAAACTGGAAATAAAAATTGTTTTTAGTTTGCTCCCTTTCCCAGAATTTCTCAAAACTGGAATTGAAATATAAGCACTTACAAAGCTGTTGTATACTATACTTTCATCATCATAATGTGGGTGACCCTTCCTTATAACTACAGTCAATCATTATCATGGTAGCAAATATAGCTTTGTGCGTTCTCAACACTCTTCTTCTACACTGTGGATGTGCATACCTTGATGAGACTGATATTTAAGGAGCAATTGTCTAATAACTTAAAAAAACTAATTATTAACCAATCAGCAGCAGAGCAAGAGACACAAAAGTTTTTACTAATAGGATTCATTTAAATGGAATACTGGGCTGACTCTCAAAAAACTTCTCAACTCATGTATTTGTGTTATTAAAATAGCTTCTATTAAAATATAGCAACACTCATAAGGTACATTTTATACTGTTATCTGAAAATGTGGAACACACTAGGGAAAGCAGCAGAAGAGAATATATAAGACCAAGAATGGCAAAAGATGAAATCATCCAGATTTTTTTTCTTTTTTGAGGTATCATAGGTCAGACTGGCTTCATTCTTTTAAGGCCTCAATGATATTCTACCAGGCATTAATTTAAAGCCTCAAGCCACCTTGAGTCACTCAATAGAAACAAAAATCTAAGCAGGGGGCAGAGAAGACTAGCAATTTTTTAAGAAAGAGAGAAATGCAACTGGAGAGAATAAGATGTGTTTTGTTCCACTAGAAATATGACTCCACTCTCCCAATCTAACCAGGGCTCATTTTTTGTAATATGAATAATATCACTATAACTCATTAGAATGGTCTACATTTTAATTTGAAAAATAGTTCGTATGTTAATCTTAACCAACAGAAGGGGTTACAAAAGAAGTCATTTACAGTGGACCAACGGAAGGAGTTACAAAAGAAGTCATTTACAGTGGCGTGATTAAGGCTTGTGAGAAGCATATTTAGTAATGCGTTGCTGTTCTCCTTTCCATCCAATGGCCTTGTTGGTATATAGATCTACCATTTGATCAGAGCTTCTGCCCCAGGGGCTTCATGGTCTGCAAGCCACAACCTACTAATAAGCACCCTCCAGCTTGTTTGCTAAACAGATCAGTCCTGGCAGGCACCCAAAAACTCCAGTCCTTGAAACTTGGAGCTCTTTAACTTGCATGGCCCATTGTGTGGCGAGCAAGAGAATAAACTATGTACCTCATAAATGCAGAGCAATTATAGATGAGTTAGGAATACAGCTGTGGCTCAAAAGATTGCTTACCTAAACCAAATCGAGGCTTAATTTATTGTCTTTGTTAAAAACCAAACAAGCAGCTCTGCAGTGCTTGTATACACAATAAAGAAAATGGCTGTGTTTTCCTTACAAACAAGATGGCAACTCTGGCTACAAGAAATCATCCTCAGTAGCTGAAGGTTTTCGTATTAGGGTCTGAACCAAGCCATTGCTTTCAGTATTTATTAGGTTGTTTGAGGAAACAGGATAGAACGCTTTCTTTGGTAGAAGTGCAATGTGTTGGGGGCTGGGCATTGTACAGCACATTCTGTTTTCTGTTAGAGATACCAGATAAGATACTGTCAACTTCAAGCACAAGAATGTAAAAATGAAGTAGACTGAAATGGCAAAGTAGCTTGCATTTGTGTGCATTAATCTGCCAATGATTATGATGTATAGAAGTAGACTTCTTTTAGAAAACATTGCTATATGCATATTAATACTTACCAATTTGTGAATTCTCACAATACAAAAACAAAACAAAAAAGCAAAATCACTAGGTTTATGGAGGTATCAGTTACCTGGAAATGGCTTAGTAAAGCAATAGCGTATACTTTTTACTCCATGACTAAGGTTTTTCATACTCTGTTATCATCTATCCTGTGACAAATGCATTAAGTAACAAATCTTATACCCTTGAGAAAGTACTGTGAGAGACTTGGTATCTTCATTTTAGGAAGTCTATAATAATTTTGAAAATGTCTACACAGATAATTATAGGTAATAAAAACATTACAAGATTGGTTCAAAGGAGATGGCACCTAGACCTGGTTCTATTGTTTATTAACCATACAACCTTACTGAACCTCAGTATCCTCATCTGTAAAATGGAGTAACTTCTTCTGCCTATCTCAGAGAGATGCTGAGCAAGGGAAATAAATTCTTGTTGCTAAACAGAACAAATTTAGAGAACGATCAGGTACGTATTTGTATGGCTGTGAACCACTGGACAGATTTCTTTGAAACCAACTGTTAATAATCCTAATTGGCTTCATCTGGGGATTGTAATATGGGTTTAGGATGTGTAGAGAATTTGTATCATCTCATCTTAGCTTCTGATGTGGGAAATGGCCCCAACAACTGGTGCTTTGTAGATTGGCCTGACAGCGGAGAGAGGCAGGGATTGGGTATTTAATTCCAAGGTCTATGGCCACCTCTGGGACTGCAGCCAAAAGGAAAGAAATGTGAGAAAAAAGGTTTAAAATGACACTAAGAATGCAAGTTGGCCTTGCCCCGAGCAGTCTTGGGAAAGTTCAGCCTGGGACCCTGCACCGGAGCGGGAAGAACGTGAGGCTCCTGCCTTGGCCTGTTCAGGGCAGCGGCTCTACCTACATTCAGACCCACCAGGTGTTTTGTCGTTGTAGTTACTTTGTTTTATTTTCCAAATCCCTGATTTTGTTCTACAAGTGCAGATATTTGAGATGAAGAAATGACTAGATGCTCAAGTTATTAGTTACAACTTTTGGGGTACCCAATCTGATGTGCACAAGCAGGTTTCAAGTGGATGAATATTTTGGGCTTTTCCCTGACATGTGGTGTTTGCCTTCCTGCTTCTAATCTTAGTAGTACATTAATCAGCTATTGCTTCAATAATGCTACATAATAAACCTGTCCCAAAAATCATTGACTAGCCAGGCGCAGAGACTCACACCTGTAATCCAAGCACTTAGGAAGGCTGAGGCAAGAGGATTGCATGAGTCCAGGAGTCTGAGTCCAGACCCTGCCTAGCCACTGGAGAGTTTCCACAGCCTGGGCAACATAGTGAGACCCCATCTCTGCAAAAAAATAAAAAATTAAAAAACTAGTTGGGCATGGTGGCATGTGCTGGTAGTCCCAGTTACTCAGGAGGTTAAGGCAGGAGGATCACTTGAACCCAGGAGGTTGAGGCTGCAGTGAGCTGTGATTGTGCCACTACACTCCAGCCTGGGTGACAGAGTAAGACCCCGTCTCAAAAAAAATTAATTAATTAAAAAATATTCATTGACTTAAAACAGCAAGCATTTATTTCTCACTAAGGTCTATAGCCAGCTGCAACTTGGCCAGACTAGGCTGAACTCCAGGCTCTGGGATCTGAGCTGCAGGTTTGGTATAGATCTGTTTCACATATCTTCTATCTTACTTGGATTAGTGACTACCCAGGAAATGCCCTTTTCATATAAAATGGAAATGGCATAGTCTTACAGCACTGGCCTAGAATGCAAACACTAACACTTCCACCCATATTCCATTGGCCAAAGCAAGTCAAGTGACTAATCCCAACATCCATCAAGCAGTAAAATATGTTTCATTTCTAGGAGAAAGAACTTCAAAATCACAAGACAAAGGGAGTTGGTAAATAATTCTAACAGAGGGAAGGCATGACAAATTGGAACAATAATCTAATCTACCACACATGTTTTATCAAAGGGAGCTTTTATTTTATATATCTAATTTTTCAACATCACTAATAACTTTTACTTACACTGTGAAATCATGATAATTTAAATAATCCATGTAGCTATTGAGCACTTGGAACATGGCTAGCTCAAACTGTGTTATAAGTTTAAAATGTGCACCAGATTTTGATGACTTTGTAAGAAAATATTGTAAACTATCTTTTAATAATAAAAATAGGGGAGGAAGTCATCGAAAGTGGATGGAGAGAGGACAGAGACCCTGGGCTGAAGGGAGAGGAAGCTGGGAACCCTGCATGGGGTTGCTGAGCACCAGGACTCATTCCTGGCCCCAAGCAGCTCCTGGGGAAGGGGTGACTTTAATGAGTATAGAGTGACCCACTGTCACCACAGACATCCAGAATCTTAGCTCCAGGAGACCTCACCACCCCCACAGATATTTTAGCTGTCAGGTAGAGCTCCTTGGAGAGTTGGCAGGAACAGGACAACAGCCTGTGCAGAGTGCAGAAGGTTTTGTGCAGAAACGGCTGTATTGGAGCAAGGGCAGGGATGCCCATCCCCAAGGCTCACCAGGCTCCTCTAGGTGGCTTTTGCCTTTGTTGACTGTCAGAACTGGACAGAACAGGGCTATCTTGCCCATGGGACCAAGCCAGTCTAATCTGAGGACCCTCCTGTCTGCTGGCCTGTCCTGGGGTTCTGCCTGGCTGCACCTGCTTACAACACAGCCTCAGGTGCCTAACTGGGGCGCTTCCCAGCAGCCACTGCCATAGCTCCTTCACCAGCAGACCCTGCCTAGCCATTGGAGAGTTTCCACAGATAGGCCCCCCTCAGTAGGCACTCTCCCGCAGCTTCCCACACCACTTTGCCAGGGCACACACATGCACATGCCACCACCTTGCCACTAGGGCAAGTGTGCATGGGCAGCCCCCACCACCCTGCCATTGTTGGCTCAAGCATGCATACGTGGACCCCACAGCAGCACCAGCCTGCTGGCACACATGCACGCAGACCCTGCTGTGCTGTTGCTCTGCTGCAGCCAGTGCACATGAACATGGACCCTGCTGCCACCACCTTGATGAAGAGTTTTTGTCAGCAACCTCCCTCCCCCTGCCATTGAAGTGTTGTTGCCGGCAGACTGGGGACACCTAGGCCCCTTCAACACAGCAGGGCCTTAACCTTCAGCGTCAGAGAAGAATGCCACGAGCCTGGTCCAATGCCCCAGGGTAGTATGCCCCAGGGTGAGAGCACACTTCTCAGGAGTGCTAAGCTGAGCCTTGGCCACCTGAAATTGTGCAGAAACAAAGCCAGTTAACTGAATCCAACTTATAACACCAACCCTCAAGGGCATCAAATAATATAAAAGCAAAAAAAAAAAAAATCCGTCCAAAGGACAACAACTTCAAAGATTAAAAGAACATCAGTTTACACAGATGAGAATGAACTAGTGCAAAAACTCTGGCAACTCAAAAAGCCAGAGTGCTTCTTACCTCCAAATGACCGCACTAGCTCCCCAGCAATGTTTTTTAGCCAGACTGAAAAGGATGAAATGACAGATGTAGAATTCAGAATCTAGATGACAATGAAGATTATTGAGATTCAGGAGAAAGTTGAAACCCAATCCAAGAAATCTAAAGAATCCAGTAAAATCATTCCACAACTGAAAGACAAAATAGCCATTTGAAGAAAGAACCAATCTGACAGAGCTGAAAAATTCACTACAAGAATTTCATAATACAATTGGAAGTATTAATACCAGAATAGACCAAGTTGAGGATAGAATCTCAGAGTTTGAAGACTGGTTCTCCAAGTCAACTCAGTCAGATAAAAATAAAGAATAAAAAAGAATGAACAAAATCTCTGCCAAATATGGGATTATGTAAAGAAAAAAACCTGTGACCCATTGGTGTCCCTGAAAGAGGGCAAGAGAGCCAGCAACATGGAAAACATATTTGAAGATATTGTCCACAAAAATTTCCCCAACCTCATAAGAGAGATCGAAATTCAAATTCAGGAAATTCAGAGAACTCCTGCAAGATTCTATACAAGATGGGCTGGGCATGGTGGCTCACGCCCGTAATCCCAGCACTTTGGAAGGCCGAGGCGGGCATATCACGAGGTCAGGAGATCGAGACCATCCTGGCTAACACGGTGAAACTCCATCTCTACTAAAAATACAAAAAATTAGCCGGGTATGGTGGAGGCCGCCTGTAGTCCCAGCTACTTGGGAGGCTGAGGCAGGAGAATGACCTGAACCTCGGAGACGGAGTTTGCAGTGAGCCGAGATCGCGCCACTGTACTCCAGCCTGGGCAACAGAGCGAGACTCCATCTCAAAAAAAAACAAAAAAAGATTCTATATGACTATCCCCAAGACACATAGTGATCAGGTTTTCCAAGGTCAATGCAAAAGAAAAAATATTAAAGGCAGCTAGAGAGAAAGAGTAGGTCACCTAAAAAGGGAACCCCATCAGGCTAATAGTGAACCGTTCAGCACAAACCTTACAAGCCAGAAGAGGCTGGGGGTCTATATTCAACATTCTTAAAAGAAATTCCAGTCAATAATTTCATATCCAGCCAAACTAAGTTTCATAAGCAAAGAAAAAGCAAAATCCTTTCAGACAAGCAAATGCTAAGGGAATTCATTACCACCAGACCTGCTTTAAAAGAGATCCTTAAGAGAGTGCTAAACATAAAAACAAAAGACTGTTACCGACCACCATAAAAACACACTTAAGTACATAGAACATTGACACTATAAAGTAATTACACAATCAATTCTACATAACAACCAACTAACAACATGATGACAGGATCAAATAAGTACATATCAACATTAACCTTAAATGTACACAGCCTAAATGCCCCAACTTAAAAGGCAAAGAGTGTCAAGTTGGATAAGAAGCAAGACCCAGCTGTATGCTGTCTTCATTAGGTGAATCTCACATTCAATGACACCCAAAGTCTCACAGTAAAGAGATGAAGAAAAATCTATCAAGCAAATGGAAAAAAAACAAAAGCAGGGGTTGCTATTCTTATTTTAGACAAAATAGACTTTAAATCAACAATGATCAAAAAGGACAAAGGGCATTACATAGTGATAAAGGGTTCAATTCAACCAGAAAATTCAACTGTCCTAAATATATATGCACCCAACACTGCAGCACACAGATTCATAAAACAACTTCTTAGAGACCTATGAAGAGACTTAGATAACCACACAATAATAATGAGAAACTTCAACACCCTACCGATAGTATTGGACAGATCACTGAAGCAGAATACTAACAGAGCTATTCAGGACCTAAACTTGACACTTGACCAAATGGATCTAACAGACATCTACAGAACACTTCACTCAACAACAACAGAATATAAATTCTTCTCAGCTGCACATGGCACATACTCTAAAATCGACCACACACTTGGCCGTAAAGCAATTCTCGACAATTTTTAAAAAATGAAATCATACCAAGTATACTCTTGGACCACAGCACAATAAAAATATGTCAAGAGGATCTCTCAAAACCATACAATTATATGGACATTAAACAACCTGCTCCTGAATGACTTTTGGGTAAGCAGTAAAATTAAGGTAGAAATCAAGAAATTCTTTGTAACTAGTAAAAACAAAGATGCAACATACCAGAATCTCTGGGACACAGCTAAAGCAGTGTTGAGAAGGAAATTTATAGTGCTAAATGCCCACATCAAAGAGTTAGAAAGATCTTAAATTAACAACCTAACATCATACCCAGAGGAATTAGAACAAGAACAACCAGTCCCAAAGCTAGCAGAAGAAAAAAAATAACCAAAATGAAAGCTGAACTGAACAAAATGGGGCAAGAAAAACCCACAAGAAGGAGCAAAGGCAAAAATTGGTTCTTTGAAAGAATAAATGATATTGATAGACTGCTAGCTAGACAAAGAAAGAAAGAGACGATCCAAATAAACACAATGAGAAATGGCAAAGGGGATATTACCACTGACCTCACAGAAATAGAAAAAAACCCTCAGAGACTATTAAGAACACCTCTATGCACACAAACTAGAATACCTAGAAGAAATGGATATATTTCTGAAAACATACAATTTTTCAAGATTGAACCAGGAAGAAATTGAAACTCTGAACCAACCAATAACAAGCTCCAAAATTGAATCTGTAATAAACCAACCAACCAGAAAGAGCCCAGGACCCAGTGGATTCACAGATATATAAGGAAGAGCTGGGCCAGGTGTGGTGGCTCACACCTATAATCCCAAAACTTTGGGAGGTCAAGGCAGGCAGATCACTTGAGCTCAGGAGTTTGAGACCAGACTGGACAACATGATGAAACCCCCTCTCTACAAAAAATACTGAAATTATCCAGGTATAGTGGTGTACACCTATAGTCCCAGCTACTTGGGAGGCTGAGGTGGGAGGCTCACCTGTACCTGGGAGGTTCAGGCTGCAGTGAGCTGTGATTGCACCACTGCACTCCAATCTGGATGATAGAGTGAGACCCTGTCTCAAAAGAAAAAAAAAAAGAAAGAAAGAAAAAAGAAAAAGAAGAAGAGCTGATACCAATACTACTGAAAGTATTCCAAAACATCAAGGAGGAGGGACTCCTCCCTAACTCATTCTATGAGGCAGCATCATTCTGATACCAAAACCTGGAAGACATAATAAACAAAGAAAATTTCAGGCCAATATCCCTGATGAACATAGACACCAAAATCCTCAACAAAATGCTAGCAAACCAAATCCAGTAGCACATCAAAACGCTAGTCCACCATGATCAAGTAGGCTTTATTTTTGGGATGCAAGGTTTGTTCAACATATTCAAATCAATAAATGTGATTCATCACAGAAACAGAACTAAAAACAAAAATGAAATGGTCATCTCAATAGATGCAGAAAAGGTTTTCAACAAAATTCAATATCCCTTCATGTTAAAAACCCTCAGCAAACTAGGCACTGAAGAAACATACCTCAAAATAATGAGAGCCACATATAACAAACCCACAGTCAACACTGTACCGAATGAGCAAAAGCTGAAAGCATTCCTCTTTAGAACTAAGACAAGACAAGGATGCCCTCTTTCACCACTCCTATTCAACATAGTACTGAAAGTCCTGGCCAGAGAAATCAGGCAAGAGACACAAATAAAAGGCATACAAATAAGAAGAGGGAAAGTCAAACTCTCTCTCTTCATAGACAGTATGATTCTATATCTAGAAACGCCCATAGTCTCTGCCCAAAGACTCCTAGATCTTATACACAATTTCAGTGAAGTTTCAGGATACAAAATCAATGTACTAAAATCAGTAGCATTGCTATATACCAATAATGTCCAAACTGAGAGCTAAGTCAAGAATATAATCCCATTTACAATGGGACTTATACAAAAATAGGATTTATACAAAAGGAATAAAACACTTAGGAATACACCTAACGGGGAGATGAAAGATCTCTACATGGAGAATTACAAAACACTGCTCAAACAAATCAGAGACAACACAAACAAACAAACAAACAAAAAGCACTCCATGTTCATGGATAGGAAGAATGAATATTGTCAAAATGGCCATACTGCCAAAGCAATTTACAGATTCAATGCTATTCAATGCTATCAAACTGCCAACAACATTTTTCACAGAATTAGAAAAAACTATTCTAAAATTCATATGGAATCAAACAAGAGCCCAAATAGACAAAGCGATTCTAAGCAAAAAGAACAAAAAAAGGGAAATAACACTACCCAACTTCAACCTATACTACAAGGCTACAGTAACCAAAACAGCATGGTATTGAGACAAAAGCAGACACATAGAACAAGTTAAAAGACTCAGAAATAAAGCTGCACACCTACAACTATCTGATCTTCAACAAATTAACAATAACAAGCAATGGGGAAAGGACTCCCTATTCAGTAAGTGGTGCTGGGATAACTGGCTAGCCAAATGCAGAAGATTGAAACTGGAACCCTTCCTTTCACCATATACAACTCAAGATGGATTAAAGACTTAACCCTTTCTCATCTAGAAAAAAAAAGTCAGTTCGATGCCAGTGCTCATTTAATTTTACATAAACACACTCTGAGGCTGAAGCAAATCTGACTGATTTTCAAAGTGAAAATAAAACATAAAAACTGTCCTTGGAGCTATTTCTAAACAGAACTAACATCAGAATCATGTGAATCATCAGAATTATCTATTTCAGAAAAATCAGATTCATCATATGAACCTTTGGCCAACAATTATTTGAGAATGATGTTAAACTCATGCATAGGAATGCTACGTTTTCTAGCATTCCATCTAAAACTGCTCAACGTCGCTAATCATTAAAGAAATGCAAATCAAAACTACAAGGAGATACAATCTTACACCAGTCAGAATGGCTGTTATTTGAAAGAAAAAAAAAAAAAACATGCTGGCAAGGTTGCAGAGAAAATGGAATGCTTATAAACTGCTGGTAGGAATGTAAATTAGGTCAGCCACTATCAAAAGCAGTTTGGAGATTTTTCAAAGAACATAAAACAGAACTACCATTAGACCCAGCAATCCCATTATCAGAATTAAAGGAATATAAATTGTTCTACCATAAAGACACATGCACACATATGTTCATCATAGCACTGTTCACAATAGCAAAGACATGGAATCAACCTAGATGTCCATCAACGGTGGACTGGATAAAGGAAATGTTGTATATATACACCATGGAATACTATGCAGCCATAAAAATATAAAATCATGTCCTTCGCAGCAACATGGTTGCAGCTGGAAGCCATTATCCTAAGCGAATTAATGCAGAAACAGAAAACCAAATAGTGCGTGTTGTTACTTATAAGCAGGAGCTAGGCTGAGTGCAGCGGCTCATGCCTGTAATCCCAACACTTTGGGAGGCCAAGGTAGGCAGATCACCTGAGGCCCGGAGTTTGAGACCAGCCTGACCAACATGGTGAAACCCGACTCTACTAAAAATACAAAAATTAGCCTGGTGTGGTGGTGAACACTGGTAATTCCAGCTACTCAGGAGGCTGAGGCATGAGAATCGCTTGAACCTGGACGGTGGGGGTTGCAATGAGCTGAGATTGCACCACTGCACTCCAGCCTGGGTGACAGAGTAAGACTCTGTCTCAAAAAAATAAAAATAAAATCATATAATATTAAAAAACAAGTGGGAGCTAAACATGGAGTACATATGGATACAGAGAAGGGAACAATAGACACTGAGGCCTACTCGAAGGTGGAGGTGAGAAGAGGGTGAGGATTGAACACTACTAAGTACTAGGTTTATTACCTTGGACATGAAATAATCTCTACATCAACCCCCTGTGACATTCAATTTATCCACGTAACAAACCTGCACATGTACCCTTGAACCTAAAATAAAAGTTGGAAAGAAAATAACAATAACAACATTTCCACCAAAGTCTTAAACCAGAATTTGAGTCAGCACATGGTAAGAAAGGTGGGAAAAAAGAAACCCCAGAAGACCCTCACCTCCCTATGCAACTCTTGCGACGTTTGTAGGCATAATTCGATTGTATTCTAAACCAGTGCCTAAGAATAAAAAATACCAGAGTGGCAGACCCTCAGTATACTCAGTAAATCGTCTCCCAAATGTGTATCTCAATTTTTGGTAAATGAATATTAGCAGGTCAATACAATCCTAATCTAAAAATATGGTTTCTTCTTCCATTCAACAAATATTTATCAAACTGCTTCTATGCATCAGTTATTCTTCTAGGTTCCAGAGATACAATGGTAAATAGCACAGATCTGTGCCCTTGTGGTGTTTACAATAAACAAATGCATAAAAACATGTATAACATAATGGCAAGTAGTGATAAAAACACTGTAAAGAAAAATAAAACAGGCAATAGAACATAGCCAGGGAAGGTCTTTCTGAGGTGGCGACATTTAAGGAGAAAGTAAAACGAAGTGAGGACGGGAGCCCTGAAAAAGCATCAGCCATCGAAGAAATAGCAGATGGAATGACCCTGAGGTGAGAACAGCAAGAAAGCCAGTGTCAAATCCAGAAATTAAGGAGGGTGATTGAGTGGGAGATGGAAAGAAGCCAGATTATGTAAGGCCCTAGAGGCCTGGCAAGGGCTCTGGATTTTATTCTAAGAGTAATAGGAAGGTATTAGGACTGTGTTGTCCAGTAAGGTAGCCACAGTCCATGTGGCTGTTGAGCACCTGAAAAATGGCTAAACTGAGATGTGCTGTAAGTAACAAATACATCCAAGATTTTGATGAGTCAGCATGAAAAGAGGAATGTTAGATACTTCAGTGATAATTTTGTTATATTGATTGACATTGAAATCGCATTTTAGATATATTTATTAGGTAAACTATATGGATCAAATTGTTTGATCCTGTTTTTCTTTACTTTTTGAAGCCATATGTCTGGTAGGAAGTTTAAAATTATGTTTGTGGCTCACATTATATTTCTACTGGACAGCACTGCATTAGAGGGTTTGAGCAAGAGGTGTGAAGGGTAAAAAATTGCCTACAGGGTACTATGTTGATTACCTGGGTGGCAAAATAATTTGTACATTGAACCCCTGCAACTGGCAACTTACCCATGTAACAAACCTGCACATGTACCCCCTTAAAAGTTATTATTGGGTGCATGGAGCTTATTAAATTATTTCTTTATTATTGTATGTATTTAAATTTTTCTATAACACAAAGTTAAATTTTTCTATAGAATAAACCTTTTAAAAACATATAAAAATGGGCTAAAATGATAGAATTACCCTCCCCTTCCCATACCCGTTTTTAGGTGTGGATGAAGGTCTATGGGTAGGCTTTACTCTTCCCCTCTCCTAAGAACACTGCAGCCTGGATTCAGACATGGTCCTGAATCAGTCTTGATTTCAGAGGACTGTTTTTTTGACACCCCCTCAGAGGACAATTGAATCTTGCCTCTAGAATATAGCTCTTTCTGGAAATGACCTTTTATATCCAGCGTTACCCAAATACTAAGAGGTCAGGAACTAAGGAATTCCATAACTGGGGTAATAGTTGCTGTGTCAGTGTGTATTTTCCCACACATTCTCCAAAAAACAACCTAATAAAGAATAGCAATAACAAAGAAAGCAACATAAAAATCCGTACTTGGCATGAATAAAAGAGAGAGACAATCCAAATTTCCAATTACTGTAAGTTTAAAAGACAAAAACAAAAACCAAGGAGCATGAGATCCTAGCATACTACCCTACATGGTCCTGCTGCCCCAAGCCTTGGGGTTGGGGGTCGAGGCGCAAGTACTGTCCAGGGAAGACTGGGGGGAAGAGGGAAGAGAGGCAAAGGCCATAGAGTGATCTAAAATCACAGAAAGAGAAAGTCCTCCCTACATGCAAAAATGCTGAAAAGCGTTGTGGTTGATCCTAGTGAAATGAGAAGAGACTTGTAAGTGTGTGCAGGACTCGAGGTGGCATCTTGGAAAAGTAACTCTTCCAAAAAGAGCTGGGTAAATGGGAAGGGAGAAGCACCTTTAGAGAGCTGTACGGTGCAGACAGAAAAGGCAAGAATGGGAAACTTAGGGCCCTTAACAACGAAAGAATGCACAGCTCTTCCTGCCGTCAGTGCCCCCACCCCCCTCCACAGCCAATCAGCAAAGAAAGCAGCCACACTTTGCTACACTGACAGCAGAGGGAGCTCTTGAACTAGGAATCTTGTAAACCACCCCAGATTGTAAACCAACTCTATCCACAGACATAGAGACCCAAGCAATCTTTAGGCAAAATATATTATAAAACAAGGATTGAAACAATTCTGCAGATGAAAATTTCTCCCCACTAACAGGACTGAGGTTCTGTGGAAGCCTTCATTCAGAAGTCAGGACCATTCTGCTAGGACACCCTACTCAGATACATGTTAGCCTATGAGCTCATGGGGCCACAGAAACAACAAATGACAGCCCAGAGGCCACTCAGAAGGTCACACAAGGGAGATGGACATGGATTGCTCTAGCAAAGGTGGTGAAAATAGGATTAAAGATATATTTTAAAGATGCACTAGACTCATTGATAGACTAGATATGTGGTAAGAGGGGGAAAGTAAGGAATATATCCTACAGTTTTGGTCTGGACAACTAAAAGAACATAAGTACTGTGGGCTGAGATAGTACTGGAACCTAACCCCCAGGAGGTGGTGAGTGTCAAGAATTTGGTCATGTTAAGTTTCAGATAGCTTCTAAGTGTATCCCTATGAATTCATCATTTTTATGCTATTGTAAATTATATTTTTCTTTAATTTCCATTTCTAATGTTTTAGTTCTAATGTTTTGAATTACACTTTATTTTTGTATACTGGTTTTGTATATTACAACCTTACTACACTTAGTACTAGTAAGTTTTTTATAAACACCTTAGGATTTTCTATGTAATCATCTGTAAATAAATTATATGTTGTCCTACCTAATCCATATGCTTTTAATTTCTTTTTCTTGCCTTACTGCTCTTGCTTCAATATTGAATTGTTTCATCTACAGAATAGTTTCATTCTGTGTCAGTTTGGCTCCTCAAAGAAGCAGATGCCAAGATGAGATTAGATGCACAAAAGATGTACTTGGGGAAATGCCTGTGAAGGATAAAGGAGGAGGCAGTGGAGTAGTCAGCAGAGACTTCATATCTGTTGCAGGTTGGACAGCTATGAAAGGAGAGCAGGAAGTCCCACTGGCTAACCAGGTGGTATGAACCAAGCCTTCATTCTTGAGGGCTCTGAGCCCTTGCTAACAATACCTGTCTTGCGCTAGGATTGATAACCATGTCCATTCATAGTTATAACAGAGGAAAGGAGGTTCTCAAGTGCATCATCTAATCTCCATGTTTTCTCTCCTGTCCCCATTTTATAAAGGCAGCCTTAAGTCTTCCTGCTGATTAGTGTCCATTATCCCTGCCAAAAGAGTGATACCTCTTTTTTGCTGCTATTCCCTGAATACAGGAAGTCTAGAGTGTCCTGGGGACAACTGTTAAGTCTTAGTTTGATATGATCTTTGCTGTATCACCTGGTAATAATGCACCCTCTTTGGGTAATAGAATCCTGAAGAACCCAAAGATGTAGGGATGGAAACTGCAAAATCCCAGTAGGTAAATTGGGTTGAACATTCAGAGATAGGAATAATCGGATTGGCCTTGGAAGTAGGAGGTTATGCTCATGAGACCATGCATAGCCTCCATCTCTGTCACCATGGGCACTCTGTTAATGCTCCAATTACGCCAGTTCAAGGTAGGCCTAATATTCAAAACTGCTTAATGCCAACTGGTTAAGCCATTTTAGCTACTGATGGAGCCTTTTGATTAATGTATTATACAAAAACCTTCACACTTCATGTCTACTCCCATATGTTCATCCACATGCCTTTATCCTAGACCTCTTATTTTCCAAACTTTCCTTTTCAGGTCCCTGCCCAGATGGCAAGGCCACTGGTTACTGTTTATGAATATGGATATATTATCACTTTGGCCATGTCTCCTTCCATAAAGTGAATGGCCAGCTGCATGACTCATAGCTCTGTCCACTGAGGTTTCTTCTTTTCACTGACCTTTAAGACCACCCCGAATGTGGCTACAATGCAGCTTTCAACCACGTTTAGTTGTTCCCCATAATTAGCTGACCCATCTGTAATCCACGCTCAGGCTTTTCCCTCCTTCAGCTGATTATATGTGACATCCCCCATAGGGCTATAGTTGCAAGCTGGGGAAGAAGCTGTGTGCTGGTTGACATAGGGATCTCGGCTATCTGCTCCTGGTCAGCTTATTTATGCCCTCTGGCCATATTTGAGCTTTCTCAGATACACTATTTTCATCTTATGATGAACTACTGCTGGGCATGTCAGACGTTATCACTTACATATATCCCAGATGATAATGGACACTTAGTTACTTAATGCCCCATGGTAAAGTGTTTCTGGCATGTTACTCGACTCCTAGATGTAGAGACAAAACACTTGACCATGGGGCATAGCTTTGGAATGTCCTCCCCACTCTTCAATTTTCTGAAAGAATTTGTATGGTATTAGTAGTTCTTCCTTGAATATTTGAGAAAGTTCACCAGTGAAGCCAACTGGACCTGAAGATTACATTGTTACAATTTTTTTCTTATAAATTCAATGTTTTTTATATATATAAATATTACTATTAATATTTTCTATTACTTCTTAAATAAGTCTTTATAATTTGTGTCTTTCAAGAAATTTGCCCATTTCATCCAAGACATTGGATTTATTGTCATAAAGTTGGGCATAATATTTCATTATTTTCTTTTTAATGAATGTTGGTTCTGTAATGATGCTTCCTCTGTCATTCCTTATATTGATAATTTGGGTTTTCTCTCTTTTCCTTTAGCATATATGTATGTCTCCATTTGGCAAAGTTTTCTTTCCTCTTTAACATATCTTGTAGAGCAGGTCTACTGACAACAAGTCATCTCAGCTTTTGTTTAATTCAAAGTTGTTTTTTCTCCATTAAAAAAATGCCCAAAAATAAGTATAGAATTCTAAGTTGACAAGTTCTTTCAGGACTTTAAAGATAGTATCTCATTGTCTTTTGACTTACATAATATGTGAAAAGAAGTCTGCAGTAATTTATGTCTTTGTTCATCTACACACAATGCATTATTTTTTCTCCTCAGTGCTTTAAATTGTCTATGTTTTTGCTTTATAGGAATTCGATTCTGATGTGTCTTGATGTGTTTTTCTTTATGTTTGTACTGTATCCTGGATCTATAGATTGATTATTTTTATCAAATTTTAGAAATATTTGACTGCAATTTCTACAAATATTTTTTCTGTGCTTCTCTCCTTTTCCTCTTAGACTCCAACTACATTTATGTTAGATTGTTTAATAATGTAATATCACTGAGATTCTGAGCTTTTTTTCTGAACTTTTTTTTAAATGTCTGTATGTCATTTTGGATAAGTCTACTGCTGTCTTCAAATGTACCACTCTTTTATTCTACATTGTCTAATCTGCCATGAATGCCATCCAGATAATATTTCATTTCAGATATTGTGATTTTTCATGACTAGAAGTTCCACATGATTACTTTTATATCATCAATTCCTTTCCCCACCATGCATCTTTTTAGAATAGCTGTTTTAATGTGCATGTCTGCTAATATCATCCTCATTATCATTTCTGAGCCAGTTTCTATTGACAGTTTTTTGTCCAGGTTATGGATCAGATTTTCCTGCTTCTTGAAATATGTAATATTTTTATTAATACTAGACATTGTGGATTTTATCTTGTTTAGTACCTGAATTTCATTATCTATCTTTAAAAAGTATTGGGCTGTGTTTGTGTTAGACAGTTAAGTTAGCTATGAATAAAGCAAATTATTTCAAGGTTTGTTCTCAGTCTTTGTTAGGTAGGCCTATAGCAGCCTTTTCTCCAGGGGAAATTTCACCTCCACTATGAAGACATAACCTTCTGGTATCTCAATTACTACATTCTTGGTGTCTTCAACAAGGGTTTTCCACTCTGACTGCTGAAAGCATGACCATTTCTTGGAAGATTCTGTAAGCGTAGAAACCATTCAGTTCCCTGTTTGGTCTTTGACCAAATGAAGTTTAACCTTATTTGTGCATGCCTTAGTATTTAGTAAAAAATTCAATGGTATCCATAAGTACATTTCTGGAGCTCTTTTTCTTTGTAGCTCCTTTCTTTCTGAAACTCTGCTTTCTAAATTCTAGATCCTTCAGATACCCTGAACACCAATCTCTGTTTGCCAAGACTCAGAGAAATCAAAGCCATCACACTCTACTTGGGATCTCCTCTCTGTTCCCCAAGTGAAAAATCTAGGGCAATTACAGGGCAGATGCAATTATTTCTCTTCTCTTTGGAATCCCAAAACTATGCTCCCTATTTTCAAAAACTTAAAAAACATCTGCTCCATATATTTCTCCAGTTCTCCTGTTGTTTAAGGTAGAAAGTAAATTTATCCATGTTACTCCATCATGACCAGATGCAAAAATCTATTGGCTGGGCAGTTGAATATTTGAGTCTGACTCTGACTCTGAGCTCAGAGAAGCCTAATCTGAAGCTATAAATTTGAAAGGCATATAGTACAAGTGTTTCTCCAGAACTTATTACATTGTATGGAGATAATGCTCCTTTTAACCCAGGGCAGCTAGTCCTAGCCAATAACAGCACCCCTCATTTTCCACAGTATGAATTGTTTAAATCTATTTCCATCTGTGCTACTAGAGAGAGAGGATAGAGAATAAAGCAAAAAACTGAGTCTTGAGGAATTTTAATATTTAGAGATGGATTGCAGGGAGGGGAAATTGACAAAGGAGACTGAGAATTGCCTGTGGAGTAGGAGAAAACTAGGAGAGCATACTGTATCGAAAACCAAGTGAGGAAGATGTTTCGGAGGGCTGGGGTGATTAAATGATTTTAGAGGTTAAGTAAGATGAAAAATGAAAATCTGCCACTGGTTTAGGCAAGACAGATCTAGCAGGAATATTTTCAGTGAAATGGAGAGGAAAGAGAGGTGAGAAAACAGAGACAAGTTCGAGTTTTGCTGTCGAGGGAGCAAAGAAGATACCTGGAGAAGAATATAAGAAGTAGAAAAGGTTTTTGTAAAAATAGGCATTCTTTATAGAAAAATCTTGTTTATTTCTCTAACAAGAGGTGCCAATATTGTCACAATACCTCTTTTGTAGCCATAATTTGTCCCATTCATATATTTGTTCATCTCTTTTTCTATATTCAGTTGATCATCATTATTCTCAGCTTCCATATTTGCATATTTGCCTATTTACTAAAATTTATTTGAAACCCCAAAATTAAACCTCATGAAACTTTTGCCATCATTCATAGACATATAAAGAGTGGCAAAAAATTTTAGTTGCCCAAAGTGCATATTCCTAACTGAGGTGAACAAGGCTACACTCTGCCTTCTTGTTGTCAGTTCTGATACCCTAAAGAAGTATCTTTATCACAGTCTACTTAGTGCCTCATTTTTGTGCTTTTTTGGTGATTTCACTAGTTAAAATGTTCTTCAAGTAATGTTGAAGTGCTGTCTAATGTTCCTAAGAACAAGAAAGCTAGGAAACGCCTTAAGGAGAGAATATACAAGTTCAAGAAGCTTTGTTCAGGCGTGAGTTAAGGTGCTGTTGGTCATGAGTTCAATGTTAATGAATCAACAATATATATTAAATGTCTTTAAACAGAAACACACATATAAGAAGGTAATGTGTCAACTGGTCAACAAAAATGTTTTGACTGGAGGGCTCCCAAGACGCTAAGCTTGGGAGCAATAATTCAGTAGTTCGGTAGCTCAGTGTTCCCAGCGACTTTATAGAACATAATTATGACAAATTAGTGAGATTCGGCTGTATAATATTTTTCTTTAAAAGAAACTAAGGTGCAGTAGAAAAGGCACTAGACCAAAAATGTTGAGATCTTGGTTTTAATTCTAACTCCTTCACTATCTAGCTGTGTATCCTTCAGCAAGTCTTTGGACCTCACTTGGCTTCTTTATCTATGACTATAGCTCTTTAAATTAGATTATTGCTAAGACCCCTGAAGTCGTAGCATTCTATGAACTTGAGTCATCAGTAAGGAAAATTCTCAAAAATAGTCTCTTCCCAAGAAAGTCTTCTCTTTGATTTAGTGCAAACCATCCTGCTCCATATAAGGAATGAGGGTGGCAATAATGACCTTACAATAAGACAAGAGGTGAGTGTTGTGTTCTATAGAGTGCCACAGATATTAAGTAAAATGCGCTGATTTTTTTTAATCTGGGAAGTTTTCCCAGGAAAAGAGTTGCTCATGACTTTGAAAGTAATATGAAAGTAACTGTACATGTCACATTAAGAAATAGATATTAATAAGGAATTTTACAAGAAAACAGCCACAGTAGGCTTCAATAGGGTGCAGCCTTCTGATGACAGCTTTGAATACAGAGTGCCAAAATGCAGCCAGACTGAGCGAGGTATGGGCACATTACTAAAAATACAGGAAGAGTACAGTCAGGTGGCAACCTGAATTCACACCCAGGGTTTTTCATATAAGAAGCAAAAGTCACTTACAACTCTTTGCTAAAGGATGAGGCTCTGCTAAGTGTAAAGAATACAGACCCATATGTGTAATGATAGAAGGTGACTATCTAATGGGGGTTGTGATGGGGTATGGGGGGGATTGAAAAATGAAATGAATTCTCTGCATAATTTGGCTTTTCTGCTTTATTAGAAAAACATGTATTAATACTTCCTTGAAAATCAGAAGTAAAATTTTTTCAATCATTTTTCCCTCAGGAGTCTTTGTTATGGGCTTTGATATTGGGTGGTTATGGACCTACCTTATTCTATTATCCATATTTGGTTCTACAAGGCTATACCATTTTGCAACACTGAGAGTGTGATTTACCAACTGGTCTGTATCAATCATAGTCCTAACAGGAATAGATGGAAAAATAAAATTAAGATTATTCCAGAAAGGTTTTTAAAGGGACTGTTGAAAAAAGGCTATAGAAAACTAGAAGGGACATTGCAGTCCTCTAGGACAAGTAGCAGTGGAGCTGTCACCACACCTGGCTGGAAGCAACCAAATGGATGGGCTTCCAATTCCTGGGTTTCCACATCCTGGAATTAGAG
The DNA here is from genome assembly GCF_000951045.1 of Mandrillus leucophaeus. Taxonomy (NCBI): domain Eukaryota; kingdom Metazoa; phylum Chordata; class Mammalia; order Primates; family Cercopithecidae; genus Mandrillus; species Mandrillus leucophaeus. The sequence goes on along the minus strand of NW_012101432.1, from coordinate 3,813,229 downwards.
AGTCATGATGAGAAGGTCACCTTGAAAGGAGCAGTGATGTTTAGTCAATCCTCAGCCAGCCCAAGAAAAGTCTAAGAAAAGAACTAAAGGAAAATACCTCAACCATCTGATGGTTTGCCTGTGTTCCCCACTGCCCAACCAGAAGTCAGACGGTAAGATGCCCAATGATGTAAACCAGATAGGAGAATCCAAAAAGCTTCTGTGCAGACTTAGAAATAAAAGCACCCCTACCTTCAAGGTAAAGGTACTCTGAATGCACATATCGGTCAAAAAAACAAATGGCCAAGAGTAAAAATCAATACCCAGCCAAAGCTAAAAATCATCATCATGGACTAAACTTCAGGGATACAAGAGCAAATATAAAATTTTATTCAAAATCGATTAATTTTCAAATTTAGTGTTAGTCAAATTTTAATAGGGCAAGATAGACAATTTTTTCAGAACTGTCAGCTGCTAACTTGTTCCTGCTGTCACTGCACCATTTGGGATATTAAATAGACATTAACTTCAACTGGCACTTTTAATAATATCACTAATATTTTTATATGCAAAAATATATAGTTCAGAAAAATATTTTGAGTACCATGTTTGCTAGAAGAAGCCTTCTACCTAGAATGTACTGTTCAATTCTCCAGCTTTGAAAACCAAAAATGGCTAGCAAACTATAAGAATCATTTTAATAACTTTAAAAAAAGTATAATCTCCGAATGAGACTCCCAGGGCTACCATAACAAAGTACCATAAACTAGGTGGCTTCAGTCATCACAAATGTAGTCTTTCCTGGCTCTGGCAGCCAGAAGCCTGATATCAAGGGGGCAAAAGGGCCCTGCTCTCTCTGATTCTCTGGGGAGGATCCATCTTTGCCTCTTCCCAGCTGCTGGTGGCCACTGCCAAGCCTTGGCGTTTCTTGGCTTGCAGCTGTGTCACTCCAACCCCTGCCTCTGTCATCACATGGCATTCTCCCCTCCATGTCTCTGTGTCTTCACATTGTCTTCTTATAAGGACACCAAGTCATACCATACAAAGGGCTCACCCTACTGCAGTATGACCTCACCTTCACTTCTTCCAACTGCCAAGACATGACATCCAAATAAGGTCACATTCTGAGGCACTGAGGGTTAGGACTTCAAAGTATCTTTTTTGGGGACACAATTCAACCTACAACAGTTTCCATAGATTCAAAATAATAGAAAATTGCTTCTGAAATAATTCTGTAATGTAGTTTTGCAGTATAGTGAGAACAAATGTGTTTAGAATTCTTCATTTTTCTTCTTTTCATCACATTCTTTTTTCTTCTGTATTAGGTCTGGGTCTTAAAGTTAATTTGTCATGAGTGCTATTCTACTTTACTTAGGAGATTTTCCTTCATATAAACATTTAAATTTATGGAACTGTCACCGCTAGTCAAGATGGAATAATAGAGACTATATTTATCCTACTGCATGAAAACCTAAAACATCAGACAAAACAAACGAAACATTTTTTTTTTTGAAGACACTGGATATCAAGGAACAAAGGACCATGATCCTTGAGAAACTGGAAATGAATAAGGTGAGCCCACAATCAATCCCCATAGCTTACAACTTGGGAGAGCTTCCCAGACATGCCATAGGCAATGAGAAGCCAGGCAGGGCAAACCAAAGATCTGCCTGAGTTGAGGAGAAAGATCTGGGGATTTCCTAGCTGAAACACCAGCTCTAAGAGTCATATTAACTCTCAACTTAGTTTCTTGTTTGTGTATTTTAAAGTTCTTAATAATTATTTTTAATCCATAAAACTGATATCTGATAATCATTGTCAATGGTTAGTGTGCCATGTTAGTCTTATAATATTTGCACGTTTATACTATAATAGAATTTCAGAATGTAAAGAATTCTTTTTCTTACTAAAAGTTGTACCTAAGGTACTTAGCTATATTTGAAAATAAGGATCTAAATAGTAACAATAATCTGAACAATATGCCTTTCTTCTAATACCATTATTGGATTAATTTTATATTAAGAAACTTATTCAGGCACATAATTGATCATGCACAAGTTCAGTGACGCCAGAAATGACATCACTTATTTTGACTTACAGTGGCTGAAACCAAAACCTAATGGCAAAATTGGGTCAAATACCAAGATAAAAGCCAAAGTATAGTATGCCCTATAAAAAGGGAATGCAAATCAGATTGGCTTTGGACATCAGAATAACTTGATTCTAGAAGTCAGTAGAGCCATGCTTTCAAAAGTCTGAAGGAAAACTCTTTTGAATTTAGAATTCTATGAAATTCAAACCAGTGATTTTGAGGACAAAATACTGATATGTTCATGTATGCAATGGTACAGATGATTTACGTCTCATGCCTACTTTCTGAAAACAATGAATATAGGCTCCAGCAATGCAGAAAGAATCCAAAAAAGGTAAAGACATGAGAATCAAAAGACAGTGAAAAACTGAAGGGATCAATGGAAAAATCATCCCAAGATGACAGCTGAGAATCTGACTAAAAAAAAATATGCGTCCAAAATTAACCATCAACAATGTTTATCTCTTATTAACATCAGTCATGAATAAAATATTAAAGATAAGTATGGTGACAGAATAAGATGTAAATGTTACAAATTATAACAGGGTAAAAGTAATGGCATAACTAAGAGAAGTTGGGGGAGGAAAGCAGAGAAGGCACAGGAGAGATGAAGGCAAGTATGGGAGGTTAATTTCTTAAAGATGGTCTAGCCACCATCATTGCCTACATGTAAATTATATTGTCCTTCTTTCCAAGTGGATGTTCCCAAGTTGATAGTGGAAAGAAACTCTCCAGGTGAAACAAAGCTTGGCTGAGGAGCACTGGGCAGCCAGCTGTGACACAGGAATGCTGGGGGGTGGGTGGGGGCTGCCGAGGATGTGACCATCAGAGGAAAGGGAAGGTCACAGGTATGGGATGGGCAGGCTTTGCTTGTACAGGGACGGCAGAGGAGAAACACAGACACTGCAGTCCTTTTAAAGCTGTCACAGCAGCCCTGGGTGCCTGCCTTCAAACTTTTTGTAATTCAAGCAAGAAATACATTTCTACTTTGTTTGAGCCACTGTTATTTTGTCTTATATATACATATGCTATATATATGCAACCAAATCTAATTCCATATGTGATATGGTTTGGCTGTGTCCCCACACAAATCTCATCTTGAATTGTAGCTCCCATAATCCCCATGTGCCACAGGAGGGACCCAGTGGGAGGTAATTGAATCTTGGGGGTGGGTTTTTCCCATGCTGTTCTAGTGATAGTGAATAAGTCTCATGAGATTTGATGGTTCTGTAAAAGGGCAGTTCTCCTGCACATGCTCTCTTGCCTGCTGCCATGTAAGATGTGCCTTTGGTCCTCCTTCACTTTCTGTCATGATTGTGAGGCCTTCCCAGCCACGGGGAACTGTAAGTCCATTAAACCTCTTTTTCTTTATAAATTACCCAGTCTTGGGTATTTCTTTATAGCAGTATGAAAATGGACTAATACAACATAACATGCAATAAATTATCCAGTTAATCATCCCTACAAGGGATAGCAACCCTATGAGGTTCAGGGCATCGTTACCTTTACAGATGAGGAAACTGAGACACAGAGAGGTTAAGTTACTTGTCCAAGAAAACATAGCTTATAAGAGGGAGAGCCAATGGGGCAAGAATACCAGAGGAGAGGAGAAAAGGATTGGTAAAATGGCCATTAGGATAAGGGCATAGGAACAGGCCCCTAGAGCAGCAGATTAATCCTCAGAGTAATCCTGCCCTGAAAAAATGTGCTGTCTTTACATTTTCTTTACATTTCAGCCAGTGAGAATATTAGTCCTGAATTACCTGGTAAGTTCTTTAGAAATATATCCCACATGTGAAAACAGGATCCTGAACTCTACTGCCTCTAGTTTAAAAAAAAAAAAAAGAGGAACACAAATAGCAGATTTTAGAGAGTAAAAAAGCAGCAGCTTTAGCATATTCTGAATAATTGGCAGTTCTCTTTAGTTTAAGATTGAGCAGCACTCTCTCTGTTTTCACTGTCCTTTCAAAAATGTATTAATTTTCTTGCTTTACTAAGTATAAGGAAGTGCAAATTTTATTTGGCAAATGATAATCTAGAAACTGCTTCAGGCCGTTACACCAAATAAAAACAGTCAGCTTGGGAATGAAGAGGTCTGTGTTCTAGGTCCAGCTCAGCCCTGATGAGCCCGACACTTTAGACACTACAATTTATATCTGGCTCCCCGCATGGTTGTTTATTTAAAAAGATGGTTGGACTTTAGGTAATGTTTGGATGACATTTTCCAAAGCCTTTTTTAGCCCCAATTCTCAATGACTCTGAGAGTAATTCTATCATCTACACATGAAGAAAACGTGGAAGGCATATCCTGAAAGGTGTTTTACGCCTTTTTAACTCCCTGTGATGAAGTTGTTTAATTGATTCTGTTACCCTGCCCCACTCCCCCACAAAACAATGGAGCATAGTAAAAACACTGCAGATTAATGGAGGCTTCTGATTATTTAGGAGCTACTTAAATAGGACCTTACTATAACGCTATTTCCAATGAGGCCTGGGAAAATTGGTGGGCTTACGGTTACAGCCTTAATAACTTGCCTTAATAGATTTAACCTAAAATAACAGGCTGAAAGGACAAATAAAATTAGCAGTTTCCTGGATAATTCCTGGATAAATGTAAGTGTTAAATCCTTTTGAAAAAAGATGCAAGTGAGTAGCTATGGTTCAAAAGAGACATAGATGGGAAATGGCTAAGGTTACTCTGACCCTAATTAAGGGCTTGGCAAAGTTCTGACTCCTGTAGCCTGCCTCACTCTGGGCTGTTCTGCTTCGTTTCTCGGAGTGTTAGGTGTCAGAGTGACTAATGTCTTTCTTTGTGGGCAATCTCTCCCAGATGGAACTTTGCCAGGAATCCAGAAATAGACAAAAAGGGGAAAAAAAAAATTCAGGAACCCAAAGAGCACTAGAGAATATGAACATGGCTTGTGTCCTTAATACAATCTCATTCATTCATGCAAGTGCCTCCTTTTTTGCTGACAGTGGAACACAACAAGAATTAGAAGCTACAGAAGATACTGCTATGTCGAGCATCAGAGAAATGACCGTCCGTGTAGTCTGTATTGCTGACACTTCAACTTTCCATCAACACAAGGGTGTCTTTTTATAAAGTTGTCTTTACTTTGTACATTGGTTCAGTACTTATTCCAGTAATTTTCATGTTCATCCTTATTCTGTGCCTTTGCCTCCAAAACTTCCCTTCTTATGTTTCTTTGTTGTTAACTTCCCCCAGTGTTTCTTTAGAACTGCTCAGCAGCAGGAGACACTCCCAGCAGCAAATGCCCAAATTACAAGGGAGAGATTTATTTTTTTCTTTCTCACACCTGGCAAGGTCTCTGCTGTTTTCGTTTCACAGAATAATATACAACCAACAAGGACTATTTCCAAGTCTTCATAAAAGCCTCTCTCCATTAAGAGGGAACTTAAGGTTTAGTGGTCATGGAGGCTACAACTGATCGGCATTGGTTCCTTCCTATGACACAATGAGGGCAAGTAGGGCAAGGCTTGACTTAGTGCTATTCCAGGAGGCATGTTCACTTCCAGGATTTGACAGATTAAACTCATATTACTGCTTCCAGCACTTGTCATCAACCGTGCATAAACATCCTTGCCCAGTTATTTTCAAAGAACAAGATCCCAATTGCAAAGGCGGCCAGAAGATGCACAGAGGATTCTCCAACACGCTACTTATGGAATAACAAAGGCAGCGGCAATGCCATCGGCCCTGGATTCACTGCTTAAAAAAAAAAAAAAAGAAAAAAAATCACTTAATTCTCCTGCAAAATGGCCCAAAAAATGTTTCCAATGAGTTTTTTAAATGTTTTATTTGTATAGATTTCGGGGTACAAGTGCAGATTTCTTACATGCATATATTGTGTAGTGGTAAAGTCTGGGTTTCCAGTGTGCCCGCTGCCCAGATAGTGTACACTGTACCCAACAGGCAATTTTTCAACCTCACCACCCTCCCCACCTTACCACCTTTTGTAGTGTCCAATGTCCACTATTCCACTCTTAATGTCCCTGTGTACCCACTGTTTATTTGACTTTCTGTTTTTGAGTTATTTCACTTAGAATAGTGGCCTCCAGTTCCATCCATGTTGCTGCAAAAGACATGATTTTATTATTTTTAAAGGCTGAGTAGCATTCCATGGTATAAATACACCACATATTAAATTTGTCCTATCCCTCATTGATGGACACTTAGGTTGATTCCATGTCTTCACTCTTGTGCATAGTGATGCAATTAACATAGAAGTGCAGATATCTTTTTGATATAATGATTTTTTCCCTTTGGGTAGGTACCCAGTAGTAGGATTGCTGAATCTAAATTTAAGAAATCTCCATATTGTTTGCTGTAAAGATTATGCTCATTTACAATCCCCTCTAACAGTGTATAAGCATTCCCTTTACTCTGCATCGTTACCAATATCTGTCATTTTTTGACCTTTTAACAATAGCCATCCAGACTGCTGGAAGACAGTATCTCGTTGTGGTTTTAATTTGCATTTCTCTGAAGATTACTGATGTTAAGCATTTTTTTCATGTTTCTTGGCCAGGTGGATGTCTTGTTTTCAAAAATGTCTGTTCATGTACTTTGCCTGATTTTTAGTGGGGTTATTTGATTTTTTATTTTTTTCTTCTTGAGTTGTTTCAGATCTTTGTAGATTCGGGACATTAGCCTTTTTTCAGATGCATAGTTTGCAAATATTTTTTTCCCGTTCTGTAGGTTGTTTACTCTGCTGACTATTTCTTTTGCTGTGCAGAAATATTTTAGTTTAATTAAGTCCCATTTGTCTATTTTTGTTTTTGTTGCATTTGTCTTTGAAAACTCAGTCATAAATTGTCTAGATCAATGTCCAGAAGAGTTTTTTCTAGGTTTTCTTCTAGTGTTTTTATAGTTTCAGGTCTTATGTTTAAGTCTTTACTTCATCTTGAGTACATTATTGTATATGGTAAGAGGTACGGACCCAGTTTCACTCTTCTGCATATGGCAATCCAATTTTCCCAGCACCACTTATTGAATAAAGTGTTCTTTCCCCAGTGTATTTTTTTGTTGACTTTGTCAAAGATCAGTTGGTTGTAGGTATGTGGCTTTATTTCGGGATTCCCATTTATCCATCTATTTTTATACCAGTACCATGCTGTTTTGGTTACTATAGCATTGTAGTATAATTTGAAGTCAGGTAAATGCGATACCTTAAACTTTGTTCTTTTTGCTGAGAATTGCTTTGGCTATTCAGACTCTTTGTTATTCTATATGAATTTTAGGGTTGTTTTTCTAATTCTGTGAAAAATGATGCTAACTTGATAGGGGCTGCATCAAGTCTGTAGATTATTTCAGGCAGTATGTTTGTATTTTTTTTTTAGACAGGGTCTCACTCTGTTAGGTGTCACCACCACACCTGGCTAATTTTTTTGTGTATTTTGTAGATAGGGGGGTCGCCATCTTGTCCAGGCTGGAGTATGTTTATTTTAATAACATTGATTCTTCCAATCCATGAGCATGAAATGTTTTTCTATTTGTTTGCGTCATCTATGATTTCTTTCATCAGTATTTTGTTGTTCTCCTTGTAGAGATCTTTCACCTCCTAGGTTAAACTTATTTTTATATATTTCATTTTCTGGTAGCTATTATAAATGGAATTGCCTTCTTGATTTGATCCTCAGCTAGACTGTTATTGGTGTATAGAAATGCTGTTGATTTCTGTATAAATCCCTAAGAGGTTTTTGTTGAAATCTTTAGGGTTTTCTAGGCATAAGATCATATCGTCAACAAACAGGGATAATGCGATGTCCTCTTTTCCAATTTGGATGCCTCTTGTGTTTTTCTCTCGCCTGGTTGCTCTGGTGAGGACTTTCCTCAACAAATTTTGAATTGTATGACCCTATTGAAGCTGTTCTTTAGTTCTTGACTCCCTACAGTAAAAATTAAGCAAGATTGACAACGAGAGAGCACCATAGCACAATATTAACTTGAATTTGTCTGGTGGGTTACTATCTGTATTAGTTTCCTAGGGCTGCCATAGCAAATTACCACAAACTAGGCCGCTTAAAACAGCAGAAATGTATATTCTTGTTGTTCTGGAGACCTTGAAATCAAGGTGTTGGCAAGGCCACGATCCCTCTAAAGCAATAAGAGATCATCCTTCCTTGCCTCTGCCAGCTTCTGTGGCTCCAGGTAATCCTGGCCTGTGACAGCATAACTCCAATCACTGCTTTTATTTTCGCATGGTCTTTTTCTCTGTGTACTCTACCCTTCTCTTTTTATATAAGGACACTTGCCATTGGATTTAGGGCCCAACATAATCCAGGATGATCTCAACATGCCTAACTTAATTACATCGGCAAAGATGCTTTTTTTCGAGTAAGGTCACATTCACAGGTTCCAAGTAGACATATCTTTTTTTTTCCAAGGAGCAATGGGGGTAAGAACCATTTAATCCACTACATTATGTAATTTCTTGAATTAGATTGCATCTATTTCAGAAAGCTTTGTATTACACAGTATAACAGCAGTAACCTGGATGTCAGTTGAGGTCCTCCTTCTCTTTAAGATACAGATGTGATTTTCTAGAGTCCTGATTCTATGCCTGGAAAAGTCTAATCTATCTCTAGGGTTTCTGCAAATTTTAGGGTGGGGCAAGAGAAAAGAACAAACTCTACTGAATAAATACAGTTCATAAATTATCTGCTGCTTGTCTCTTTCTTTTGTCTTATGTTTTAAATTTTATTTTAAGTTCTGGGGTACATGTGCAGGATGTGCAGCTTCGTTACACAGGTAAACATGTGCCATTGTGGTTTGCTGCACCTATCAACCCCTTACCTAAGTATTAAGCCCAGCATGCATTAGCTATTTCTCCTGATGCTCTCCCTTCCCCCTACTCCCAACAGGCTCCAGTATGTGTTGTTCCCTCCCTGTGTCCATGTATTCTCATTGTTCAGCTCCTACTTATGGTTGAGAACATGCAGTGTTTGGTTTCTTTTCCTGTGTTAGTTTGTTGAGGATAATGGCTTCCAGCTCAATCCATGTCCCTTCAAAGGACATAATCTCATTCCTTTTTATGGCTGAATAGTATTCCATGGTACACAGTATATGTGCCACATTCCAGTCTATCACTAATGGGCATTTGGGTTGATTCCATGTCTTTGCTATTGTGAATAGTGCTACAATGAATATATGCATGCCTGTATTTTTATAATAGAATGATTTATATTCCTGTGGGTATATACCCAGTAATGGGATTGCTGGGTCAAATGGTATTTCCGGTTCTAGCTCTTTAAGGAATCACCACACTGTCTGCCACAATAGTTGAACTAATTTACATTCCCATCAACAGTGTAAAAGCATTCCTATCCCTCTGCAGCCTCGCCAGCGTCTGTTGTTTCTTGACTTTTTAATAATCGTCATTCCGATTGGCGTGAGATGGTATCTCACTGTGGTTTTGATTTGCATTTCTCTAGTGATCAGTGATATTGAGCTTTCTCATATATGTTCCTTGGTTGCATAAATGTCTTCTTTTGAGAAATGTCTGTTCATGTCCTTTGCCCACTTTTTAATGGAGTCATTTGTCTTTTTCTTGTAAATTTGTTTAAGTTCCTTGTAGATTCTGGATGTTAGACCTTTGTCAGGTGGATAGACTGCAAGAATTTTCCCCCGTTCTGTAGGTTGTCTGTTCACTCTGATAATAGTTTCTTTTGCTGTGCAGAAGCTGTTTAATTTAATTAGATCTTATTTGTCAATTTTTGGTTTTGTTGCAATTGCTTTTGGTGTTTTCATCATGAACTCTTTGCCCGTGCCTATGTCCTGAATGGTATTGCTTAGATTTTCCTCTAGGGGTTTTATAGTTTTGTGTTTTACATTTAAGTCTTTAGTGCATCTTGAGTTAATTTTTGTATAAGGTGTAAGGAAGGGGTCCAGTGTCAGTTTTCTGCATATGGCTACCCAGTTCTCCCAGCACCATTTAGTAAATAGGAAATCCTTTCCCCATTGCTTGTTTTTGTCAGGTTTGTCAAAGATCAGATGGTTGTAGATGTGTGGTCTAATTTCTGAGTTCTCTATTATGTTCCATTGGTCTGTCTGTCTTTGTACCAGTACCATCCTGTTTTGTTTACTGTAGCCTTGTAGTATAGTTTGAAGTTGGGTAGCATGATGCCTCCAGCTTTGCTCTTTTTGCTTAGGATTGTCTTGGTTATAGGGGCTCTTTTTTGGTTCCACATGAATTTTAAAATAGTTTTTTCTAATTCTGAGAAGAATGTCAATGGTAGCTTGATGGGAATAGCATTGAATCTATGAATTACTTTGGGGAGTATAGCCATTTTCAGAATATTGAGTCTTCCTATCCATGAGCATGGAATGTTTTTCCATTTGTTTGTGTCCTCTCTGATTTCCTCGAGCAGTGTTTTGTAGTTCTCCTTGCAGAGGTCCTTCGCTTCTCTTGTTAGTTATATTCCTGAGTATTTTATTCTCTTTGTAGCAATTGTGAATGGGAGTTCATTCATGATTTGGCTCTCTGCTTGTCTATTATTGGTGTATAGGAATACTTTTTTTTTTCAATTTTAATTCTGGGGTGCATGTGCAGAATGTGCAGGTTTGTTACATAGGTAAATGTGTGTCATGGTGGTTTGCTGCACCTATCAACCCATCACCTAAATATCAAGCCAAGCATGCATTAGCTATTTTTTCTGATACTCTCCCTCCCCTCACCCCCACCAACAGGCCCCAATGTTTGTTAATCCCTTCTCTGTGTCCATGTGTTCTCATTGTTCAGCTCCCAATTATGAGTGAGAATATAATGCTTGTGATTTTTGCACATTGATTTTGTATCCTGAGACTTTACTAAAGTTGCTTAACAGGTTAAGAAGCTTTTGGGCTGAGATGATGCGGTTTTCTAGATATAGGATCATGTCATCTGCAAACAAAGATAATTTTACTTCCTTTTTTCCTATTTGAATACTCTTTATTTCTTTCTCTTGCCTGATTGCCCTGGCCAGAACTTCCAATACTATGTTGAATAGGAATGGTGAGAGAGGGCATCCTTGCCTTATGCTAATTTTCAAAAGGAATGCTTCCAGCTTTTGCCCATTCAGTATGATATTGGCTGTAGGTTTGTCATAATGGCTCTTATTGTTTTGAAATATATTCCTTCAATACGTAGTTTATTGAGAGTTTTTAACATGAGGGGATGTTCATTTTTATCAAAGGCCTTTTCTGCGTCTATTGAGATAATCATGTGATTTTTGTCTTCAGCTCTATTTATATGATGAATTACATTTGTTAATTTGTATATGTTGAACCAGCCTTGCATCCCAGGGATAAAGCCAACTTGATTGTGGTGGATAAGCTTTTTGATGTGCTGCTGGATTCAGTTTGCCAGTATTTTACTGAGGATTTTTGCATTGATGTTCGTCAGGGATATCAGCCTGAAGTTTTCTTTTTTTTGTTGTATCTCTGCCAGGTTTTGGTATCATGATGATGCTGGTCCCATAGAATGAGTTAGGGATGAGTCCCTCCTTTTCAATTGTTTGGAATAGTTTCAGAAGAAACGGTACCAGCTCCTCTGTACCTCTGGCAGAATTTAGCTGTGAGTCTATCTGGTCCTGGGCTTTTTATGGTTGGTAGGCTATTTATTATTACCTCAATTTCAGAACTTGTTATTGGTCTATTCAGGAATTCAACTTCTTCCTGGTTCAGTCTAGGGAGGGTGTATGTGTCCAGGAATATATCCATTTCTTTTAGATTTTCTAATGTATCTGCATAGAGGTGTTTATAGTATTCTCTAATGGTTGTATGTATTTCTGTGGGCCAGTGGTGATATCCCCTTTATCATTTTTTATTGTGTCTATTTGATTCTTCTCTCTTTTCTATTAATCTAGTTAATGATCTATATATTTTATTAATGTTTTCAAAAAACCCAGCTCCTGGATTCGTTCATTTTTTAAGGGTTTTTCATGTCTATCTCCTTCAGTTTCACTCTGATCTTAGTTATTTCTTGTCCTCTGCTAGCTTTGGGGTTTGTTTGCTCTTGGTTCTCTAGTTCTTTTAGTTGTGATGTTAGGATGTTGATTTGAGATCTTTCTAGTTTTTTGATATGGTCATTTAGCGCTATAAATTTCCCTCTTAACACTGCTTTAGCTACGTCCCAGAGATTCTGGTATGTTGTCTCCTTGTTCTCACTAGTTTAAAAGAACTTCTTGTTTTACGCCTTAATTTCATTATTTACCCAGGAGTCATTCAGGAGCAGTTTGTTCAATTTCCATGTAGTTGTGTGGTCTTCTGTGAGTTTCTTAATCTTGAGTTCTAATTTAGTTGCTCTGTTGTCTGACAGATAGTTTGTTATGATTTCAGTTCTTTTGCATTTGCTGAGGAGTGTTTTATTTCCAATTATGTGATCAATTTTAGAGTAAGTGCCATGTAGCACCAAGAAGATTGTGTATATTCTGTTGTTTTGGGGTGGAGAGTCCTGTAGATTTCCATCAGGTCCACTTGATCCACAGCTGAGTTCAAGTCCTGAATATCTTTAAAAAATTTTTTTCTTGATGATCTAATATTGACAACAAGGTGTTAAAGTGTTTTACTATTATTGTGTGGGAGTCTAAGTCTCTTTGTAGGTCTCTAAGAACTTGTTTTAATGAATCTGGGTGCTCCTGTATTGGATGCATATATATATATACACAAGATAGTTAGCTCTTCTTGTTGAATTGAACCCTTTACCACTATGTAACACCCTTCTTTGTCTCTTTTGATCTTTGTTGGTTTAAAGTCTTTTTGTCAGAAACTAGGATTGCAACCCCTGTTTTTTTCTGCTTTCCATTTGTTTGATAAATTTTCCTTCATCTTTTTCTTTTGAACCTATCTGTGTCTTTGCAAGTGAGATGGGTCTCTTGAATATAGTACACCGATGGGACTCTTGAATATAGTACACCAATGGGTCTTGACTCTTTATCCAGCTTGCCATTCTGTGTCTTTTAATTGGGACATTTAGCCCATTTACATTGAAAGTTAATATTGTTATATGTGAATTTGATACTGTCATCATGATGCTGGCTAGTTATTTTGCAGACTTGTTAATGTAGTTTTTTCATAGGGTCATTGGTCTGTGTACTTCAGTGTGTTTGTGTAGAGGCTGATAACAGTTTTTTTCTTTCCATATTCAATGCTTCCTTCAGGAGCTCTTGCAAGGCAGGCCTGGTGGTGATGAATTCCCTCAATATTTGCTTGTCTGAAAATGACTTTGTTTATCTTTTGCTTATGAAACTTAGTTTGGCCAGATATGAAATTCTGGGTTGGAAATTCTTTTCTTTAAGAATGTTGAATATTGTCCTCCAATCTCTTCTAGCTGTAGGGTTTCTGCTGAGAGGTTCACTGTTAGTTTGATGGGATTCCCTTTGTAGGTGACCTGGCCTTTCTCTCTGACTGCCCTTGACATTTTTTCCTTCATTTTGACCTTGGAAAATCCGATGATTATGTGTCTTTAGGTTGATCTTCTCATACAGTATCTTAGTGGGGTTCTCTGGATTTCCTGAATTTGAATGTTGGCCTGTCTTGCTAGGCTGGGGAAGTGCTCCTGGAGGATATCCTGAAGTATGTTTTCCAATTTGCTTCCATTCTCCCAATCTCTTTTAGGTACCCCAATCATTCATAGGTTAGGTCTTTTTATATAATCCCATAATTCTCGGAGGTTTTGTTTGTTCCTTTTTATTCATTGTTCTCTAATTTTGTCTGCCTGTCTTATTTCAGCTAGATGGTCTTCAAGCTCTGAGATTCTCTTCTCTGCTTGGTCTATTCAGCTATTGATACTTGTGGTTGCATTGTGATGTTCTCGTGTTGTGCTTTTCAGCTCCATCAGGTCATTTATGTTCCTCTCTAAAATGGTTATTCTGGTTAACAGCTCCTGTAATGTTTTAGCATGGTTCTCAGCTTCTTTGCATTGGGTTAGAACATACCCCTTTAGCTCAGTGAAGTTCACTATTACCTACCTTGTGAAGTCTACTTCTGTCAATTAATCCGTCTCAGCCTCAGCCCAGTTCTGTGCCCTTGCTGGAGAGGTGTTGCAATCATTTGGAGGAGAAGAGGCATTCTGACTTTTTGATTTGTCCGCGTTTTTGCACTAATTTTTTCTCATCTTCATAGATTTATCTACCTTTGATCTTTGAGGCTGCTGACATTTTGATGGGATTTTTGTGGGTTCTTTTTTGTTGATGTTGTTGTGGTTGTTGCTTTCTGTTTGTTTGTTTCTCTTTTAAAAGTCAGGCTCCTCTTCCAGAGGGCTGCTGTGGTTTGCTGGGGCTCCACTGCAGACCCTATTCACCTGGACCCCTCCTGCACCTGGAAGTATCGCCAATGGAGGCTTCAGAACAGCAAAGATGGCTTCCTTATCCTTCCTCTTGGATCTCTGTCCCAGAGAGGAACCAAGCTGATTTGGGAACACTCCTGTATAAGGTGTTTGGCAACCTCTGTTGGGAGGTCTCACCCAGTAGGGAGGCATGGGATCCAGAACCCACTTAATGAAGCATTTTGGCTGCCCCTTGACAGAGGGGATGTGCTGTGCTGGGGGAATCCCAGTTGTCCAGACTGCCTGGATTCCTCAAAGCCAGCAGAGGAAAACACTAAGTCCCCTGAACCAGAAACCATGGCCACCCCTCCCCACAGGGGCTCTGTCCAAGGGAAATCAGAGTTTTGTCTGTAAACCCCTGGCTGGAGTGGCTGAAATTCCCAAAGGGAGGCCCCACTGGTGAGGAGGAATGGTCCTCACCTTCTTTAGGTCCTACCTAAAGAAGCAGTCTGGTCACAATCTGTCACAACCGCTGTGCTGCACTGTGGGGAATTCCTTCTGGTCCAAACTGCCCAGTCCCCCCAGCACCAGCAGGTGAAAACAGTCCACTGGGGTTGCAGCGATGGCAGCCTCCCCTCCCCCAGGGAACTTGGTCGTTTTAGGCAGTCTCCAGCACGTGTGAGGGGCCACCAAAAGTCTGCACAGCTCTGTGCTTGGGACCCAAGGCCCTGGTGGTGTGGACTCACAAGGGGATCTCCTGATCCATGGGTTGCACAGATCTGTGGCAAAAGTGTGGTTTCCCTAACAGGGTAGCACAGTCTCCCACCACCTCCTTTGGCTGGGGATGGGAGTTTCCCTTACCCTATAAGGCTCCCAGCTGGGTGGTTGCTCACCCTACTTTTCCTCACTCTCTGTGGGTTGTGCTAACTGCTTTGTCAGTCCCAGTGAGAGAACCTGGATACCTCAGCTGAAGGGGTAGGATTCACTTGCAGTTTTTGTTCTCAGTGGGAGCCACAGACTGGAGCTGCTTCTAATCAGCCATCTCGGATCCTCCCCATCCCTTGCCTTATCAGTCCAGAAACAGAATTTGACCTAGTTCCTCAATTAAAAATAATCACTCTCAAAGGGCTTTTACATACATAATGGATTTTATTGAATTGTTAATAATGAAGGGGTTGAACATATAAAGGCAACCCATTTAAATCAAATATAAGAAATTCCTGTTCTTAAATTCTTCACCCACATACCCATGTGACTTGGCTGGCATCTCTCTCATTTCCCTTTAACTGCCACACTCCCATTCCTATTTATTTCTTGGAAGACCAAGTTCATTTTCTATTTTCTTTCCTCCTTCAGCAAGCCCTGCCCTCAGGGGCTCACTTTTTATCCTGGGATCTTATTAACTGATTTAAACTGATTTCCTTTTAGGGACAGTTCTCAGTTGAAGAAGAGTTCTAGTATCAGCTATCAAGATTCTAATTCTGCCTTCCCCCATGCTCTACTATAAATCACTTACAATCTATTGGAAAGAGATTTTAAGGTAATTTTTTAAAGTTGTGCATCAACTACAAATCAAAACTTTCATGTAACAATTTTTTTTTTTTTTTTT
>NW_012101432.1:3776626-3797153 GCF_000951045.1 Mandrillus leucophaeus | reverse complement strand
TTTTTTTGTATTTTTAGTAGAGATGGGGTTTCACCGTGTTAGCCAGGATGGTCTCGATCTCCTGACCTTGTGATCCACCCGCCTAAGCCTCCCAAAACTCTGGGATTACAGGCGTGAGCCACCGTGCCCGGTCTCGTAACATTGTTTCTAAGGGAAAACTCAGAATGAAATTTACCACTTTTACTTTAAAAAATTTATACCAGGGTTGCTCTTCAGACAATGTAAAGCAGGAGAAAGGGAAACGAGCACAAGGAAAAGTGGGTATTATAGCTAGGAGGAGTTGCTACCATGAAGGCAGTGGAACTTGAGCTATCATTTGATCACATTGAGCGTGTACTGATTCCTCCTTGGAGCCACAAATCATTTGCTTCCTTAAAAGAACATTTGGGGTCAGTCGCGGTGGCTCGCACCTGTAATCCCAGCACTTTGGAGGGCGAGGTGGGTGGATCACGAGGCCAGGAGATCGAGACCATCCTGGCTAACAGGGTGAAACCCCGTCTCTGCTAAAAAAAAAAAATACAAAAAATACAAAAAATTAGCCAGGCGTGGTGGTGGGCGCCTGTAGTCCCAGTTACTCAGGAGGCTGAGGCAGGAGAATGGCGTGAAAGCGGGAGGCAGAGCTTGCAGTGAGCCAAGAGGGCGCCACTGCACTCCAGCCTGAGCGACAGAGCGAGACTCCGTCTCAGAAAAAAAAAAAAAAAAAGGACATTTGTGCCTAAATCAAAGCCTATGAGCTGCAATACTCAGAATGACAATAAATGAATATCAGGACATGAATGATTAATATGTGCTATTTCCCAGGTTTCCAACAGCTTTAGGCATGAAGGGCTACAAGTACAAACCCCAGGATGCAGTTTGTCCTGCCAGATAATCAGGGAAGGACTAAGATGAAAAAGCATGAAGCAGCAGCTGTTGTCAAAAATACGGGTCTACTACACAACACTAAGGGCTGAGGCAAAGAGCCAGGGCCACTGAGGGAATGAGCTTCACTTCCTCCTAGTCAGCTACTCTGCGATGAGATGATGGAATACATGACATTTGGGAAATAAAAAGTTGAATACAGAACATAACACACATAATCTTTTAAAAGACATAGGTTCAACATGTGAGTATGTATCTCTAAAGTCCATTCCTTACTCAAGCCACTGATGCTGATAGCATTGTAACTTAAATAAAGATGGAAGAATAAATGGCAGACTTCCAACAAGGATGCCCTCTCTCACCACTCCTATTCAACATAGTATTGGAAGTTCTGGCGAGGGCAATCAGGCAAGAAAAAGAAATAAAGCGTATTCAAATAGGAAGAGAGGAAGTCAAATAGTCTCTGCAGATGACATCGTTGTATATTTAGAAAACCCCAGCGTCTCAGACCAAAAACTCCTTAAGCTGATAAGCAACTTCAGCAAAGTCTCAGGGTTCAAAATCAATGTGCAAAAATCACAAGCATTTCTATGCACCAATAAGAGACAAAGAGAGAGCCAAATCATGAGTGACCTCCCATTCACAGTTGCTACAGAGAGAATAAAATACCTAGGAATACAACTTACAAGGGATGTGAAGGTCCTCTTCAAGGAGATCTACAAATCACTGCTCAAGGAAATATTATAGGATGCAGACAAACAGAAAAAAATTACATGCTCATGGATAGGAAGAATCAAGAGTGAAAATGGCCATACTGCCCGAAGTAATTTATAAATTCAATGCTAGTCCCATCAAGCTACCATTGACTTTCTTCACAGAATTAGAAAAAAACAACTTTAAATTTTATATGGAACCAAAAGAGAGCCCGTATAGCCAAGACAATCCTAAGCAAAAAGAACAAAGCTGGAGGCATCACACTACCCAACTTCAAACTATACTACAAGGCTACAGTAACCAAAGCAGCATGTTACTGGTACCAAAACAGTTATATAGACCAATGGAATAGAACAGAGCCTCAGAAATAATACCACACATCTACAACCATCTGATCTTCAACAAACCTGACAAGAACAACCAATAGGGAAAGGATTCCCTATTTAATAAATGGTGCTGGGAAAACTGGCTATTCATATGCAGAAAACTGAAACTGGACCCCTTCCTTATATCTTATATGAAAATTAACTTAAAATGCACTAAAGACTTAAATGTAAAACCCCAAACCATAAAAACCCTAGAAGAAAACCTAGGCAATACCATTTAGGACATAGGCATGGACAAAGATTTCATGAAGAAAATACCAAAAGCAATTGCAACAAAAGCAAAAAGTGACAAATGAGATCTAATTAAACTATAGAGCTTCTGCACAGCAAAAGAAACTATAATCAGGGTGAATAGGCAATCTATAGAATAGGAGAAAATTTTTGCAATCTATCCACCTGACAAAGCTCTAATATCCAGAATCTACAAGGAACTTAAACAAATTTACAAAAAAAAAAACAACCCCATCAAAAAGTGGGCAAAGGATATGAACAGACACCTCTCAAAAGAAGACATTTATGCAGCCAACAAACATATGAAAAAAAAGCTCATCATCACTGGTCATTAGAGAAATGCAAATCAAAACCACAATGAGATACCATCTCATGCCAGTTATAATGACGATCATTAAAAAGTCAGGAAACAAGAGATGCCGGCAAGGATGTGGAGAAATAGGAACACTTTTACACTGTTGGTGGGTGTGTAAGTTGGTTCAACCATTGCGGAAGATAGTGTGGCAATTCCTCAAGGATCTAGAACCAGGAATGCCATTTGACCTAGTAATCCCATTATTGGGTATATACCCAAAGAATTATAAATCATTCTACTATAGAGACACGTGCACATGTATGTTTATTGCAGCACCATTTATAATAGCAAAGACTTGGAACTAACCCAAATGCCCATCAATAATAGACTGGATAAAGAAAATGTGGCACACCATGGAATACTATGCAGTCATAACAAGGAATGAGTTCATGCCCTTTGCAGGGACATGGATGAAGCTGGAAACCATCATTCTCAGCAAACTAACACAAGAACAGAAAACCAAACACCGCATGTTCTCACTCATAAGTGGGAGTTGAACAATGAGATCACGTGGACACAGGGACAGGAACATCACATACCAGGGCCTGTCGGGGGGTTGGAGCAAAGGGGAGAAAGAGAATTAGGACAAATACCTAATGCATGTGGGGCTTAAAACCTAGATGACGGGTTGAAAGGTGCAGCAAACCACCATGGCACATGTATACCTATGTAACAAACCTGCACATTCTGCACATGTATCCCAGAACTTAAAGTAAAATTAAAAAACAAAATGTTTAATGGCATACTTCAATGACCAACCTAATTGAGAGAATTTACTTCCAAGGAAAGACTGTTAAAAGGTGAAGAAATTGAAGTTAGGAACAATGTAATTAGATAGATGACTTGCACCCTCACATTTCACTCATCATTAACATAACAGTTGTGCCCCCTAGGAACTTTGAGTTTGCTGAACAGATTACAATAGGTAAGGGTTTAAAGAGAGAATTCAGAGCTAATAAATTCTCTACCAGGAAAAATCCCCTAGGAGAAGTCATCTATTCTAGCTCTGTGCTATCAGATAAGACTACTGTTACACTGTTTCTTAAAAAGGAGAAACAATTTTTGTTTTTTCAAAGACTCCAGAAGGGAAATCCACAATTATCCTAGGTCTAATAATCCTCACACCAAATCCAATTTAACATGTTCACAGTTCTCTACTGCTTCTGTCTCTGTAAAGAGAGAACATTGATCTTCATATGGAAAGAATATTATCAAGTTCACTCTCAGCCTCCTTTTGGCCTTTCTTCCTAGGCCTTTTTTTCTACTTCTCTAATCTTCATTCACCTCCTTGAAACTCTCTTTCACATTCTTCACATTTCACTCTAACTGTGAAGTCCAAATATGGGTTGTCCTCCAGGAAATTTCTATAGATCACCTCAAGGAACTGTGAAAGTTAACATGTCTTGGGAACTCCCCGGTTTGTTCAATTCCACAAGTATTTATCAAGCATTCATATGGGAGAGGCATTGTACTAAATTCTAGAAAAGACAGACATTGGCATAAAAAATTAGAAATAATTCTGATATTGTAATAACAAAAAAGTAGAAATGATTCTGATATCCATCAATAGGCAAAATGAACTCAGGTACATCTCTTCCTGGAATGCCATAGGGCAGTCATAAAATGAGGTAGATCTATGCGTATTGACATAAAAAGATCTCCAGGACATGTCACTGAATGAAAAACAAAAAAAGTTGCAGAACAAAAGTACTAAAAGCCAACACATAGATCTCCTGACATGTACACACAAAATAAAGATATTTCAGTAGTTACACGTGAAAATATATGAAAAAGGAAAAGGTGTCGAATAATGCACCCTAACCCACTGAACCCATGATCATGGTTACCCAAGAGATTGAGATTAGGATAAGTGACCTAGGGACAATTAACTCTCTCCATATTACTTGAACATTCTTTTTTATGGCAAAGAGAATGTATATTCTATTCCATAACTAATAATAACCCTTTTTTATTTAAAAGTCTAGCATGACTCCTAACTTCAATTTGTTCACAATTGAGTTGGGGCGGGGGTGGAGAAGAAGAGAGGGAAATTATTTATTCTAACCTACAAAGCACCGTAGAGCTGGACAGAAGAACATCTGTGTCAGCTGAGAGGTACAAGCTATTACAGGGAAGGACAGAACATGTCCCCCAAAGAGGCTTCATGGAGAAGGTGGTGTTTGGCATAAGCACAGAATGATGGGGAGGATGCATATGACGGGATACTGAGGCTGGAGATAGTTTAAACTGGGAGGAGAGCATGAGAAGAGACCAATCAGCAAGAAAACGTAAGCCAGGCAGTGCTCATTTGCTACACCTTAGAAGATTTGTGAGCAAAGGATTGATATATTTAGGGATGTAGCTGAAGAATGTCAATTCAACCACAGTGTGAAGAGTACCATAGACTGGACAGAGGCTGGTAATGGTCCAAGCACTAAGACCTGCCCAGAAGGGTAGAAACAGGAATAGAGAGAAGAGAGATGCCTGAGAAGTTAAGTTATGGGTATTAGGTAAGGGAGCTAGCAGAATCAAATATTGCCAAGGCATAAGGCCCAAAAGAGCATCACTGGAAATCTAAATGTGAAATATTCAGAACGATGTCTCATCAGTGGAGCTACTGTATCTAGGAAAGCAGGAAGAGAGGTGGCAGTTCAAACCACATGATGTGGAATTAGAAACCATCAGTGTCAGGTGCTGAAAGAAGAATATCCTTAGGACAATAACAACAGGCAAGTTCTCCCTGCCTCGTATGCAGAAGCACAGCTACTCAAAGTGTGGTCCGCAGATCTGCGCCAGTCCACAAGCTGTATGTTACACATACGTGACAAGATGGAAATTAAATTTAAGCAAAGCATTTAGAAACCTTTATATCAATTTAACATTTTATGTTTATTGGGTCTAATTTTTTTTCATTTCACTTATATTTTTGTCTTTTTAATTTCTTTTTTTGGGCAGTTCATTTTTATTGCATTTTATAAAGATTTCAGCCCACAATGGATTGAAGGGGGAAAAAAAAACTGTCTTTCACCAAAAATAGTTTGAGAGGTGCCATTGGGAAGTGTGCTTCCAACATAAGGATTATATAGTTCTGTTAATTTATTATTTCATTTTATCCCGAAAAATACCTTCAAATAAGTAGGGCAAGCCTGGTTTCCTGAATTTTACATGAGGTAAGATCTAGAGGGTGTTTACAAATTATCTTCCAGTCACACAAAAACGTAGGCAGTGGAAGGCAGGTCTGGAAAGCCGGATTTCTGACTCTGAGCCAAAGAGTCTCTAGCAGCTCATACAGCATTGCGGGTGGATGCTGAAATTGCTTTTTAAGAGACAGATTAACCATTTTGCTTTGTACAACATACAATGTGTACTGCAGTGATTCTTAGAAGCAAATTTAAGGTATCTTTAGAGAAAAAAGGCTTCCAACTTTTTTACTTTCTCTAACTCTAGGATTTCGAATGAATCAATTTCAAGTGGAGTCAAACAATATTTTGAATCAGTTACTAATGATTTTATAGTAGGCAGGATATTTGGAGATTATCAAAATTATCTAAATATCCCGTTTTTCAGAAACTTTTCCTTTAGAGTCAATAAGTTATCTTTAAATATCTTTAAATCAGCAAGTCTCAAAAGTTATGTTTAAATCAAATTTGTAAATTATTATTACTCTGGACCCAACAAATTTAAATGACACACGATCACCAAAGGCAGTGAACATGCTGGTATTTCAAACAGCGCCCAGAATGGTTCCTGAGAATACAGAATTATAAAGTTCAGATTTTGTTTATTCTCAGAAATTGTGAAAGAAAAAGGGTAGAGTTTGCTAAGGGGATTCACTGATCTCCCAGACAATGAAAGAACTCCAGCAAAATAACATTCTGATGAGCTAAGTGTAAATGAATCAGAGACATGTAGATTAAATTTCTCTTGAAACATACATGGGTTTAAAAAATTATGGGGAAAGTGGCTGGCAAAATGTGCTAAAGGGATTTGCCAAACCCCACATGTCTGACAGAGTTGGAGAAAAGAGGCCAAGACAAAAACTCTGTTTGGTCATTTATTCTTCCAGGTACTAACCACAAAGGTGTCTTAAAACGCGTATCAAGGCTTCAGAAGACTAGAAGGTTCTTAAGCCCCCTTGAGAGTCAAACAAACAAAGTCACTACCTTCAGAAGAAAAAATCAAAACAAAACAAAAATTATTTCTCAGGGAAATCAGTCCTAAATATGAGATTATCCTAGTGGCTACCAACACAGAATTCTATGAAAGGCTCGATTTGTAAAAGACAATCGGCTCTAGGGTTGAAGAACATGGTCCCGACTTTGATCATTCAATTTCCCAAATGGTGGAGAGGGAAGAAGAAACTCTTTCCATGCCACATCATTTATGCTGTGCTTTGGTACAAGCGCAGCAACGTTAGTGAAACAGACTCTGTGTTCTGCTTTATGAGATCCATTGTGCATAAAGATATTTTACAGGGTAAACGGTCGGTTTGATTTATACAATAGTGAATATTACCCTACTTTTTTTTTTACATGTGTATAACAAATTAAAGTTTACAGCTTAAATTAGTATGGGGTCCTATTCCATGCTTCCTTGATTTTTTCCTAGACATATCTTTAGTGGTGGGCAAGAAGCATTTCCATCTGTCATCAGGTAAAAAGCTGCTTTTATAGAAACGGGCAAAGAAATCAGAAAATGCCCAAGTGGAAGAGTTCTTGCTTGTCTTTTCATGTTTCGTGGTGAGCGAGCACATGGTATACAGACGCCATAGCTGTGTTCTTCTCACACTAAGACTGTGTCTTTGTGAAGGCAGTGCTCTTGTCTGCCATATTCACAGCTCTATCATAATTTCTAGCATGACACCAGGCAAAAAGAAAGCACTTGGTAAATATCTGTTGCATATTTGTGAATGAATACAGCAGAGCCAGAATAACTAGCATCTAGTTTTCCCTCAATCAAAGACTCACATACGACAGCGGACAAATCTATCATTTGTCTACGTACACTACCCTCTAATAGCCTTTCCTTTTACAGCTATGAATTCTTTGAAAATGTTTCAAGATTTTCTTCCCAGCAAAGTCAGAATAGCCTATGCCAACCCCAATTAGCTTTGTGACTATTGGGAAGTAAATGGGACAGAGGGCATTTTCATCAGCCCATCAACTCCAGCATTAAGTGCCTTTTAAAACTAGCTTTCTGATAAGCAAAGCTCTCCCAGCTTCCAGGCACGTAAACATTTATCTGTAAATATTTAACAGTGATAAAGAGACGGGTGCAGGTTAAGTGGACGCATCTTCAGATCTTTACAGAGCAAAGAGGCTATCAACCTGACTCTTAAAAACATGCCTCAGGTTTTCAATTGTCTGCCCTTCAATGTCTCCATGAGCTTCCTTGGATCATTTACTTGCCTTAGTCAACCTTAAACAAATACAGTTTGCACTCTGGCCTCCAACCGGTACTTCCAGAGTTATGGGAGATGCCTGACTCGCTTGTTAGAACTCACAATGTGGATGCTAACCTTGACTTTCTAGATAGAAGAAAATCTTCTCAAACGCTACCTGCAGAATTCTCCCTTAAAGGTAGAAATAACAGTATGCCTTCTGTCCCATATTTTGTCTTTACCTCTGTATTGCTAATTCAGTCCATTATTCGATCCATTAAACTGCCTTCACCGAGGAAAAACAATATTTTAACATGCTTAGATTCAATTAGAGAAGAAGCAAATCGCCTTCCCACAGAGTCAAGCCTAGTGATGTTGGTTTTTACAGGAAGAACTTGATTCGTGTCATTCGGCATCACAGTAGTGGTATCACTTCAGTCTACAACTGTGAGTGTCTACACAGCCTCAAAAGACTCAGCTACCCATACACTGAGTTCAGGCACCAACCAACCCAGTCAAACCAATACACAGTTGAACTGGTTATTTGACTGGGCTGAAGGGTTGTTTGATTGAACTGATTATTTCAGTTCAAAGCAGTCATCTTGGGGCCCCCCTGTTGCCCAAACTGTCCCATCGTGGAATGAATGCGGACCACAGTGGACACAGGGAAACAGGAGAGACTGGCAGAAAGCCATTGACTGCCAGACTGCTGAGCCACAGTGCCTGAAGTATCGTGGAATAAATTTCCAAAACAGCAACCTTACTCTCTGTGAGCTCCACCTTGTCTGAGAGCTGTGATGTGGTTAAGAGCAAGAACTCTGGAAACAATTACCTTGGACCAAATCTCATGTCTGTCACTTATCATCTTTGTGACTTTGAGTGACTTAACTAATCACTCTCTGCCTCCAGTCTATAATTTGGGCATAATACTATCCATCTTAAAGGATTGGGTTGTTTGCTGGATCAATAGGTTAATACATATAAAGCACTTAATAAACAATGAATGTTAGCCATTATTTTTATCATTATCTAACAAAAGGAAATTTCAGATAGGAGCCTTCATAGTATGAATAGAATTTCCCAGATTGCCTTGGATACTTTTAAATTTGAAATCATATATTTCCTAGCAAAGACATTTTTCATTTGTCAATAAATATTTTATTTTTCCAGAGTTCTCCAAATACTCATAGGTATACTAGATATATCAACAGAAAGGTTACCTGGAATTATCCTTTTGAAAACTTTCATAGTGGTGCTAAAATGACCAGAACTCTTCTTGTGTTAACTAAAACAATCTTTTAGAGAGATGAAATGTGTAGAGAAAATTAATTTTATGTGTCAGGCCTGGGGCCACTGTGTCTCCTGGGCACAGAGCTGGCTTCATAGGCTCATAGGGCCCACACTTATAAGGCCCCACGCTTGGTTTAATGCTCTGCTGTCATCGTTTTGAAATGCTGAATAACGTGATTAAAGAACTCCGCATTTCATTTTGCAGTGGTCCCTGTATGTCATGTAGTTGGTCCTGCCTGGGTGTGACCTATTATTGGTGGTAGCTAGAGTAATGTAAATTCCACAATTAGGAGCGTTTCAGTTAGAAGACATTTGTATGATACTTAGAGCTGAGACGTAAGGTTTCCTGTTTCTTCCTGTCTGTTGGGGAAGCTGCCTCAGTGACCACAGCTGCCTCACAGCACAGGTTCATGGAGCCTCCCCATTAACTGCTTCACTGGGTTCTCACAGGTTGGGGCAGCTGATAAAAACGGGATTCTCAGTCATTTCCCTCACCTGCAATTCCACAGATGTCTGCTCATTATTCAAATATGTATTTTGAATCATTTTAAGAGCCTAAAAGTTTCTCGATACCATACACTGAAAGAAAGATTTGGGTTTCTCTCCCCCATCCCAGCCTTCTGTAGTTCATGGCTCATTCAGAAGCTCTTGACGTGATCTCTGTGTTTTTCTACGGCATGAGATAAAAACTACTGTTTTAGTTGTTTGATTTTTACTGTGTGATTAGTCTAGGCATGATAGAGAGGAAAGCACGTAAAGTATTATTTTATTTGAAAGCCAGAAGCACATCATGTTTATTAATAAAGAGCCTGGTTTACATAGATTTTATTATTATTGATCATAAAATGGTTTATATTACAAGCAAGGGTGAAATTACTAACTAATTAGCCTGTGAAGATCATGTTTAGTGGAATATATAAATCTAGGGTGTTGCTTTTTTTTCCCTTACAAACCTTAAGGGTCTTTTTCATTAAACATGTACATATGCAGTCTTTATGCGGAAACAGGGGATTGTGATACACAATTCAAGGTCAAATGATTCACTTTATGTTTCCCAAAGTCCAAAATCTCAGTGCTTTAAATTCCTTAACTCTTAAGAAAGCCCGTTTCCATACACAGCCGCTTTGGTATGAACACTGAATTCAACTATCAATGATGGTAAAGAGAAAAGCAAATAACGATGGAATGAAGCAAAGGTGAAGACTGTAAGGGCTAAATTTTCTCCTCTCTCTCTCTATCCTTCTCCCCCTCTCTCAGTACTATAGCTTAAGACCCACTTAACTCTTCCAAAGGAACTTTGTTTCTATTAACTCAGAGGATTGCACAACCTTTGTAAACACACCATTCTCATGTATTTCAGTTAAATTTCGTAACAGCGCCATAAAATGTGTCAGGCGTTGCAATAAACTCTCAGTCACAGGAAGCCCAAATTGTATGGGAAAATTACTAGAAACCATGTCTCAGGAGGAAGGAAGAAACGCAAAATTCTTCAAGAACCTGGAAAAATAATGTTAAATGTTTCCTTAAAGTGTGTGCCTCTCATTGAAATAAAATGAAGACTGTGTTTTCAGTAAGATTTCAAAGTTTGAAGCAGTGTGGCTATTTTAATCATTTGGCTTCACCCACATTCTTGAATACTGGTTCCTGCCTCAAGGCCACTGGAGAGGAGATATCCCTTCCTCTTTCCCTACCCTCTACCACTTCGGTATCGGGGTGCTCTTATCAACAGGGGGCTAAAACTACAAGGATGCGCGCAAATGTGTGCTGCAAATTTTTTACTTTCATAAGGGGCTTTACGGGTAAGACTTAGATTATATTGGGCTTAGCTATTCGTTGGTTAAAAGTTGACCTCCAACATAGTTTTTTCATTCAAAATCCAAGTCACCACACTGTAGACAACTCACTTCTGTTCCGGGAAGCTAGAGTATGCTTATGTGAAAGAACAGAGGCCTCTGTACAGGGCTTTGGCTAATTGGGAGAAAGTTGTTTCATTCCTCCCTTGCTTATTCGAACAGCCTCAGGATGACTACAACAATCAAAACCAAACCAAAACAAAAAACCCAGTTTAGCAGCTATGACAATTCTAGAGTGATTTTCAATTACTCTGTGACCATCCCAACACCCCGAAATGCTTAAAACATTATTCACAATGAAAATAACACTGCATGCTGCCATAAAGTCCCCGTCATTCCGTTTTATGGAAGTGCTTTTGTTTAATGTCAGAACTCAGAGCAAATCTAGACTTACCAGTCCATAAGATTTGCATTCAGGAGACGTGCGTGTAGGAAGAACCTCAGTATGGGCTCTGGAGAGCCTGGGATCCTGGGATACCGGGTGTTGCGAGCTCTGGGAGCCGGGCCTGCCAGGCTCACGTCATTTAAAGATGAACACTGCCCCCTGCTGGCGAGAGTACGCATTGCCGCTGGAAAACAACCACTGTATT
Source organism: Mandrillus leucophaeus (assembly GCF_000951045.1). NCBI lineage: Eukaryota > Metazoa > Chordata > Mammalia > Primates > Cercopithecidae > Mandrillus > Mandrillus leucophaeus. The sequence goes on along the minus strand of NW_012101432.1, from coordinate 3,785,493 downwards.
ACGGGGAAATTAACTTCAATTACTGCACCTTTTTTCAGTACTTAACTGTCACGTCAGAAGAATAATAACTGCAAAGAATCACTATTGCATGGGAAAACAACTTGGTTTATTTTATGACTGTTAGTCATTTTTATGAGCTACCATCGCTGGCAAAGAGCCACCCAAATGAAAGGACAAGAGAGACAAAGGCAGCCACGGTGGTGACGGAAACTTTTGAGATGGAGCAGGGCCTGGAGAAGAGAAAACTCTGCAGGTGTTGATAGTTTAGAGTTTGACGTAGCCAGTCGCACCACCAAAAGGTAGAGTGAGAACTCAAGCCGAACTGTAGTTCCGAGACCTCTCCAGAGGCTCTGAATCGCCTTATTTTCTGCCCCATTCCCTTTTGCCCCCTAATCTGAACATCACAGGGCTGGAGCCCCATTCTAAGGACGTGTTAGAACACCACAAGGACATTCCATACTTGCTTTCCCTTCTCCAGCTTCGTGGGGTGAGCTGAGATCAAGGTGATCTCCAAGACCAAGGATGCAGGGAAGAAAAGCCCGTCCCATGGATTCATTAGAACCAAAGAGTTGCCTGCTCCTGCAACCTCAAAGGCAACGGGCATTGAATCTCCTGAAGCCTCTTTGAGTTAGGAAAGTTTGGAGGGCGGTTGTTGAGGGGAGTCTGGAAACACAGCTCACATTCATGCGACAGGGAGGTGGCAGCCCTGGGGAGAGCTAACAGGTAACAATGCTCGATTTGAAAATCTGAATTATACAAATTGAGCACGTGTCCCTTTTCATGCTGTTAGAAGACAGGACTAGGATCTACTTACATGAAATGGTTCGGCAAATGTTATGGAGGGTCCACTGTGTGCCAGCTTCCTGCAGTGTCTCTCAAGTCTTCATTCAGGTAGTCCTTTATAGATCACAAAGAACGGTCATGCCAGCCTATCGACACAACTCCCTAAGGCAGGAATTATGACCTCCCCTCTATATGTTAGAAAATTTGCAGTTAGAAAGATTAAATAACTTGCTCATGTTCGTGCAGTTAATAGGGGGAAGAGAGCCTGTGTTCATCCTGCCTTAGACATTTTAGAGTTGGCATAAGCAGGAGGATCGCTTGAGGCCAGGAGTTCGAGGCTGACATGAGCTATGATCGCGCCACTGCATGCTAGCCTGGGCGATAGAGTGAGACCCGGTCTTTCAAATAAAACAAAACAAAAGAAAAACAAAACTCAAAGTCTCCGTATCAACCTATGAAAATACAAATGCAAAACTGGAAAACCAAAGAAGTCTATTAAATATGTACCTAGTTAATTGATGAACTCCTTCTAGGAGGTAGCACTGGCTAGCAAAGCACCACCATGCTTTTTAAATAAGAACTAATTCAATATTTTATTTTTTAATTAGCAGTCCCTTTCGATTAGGTGACATATTTATATTACTCATTTCAGAATAATTATTATACTTATGGAACAAATAATATATTCCTTCAAAAACACCTCCCCCTCATTAACATTCTCTAGTTCATCTCCACTTTGATTCCAGAATTGTCTTTGTAATCCTAAATAAAATATTTTCATACATTACTTCCCTCCTCAGAATTCTTTATTGTCCTCTGGAACTAGATGTTAACAAATGCTTTATAAGAAGTATTTCAAAACCACATCAAACATTTTAAGAAAGCTTCATTTTATATCTTCCTCTTGACATTAATGCTCTGAAAATCCTACAGTAAAAAAAAAAAAATTAACTTTTTTGTAATAAACATTTCTCAAATATATTGGACCACAGAATGTTTTTTAATTAATGGAACAGCTATTAACATATCGAGGAATCCGGGGAATATGGTTTATGGAATATTGGCTGCCTTAATAAAATCTAGACTCTTTAGCCTAGTACATGGGCTTTTCATAAACCAATACTTGCCTACCATCTCCAGTTTCATTTCCTACCCTCCGCCCCCAGGTGCCCTACAGCAGATTCAACTATTTGCTGTTTCCAAAATGTATCTTGTTCTCTCTGCCTCAATTTTTTTAAAAAAAAATACACTAATCCTTCTGGCCAGAGCATCCTGGGGCTTCTGTGTTCAATCTGATCCCCTCCTAACCATTTTTTCAAATTCAAGTCAAGTCTTCCTTCTCTGTGAAGACTCCCACACTACCCCCCAACACTTCCCTAACGCATCCCACGAAGACTTACATCCTACTCCTTCTTTCTCCTGGCCCAGTAGGTACCTCCCTCCATTTACTATACCAATGTTGAGGGGGGTTTTCTCTGTTTCCCCATTAACTGCTCAAAGGCCCCAAAGTAACTCTGTTTCTTAGGGTTTATCATAATGCCTAGAACATTCATGGATTAATGCCTGGAGGATTTTGCTCTGAGATTCTCTTCCTTATTTTAATTTCTTCTTTATTCAAAGTAGTCCTACATAAAGCAATTTTATCTCTTCTTAAAAGTCTTGATGATACTACTGCTACTACTAATAGCTCATAGTTATTGAGTGTGTACTATGTGCCAGGCTCCATACTAAGTATTTTTTATGGAATACCTTGTTTAATGATCTCACCCACCATATGATATGAATATATGATTATCTCCGTTTTACAGATAAGGAAATCAGGCACACAGAAATGAAATCATTTGCTCAAGGTTACACAACGGGTGGAGGCAGAGCTGGGATTCATACCCGAAGAGTCTCTCGGTTTCTATTCAAATAAGGAAAAAGTTCACTACAATAGAAGTAGAAAAATAAGGTATGAGTTTTCCTCCAATTCACCAAGGAGGAGGAAGAATTATGCTTGGATATTTATGGTGCAGTGTAGGAGGACCACAAAGGAACTACAAATGGGTCTCGCAAAAACCCACCTGTTAGGTTCTTGGGAAAATAAGCGAGCATTATAAAGAAGACTGGAAATGTTATTTATTTGTAAGAATGAAGCAGCCGTCAGGGGTTACCTGGAGGGCCAGCTGGAGGCTAATCTCCAACTAAGCTCCTGCTGTTTTATCCCTACGGCAATGGGAATATCAGTGGCAGCTGTTTTAACAGCAGCTGGGGCTACAGTGGTGTGGTTACCATAACCACCATGACCACCTCAACAGCCCATGTGGATCTGTCCCCAGCACTGTAGTCTCCCCTCTACAAATGGGGAAACTGAGGCTTAGTGGGCCCAGTGACTGCTTAAGGTCACCCAGTTAATAACAAAGTTGAGCTCAAATCCAGATCTGACTTCAAAGCCCTTTGAGAGACTCTCAGGAAACCAAGTAGTCTTTGGAAGCCCGCTAGGATTTTAGCTGCTTATGTGAAATTGTATATTCTCTTGTATTCTTTTCTTGAATGTTAGCCTGAACATCTAAAACCAGACTGTTTACCTCTTGAGACAGAATGTTATGCTTTTGTCTATCGCTGTTGAGTGGAGAGTACATATTCATTGAACGTCTTTGCACTGATTAAATGAGGACCAAAAGCAAAGGTGTAGATGGAGTGGTGGAGGCTCTGCCTGACTTGCAGGCAAAGTCAGCCCGTCAGAGGCTCTGGGCGTTTTTCCCAAGGCTACAGGCTGTGTGGAACCTACGCTCGCCCCTTGCCTCTGCCTCTGACTGGCTGCAAGATGGTAATTAAGGCTCTTAATGTATTGGGGCCTGCAGGCCATCGTTAATAAAATGAGGATATAGGTTTCTCTGAGGGTTCTTCTAACTCGACATTTTTAGAGTGATATTTTCAGAATTGAAGGGAATAGAAATTTCTCCCAGGAATGCTGACATGACTGGTAAACAATTTGCATTTTCAGTGGTTTGGGTAAGAATCTGAAAACCTAAGTATTATATTTCCAGTATATAGCTTGCTTTTAAAAATAAATGAATAAAGAAATAGGCTGGCTCTCTTCCTACTGAACATGCCTGTTGCCTAGGCTTCTCAACCATAAAGAAGGCCTTAGGCTTTATATGTATCTTGTGTCATGATTAATGTCACAATCCAATAGTAATAATGGTGCTCTAAATAGGAGCCAGAGATCGCAGAGCATGCCACCCCTTAATATCTGAGAAAGTCTTTCGTTTTTAATGGCTATGACTGCTTTAGGAAAAGGGCTGGCAAGGCCTCAGATGCCCCTCCGTGCTGACACCTCCAACCTGAGATGGACTCTTTAAGCCCCTGCTGTGGACTGAATTGTGTCTCTATCAAAAGTTACGTGTTGAAACCTGAACCCTCAATGTCACTATATTTAAATATAGGGCCTTTAGGCGGGTGATTAAGATTAAATAAATTCAGAAGACTGGGGCCCTAATCTGATAGGACTAGTGTTGTTATAAGAAGAGGAGGAGACACGTGCTCTCGTGCACGCTCTCTCTGTTTTTCTCTCTCTCTGTTTTTCTCTCTCTCTCTCCCCACACATACACAGAGAGAGAGAGAGAAAAGGCCATGTGAGGATACAGCGAGAAGGTAGCTGTCTGCAAGCCAGGAAGAGAGGCCTCAGGAGAAACCAAACTTGCCAACACCTCAATCTCAGGCTTCCAGCCTCCAGAACCGTCAGAAAATAAATTTCTGTCGTTTAAGCCACCCAGTCTGTGGTATTCTGTTATGGCAGCCAGAGCCGGCTAACACACTCCCCAGGGCTGACATTGTGATATCCCCAAAGTAACTTCCATATTTTTTCAGTGACTTAATCATGACTACTTGTTTTCCTTACATCGGAGTTTAAGAATTGAAGCAGGATTTCTAATTTCTCCTCATGTTAGCTCATTTCTTTATCTCCCAACCTTGGTAGGAGTAAAAGGCTGATTTCCTAGAGCTAGGCCTGCTCTCCCAGCCTCTGGAACTTGGCCACAGGCAAGAGACAGGAAAACGCCCATTCCTCGCAAAGGCCTCTCCGTTTTTCCTAAGAGAACTCCTGGTGACTTTGTGCACGCCTCTCAGCTGGCAGCCCTCCCAGACACATCATCCTGTGTCCACCGGGGAAACCAGGCCCCAGAACTCTGGACTGTCCTGTGGGTGCCCACCCACCTACCTGCCATTTTCCCCACATGTCGGTCTATGACTTTGCCTCAGCAGGAAAGACAAATGCAGATTGCCACTTCACTGCGGTGCCTAGTTTTACTAGTATTTATCGATTCACCCTTACATTCAACAAATGGTTACTAGTGCCTGTTACATGCTGGACTCTGTTCCAGGGACTTAGGATATTGCAGTGAACAAAATAAGCAAAAATCCCTGTCTTCATGGAGCTCACATTTTATTGTAAGGCCTAATTAAAAAACCTTTAATCAAGTAAGATTCTGTTTTATTTTATGTTATTCTAACACGGCTCTTTATTTTTCACAAGATGCCTTTTCCTACTCTATGACAGGTTTCTGTTTTTAACCATTTTTTATCTGCTTTCCCATTTCTTAGAAAGTGAGGAACATTATCATTAGTCCATTTTACCAGTACAGATGTTGAAGGACAAAGGATAATTGAGTCTGTCTTTTCCCATAGCACTCATACACATCATCTCAATGCCAGGGAGAGGAACTAGGATTTCTAAAGTCTGGAGTACAGATTAACCATCAGAAAGCAAAGCACAAGTGCTTCACATTCTTACTTTCCACTTAAGCTCTGTGCTGGCAGTAAAAATACAAACAAAATTCCCCATAACTTCTCCACAAGGACCCTTCTTGGCTGATTTCTTATGACTCCATTGCCCTGATTCAGACAAAAGCAACCAGGGTCGCGACAGTGAAATACATATTGCACGCAGATCAAAGACCTTGGGTAGGAATTACAAGCATGAACTCCTATTCAAGTAACACTGAGTTTACCCTGTAATTATTTTATTTTTGACTATAGCAAGTCTCAATCAAATTGCTATCCTGGGTTCAAAGCATTGCTTTTGGAAAACATCTAAAAGCCAACTTATACTTAAGTGTAAAATATACATATTAAATATAAATGATTCCACAACATGGATCAGATTTTACATGACATAAAATTGCTTCTTTAAGGTCAACCAACCCAGAAATTACCTTTATCATATTCATAAATGTGTTTGGAGATAATTTATTTTTTTCCTCTACCAAAATCAGTAATCATCAGTGTCCCAAGGTTTTATGTTAAAGCAGGAGAATTTCTCAAGGCTGTGGTTAATCATCCCTTTGCATCTTGCATTCGTTCTTAATTCCTCTGACTGTTGTGTCATACCAAAGATCACCCTCTCCAAAGCTATAACAGTGGCAACAGGGCTAGTGGGGGATGGGTCAAATGTGTTTGGGTCAAAACAGAATAGGGTTTAATTCCAAGAAACTTATGTTAGAGAAGTTGCATCGACTTAGCCTTCTGTCATAGAGTGACAAGTTACAATCCACCCTTAGACTTGTTGTATAGAATCAAACCAATCTGATCATCAAGGCAAAGCTTAATGTCTATGCCACGGTGCCAACTATGCAGAGAGGTCGAAGCCCTTGCCCTTGAGCCCTATGAGGAGGTCAGCATCTGGAATTTAGATGGAGCCAGACTGAGAAGCATTAAAAGCAATAGGCTTTGTTAAAAATCACTGATGTTTGGCCACCAAATGTCAAGCTGGTTTTGAAAATCGATAGTAATCTTTCTGCTCAGGGCTCAGGTCCTATTGAAGACTAGCAAGAGGCCCTGAACCCTCATGAATGAGACAATGGAAAACAACTGCCACCGAGAATCACAAGCAGATGGCTAAGACCGCTCATGGTCAGGGTGTCCTTTGCATTTATTTTTCTTCGAAAAATTAAAGGAAAAGCCTCCATCCCCAGCATTATAATTAAAGATGAGAGAATGTTTCCTTGTGTTCTGAGAAACAAAGCTCCTTCTTAACTCCTCTTCCCTCCCTCACCCCTCCCACTACCTTAAATGTCTTGGGTTGTGAGTTCAGATTCAGAGTGAGGTTCTGGTGGATTTTGTTCAGCCAGTGTTGACATGAGCAATATCCTGTTTCAGAGAAGAGGGTTTATTTAAAACACACACACACACACACACACACACAAAACAAAATCCCTCATAAAGCTCCTTGGATATCACATGACTCTTACAAAACAATTTGATGAATTAAGTGTAAATGAATCAGGAACATGTGGATTAAATTTCCCTCAAAATACGCTTGGGTTTAAATATTCAGAGAGAAAGTGCTTAGGAAATATATTCTGGATTTTCCTGAACTCAAAATGTTCGAGAAATCATCTCAAACTTTCTCGACAGCTTCCCCACCCCAGGTCAGGTCGCATGATAAATTCATGGATATACGGCTATCGCATGTCATAGGGGCGCACACATTTTTGCGGCCTGGAGTAATAACTATGGTATATGGAGTGTGCTGTGAAGAAGGGCTGCAAGGCCTCGAGCCTGTCTGTGTTCACACTCACAGAGGGTTTGTTTCTGTTTGGTTTTTCATATGAGAGAAGAACGTTGTAATGATTTCCACTACCACTCACCCACCCCCCTCCCAATCATTTTATTCCCATCACTAAAACCCTCGGGGAGAATCTACTGTGTGTGACAAAGAAATATGTCTTTTCTCTGTGTTACAGACCTTGGATCACATCCAGGACCCCTTTTCCCCGGAGGCCAGCTCGCATCGTTTATGATTTGCATTTCATTGCCGTACACTGAACCCAGTGAGAAGTCGTCTGAACCAGCAGAATGGTGAGAGCTAAAAGTAGCAAGCAAGAAGTCTCCATTTTCCAGCTCATTCTGCACAGTCTGCATTGCCAGAAACCCTAAGCCAAATTCGATTTAAAATTTATACAAGAAAAGAACATCAACACGAGTACACTCAGTCTCTTCTCTTCCCCTTTCCCAAGACCCTTCTTGGCCTGGGAACCTCTGTTTTAGGTTTCATTTAACGTTGGATGGCTAATGATTAGATTTTTCTCTTTTCCCTCCCTATTTAATCCTGCTACTTACTTCTACAAAGTCCTTATTTTCCTCAGTCCTCTTTATTCCTCAATCTTTAACCTGCAAAACAGAACAAAGTCAACTTTTGAAATGTAAACAAGAATTTTAAAGAAGAAAAAGTAGGATCAAAGACAGCAGTGTAATAGTTGAAAAAATATAATAATTCAATGAAAGTATATAGAATATACTCCACATAAGAAAAGGAAACTCATTCATCCTGTCCTGCACATGATCATCCTTATACACACTACGGAAAGAGTTCGAGAAAAAAATTCCGATGAAGTCATCTTCCATATTCAGATACTTCAGCTGGGACTACAAAACAAAGCTACTGATTTTAAGACAGAACTGTCTCCTAAACTACACAGCTTTTTTTTTTTTTTTTTTTTTTTGAAAATTATGTTACCAAAGTATGTCCATGGGGAAGTCTTACCAGCCCCTCAAATAAAAAGTAAACTGCTTCCTCTCCTGTGTTCTCGCCTTAGTTGATGATACCAGATGAAGCCGCCTCTTCCCTTATCCCTGTGTCCAGGCCGCCACAAAGAGAGAAGACTTTCTAAATGGTTTCTACTTAGTTAGCGCCGAGCCCCTTTGCCTGAGTTTGCACTATCAATCCTATCCTAATCAGTCCGTGATCTGCAAGACAGTCCGTTACCCACACTACCAGCGATAGTTCTAACATGCACCTCTGAGTGTGTCCCGCCCTACCTAAATCCTTCCATGACTTCCATTACCAAGGAAGGTAGTCAAAAGGGTCGATGAGTGGAGGGAAGGGAATTTACTAGAATCTCTCCCGGGAAGTTTTATACTTTGCACCAATGCTACAGGAACCGCCCTTCATCCCTCTGGATTCTGACATGATGTGAGAGAGGGGAGCTGGAAAGGTCTCTGGTTCATTCTGAGGAGTTCCTCTGCCTCCTTCCTGCTCACCTCTCCTGCTCCCTGCTGCCTCCCAAACCCTCTGGCCCACAAGGTGCAGTCCAAACTCC
>NW_012101432.1:3774539-3775251 GCF_000951045.1 Mandrillus leucophaeus | reverse complement strand
TAAATAAATAAATAAATAAATAAATATAAAATGACATTGCAAATCTCAGTTCCTCTATAGTTCGATCCTGTCATTCCCATTGGTCAGTTTGTTCGTAATACAACACACCAAAAGTCAGGTGGGAAAAGGTTGTTTCCAACTTGACTGAACTTATTTTTGCCCCCTTCCCCCACCTAACTGGTTCTAAGAGGAACTTAACTTAATCATTACCTGAAGAGAAAGAAATATGGGTGCTCTGCAGCTTTGAGGATACCAGGTTCTAGAAAACACCAAGAAAATGCAAATCTGGGGAGGCAGCGTAGAAGCCAAAGTGAATCAGAGCCAGGTAGGGGCCCTGAGGACTCCGCCATGGATGGCTTTCGACGGGGTGGACTCTGTCCACACATCCTGCTCTCCCCACAAAATTCCGAACTTTTGAATAAAAGCAGCTACCTTACTTGTCTGTTGATATTCTTTTTATCTAAGATAGGAAGCCAGGCTTAAAGGAGATGAAAAATGTAATTTTGCCACGCCATCCTTTCCTGTTTCCTTTTATAATACTGTGTCATATTATAATTGCTATAGCTAAGAAGGAATGTTAAAGCAATAATTGTTCCCTTTTCATAAGAGCGGGGGCTTTGACTTGCCATCCTCACCTTCACAGCTCCTACCTGCTTTCCAAAGACCCTCAGTTGGACCTCCCCCATCTATCGAGAGACCTTATAACCTTGTG
>NW_012101432.1:3772303-3774489 GCF_000951045.1 Mandrillus leucophaeus | reverse complement strand
TGTAATAGTTGAAAAAATATAATAATTCAATGAAAGTATATAGAATATACTCCACATAAGAAAAGGAAACTCATTCATCCTGTCCTGCACATGATCATCCTTATACACACTACGGAAAGAGTTCGAGAAAAAAATTCCGATGAAGTCATCTTCCATATTCAGATACTTCAGCTGGGACTACAAAACAAAGCTACTGATTTTAAGACAGAACTGTCTCCTAAACTACACAGCTTTTTTTTTTTTTTTTTTTTTTTGAAAATTATGTTACCAAAGTATGTCCATGGGGAAGTCTTACCAGCCCCTCAAATAAAAAGTAAACTGCTTCCTCTCCTGTGTTCTCGCCTTAGTTGATGATACCAGATGAAGCCGCCTCTTCCCTTATCCCTGTGTCCAGGCCGCCACAAAGAGAGAAGACTTTCTAAATGGTTTCTACTTAGTTAGCGCCGAGCCCCTTTGCCTGAGTTTGCACTATCAATCCTATCCTAATCAGTCCGTGATCTGCAAGACAGTCCGTTACCCACACTACCAGCGATAGTTCTAACATGCACCTCTGAGTGTGTCCCGCCCTACCTAAATCCTTCCATGACTTCCATTACCAAGGAAGGTAGTCAAAAGGGTCGACGAGTGGAGGGAAGGGAATTTACTAGAATCTCTCCCGGGAAGTTTTATACTTTGCACCAATTCTACAGGAACCGCCCTTCATCCCTCTGGATTCTGACATGATGTGAGAGAGGGGAGCTGGAAAGGTCTCTGGTTCATTCTGAGGAGTTCCTCTGCCTCCTTCCTGCTCACCTCTCCTGCTCCCTGCTGCCTCCCAAACCCTCTGGCCCACAAGGTGCAGTCCAAACTCCGCAGGGCACAGGAGGCCTTGCAGAAACTGGCTTCTCTCAGCCTCTCCACCCAAGTGCCTGCCAATCCAGACTCACCTGCTCTGTATTGGGAGCAGCCTGCTCTTCCCCCGGCTGAAGTGCTCTTTCTTTCCTCCCCTTCTCTATCAAGCCCACTAGACATTGTCTCCTAATGGAAGGGGCCTCTTCATCACCTGGCGCACACACCTGGCCCTTCTCACAATCACTCCACATGTGTGACCTGCCTGTCTCTTCCCCAGCCTAGGACTTCCTGAGGGGGGAGACAGGTTGCATGTATCTTTGTCTCCCATAGCAGATGCTTAATGGTTTTTGAATGAATAGATGTGCGGGAATAAATACATAGGTAAAGGAAATCATGGTAGTGAGGTCTCTATGAACTGACTAAATTGACTGTTTTGCAAAAAGTTGGTAGCAATATCTTTTTACTATACAATCAACTCAATTGGACTACTAACCTACCAGCCAATAACCAGATTATGACACAACTGAACTCACTGTTTTGATCATCTTTGCAAATGAGACTAGTCACTTGTTGATTAAATCACATATGAAATAAATTCTCCCTCTCCCCCTAAAAAAAAAAGAGTATATGCAAGCTATTATGAATGGAAAGTATTAACATTTATTTGAGTGTTTACTATGTACTAGGCACTATCTTACTCATTTTGCATGGACTGATGCACTGAGTCCTCACAAAAACTCTAGAAGGCATATGTTTTCATAGTACTCGCTTTACAGATGAGAGAGCTGTCTCTGGGCACTCAGCAGGCACGGCTGAGCTGGGCTCACGATGTAGCCACGCAGCCCAAGTTCTCCCTCACTAGGTTCTACTGTCTCTGAAGACACGAATGAGCATTGTGTGGTTTCCACCAGAAACAGTACATGATATTTTCCAGTGTAGATCCATAAATCAGTTATCTACAGCTTCCATCTTATACTCACCTCAAAAAGACATCACAGCGATGGACACCCCATTTACCCTAATGTGATCATTACACATTGCAGGCCTGTATCAAAATATTTCAGGTAACCCACATACACACCTAGTATGTATCCCCAAAACTTAAAAATTAAAAAATTTAAATTAAAAAATAGGCTGAGTGCAGTGGCTCACACTTGTGATCCTAACACTTTGGGAGGCCGAGGCAGGTAGCTCTCTTGAGCCCAGGAATTCGAGACCAGCCTGGGCAACATGGCGAGATCTCCTCTCTATAAAAAATACAAAAATTAGCCAAGCTTGGTGGTATGTGCCTGTAGTGCCAGCTACTCAGGAGGCTGAGGTAGGAGGATTGCTAGAGCCTGGAAGGTGGAGGCTGC
>NW_012101432.1:3766416-3771578 GCF_000951045.1 Mandrillus leucophaeus | reverse complement strand
ACCTGAGACTGGATTATATTCCCAGCTCATCAGTGGAAAGTGGATGCAACACTTAACCTCCCTTCACCTCTGTCTCTCCATCTGCAAAATAGCGAAATAATGTGGGCCACCTGCTTCCCTCACAGGAGTGTGGTGATAATTAATGATATTAGGCTAATGCTGTCAGCTCTCTGAAGAGCTCGATGAATTTGGAACGAGGGACCTTGTATGGATATCAAATATGGCTCCCTAATCAAAGGACTTTGAGGCTGTCCATATATCTTCAGAACCAGGGGCACAGGAACACCAGCTTTTCTATTTGTTATTTGAAACGATGCCCAAAAGACAAGAGGACAAGACATGACTGAAGGCTCTGATCGAGTCCACCCTTCTGGTGACTGTCCATTCAACATCTGTCCAAGGGGAGGTGATTACAGAGCCTCAGATTGCCTGAGTCTATTATCATTAGCGCATTATTTGGTGGGGAATGGATTGGAAGGACAGGTCAGGCGCAGCTGTCTTTGTTAATGGCAGAGCACCCCCACTCCCCACAAGCCCATTCCAGAACATTGTAAAGTGAGTTGTAGGGTGCCTCTCTTCCCTTCTCTCTCCCCGACTTATGCTAACATCCCCCCACCCCCGCCCCTCATTTAAGAGTTCACAAACTGTTCCTGCCAGTTTAAGCAAAAATTGTTCTGCAAGGTAACAGGGCCATGGTAATTAATTTTGCTCCTTGACTAGAAGGTGAAAAGCTTTTTATTATGTAAATTATAAATGTCCTGAAGGGAAACTTTATCTCCTTCTCACCAATGAGCCCATCAGGCTGCCTGAATCAGGATTTTTTTTTATGTTTATTAGTCTTGGGGGGCCAGTTAGGACGTTTCATAGCTTCTAAGTGCTGACATTTATCTATTGCTTCCAAATAAACCGTGGCAGGGAGCCACGGGTGGATCACTAAATATGGAGGAAGGGAGGGGGCAGGCTGACTGTCCACAGACAGTCAGAGAGTGATGCGCCCAAAGGCAGTATGGAAACCCGGAGAGCTTCTTCTCTCTCTCCTTCTTATTTCCCCCCAGCCTCCTCCCCTGTGATTCCTTTTCACCTGTCTCCTTCTGCCTTCTTCAATGATGCCTCGACTTTTGGGCACAGCCAACCCTCCCTGGAGCTGAGGCTGCCTCCCCTCTCCTTCCCCACCCCACAGCATTCCCAGATACTACTTAGGTTCTTTGTTTGGGGACCACCCTTGTTTTCAAAAGAACACTGAAACTTTTTCTTCCCTGAGTGGAACAAATTTACACCCTGTGATGGTCAATTTTATGAGTTCACTTGGCTTGGCTGCAGAGCCCAGATATGTGGTCAAACATTAGTTGGGATGTTTCTATGAGGGTGTTTTTGGATGGGATTTACATTTAAGTCAGTGGACTTTGAGTAAAGGAGATTGCATCCATAATGTAGGTGAGCCTCAGCCAATCAGTTAAAGGCCTGAATAGAACAATAGACTGTCCTCCTCAGAGTAGGAGAGAATTTGGCCGGCAGATGCCCTTGGACTTGAACTGAAGCATCGGCTCTTCCCCAACCTGCAGAATTTGGACTTGCCAGCCCCCATAATCATGTGAGCCAATTCCTTAAAATTAATGTCTGTCTCTGTGTCTCTCTCTTGCTCTCAGTATATACATATATATTATCTGTGTGTGTGTGTGTGTGTGTGTGTGTATGTGTGTGTATTCAGGCCTTCAACTAAATTGGAGATATATAGATAGAGAGAGAGGGAGAACGAGAGAGAAAGAGAGAGAGAAGTATATGAGATATGAAAGTGATTGGGGCTTAGCAAGCCTTGAGAAAGGGTGAGCTTAGGTTTTCTCATCTGACACAGCAGTGTATCTAATTGGTCTGTCTCATTGATGAGTGCCACAAGTAAATAAGAAGCTTATAGGGAGACTTTCATCCTCCAGCAGTGCTTAAGCCACGGGCACATGGTGGGGAGTGAAACAGGGCCTTGCCTTCTTGAAGCTTACACTCTAGTGACAGATTCAACCATTAAATAAAGGCACATATATAAAGGTATGCGGTGATAGCTGCTGTGTCCCATTAGGGGAAATAACCCTGTTTTATTGTGGTATGCGAGATCAGGAAAGGCATCTCCAAAAAGCCAACATTTTAGAGAAACTGAAAAACAAATAGGAGTTTCCCAAGCTGCAAGAGAGCATTTCAGATGAGGCGGCAGCAGGTGTGAGGCTGGAGGCAGGAAGATCGAGACGAGATGCAGCAGGGGACGGCAGGCAGGCGTGGGACAGGGCCACACTGCACGGGAGCCTGGCTGCCCTGCCGAGGACGGTGCATTTCCCCCAGGTACAGTGAGAAGCCAACAAAGTACTTGTAGCTGAGAAATGACATTATCCTGATTTATATATATTTTTAATTATGTTGGCTACCTCCATGTGGGACATGACTGGAGAATACACATGGGGAGCCCAGTGTGATGGAACAAACGTGGTCACTGTCACCGGGAATTCCTGGCAGCTTTCACTTCTACTCCCATCCCCAGCTGGAAAAGGGACGCCTGTATTTACCCTCTCCCCTTTGGTTTATTGCCCCTCAAGAGGAGAGATGCCTCCTTACAGGGAGATAGCTTAAGTTAAAATACATAATTCAGACATGAAGAGGTAGGTCAGAGAGAAGTCCATTTGAGGGTGAATATTCAGAGATTGTTTGTGGAGAGAGGAGTAGCTGGTGAGAAGCTCCTCCAAGGGTCTGAGGATAGAAAACCAGGGAGAAGGGAAAAGTGAATTTAACACTCTTACTGTGGATTATGATGGAATCTTTCTATAGTTATCAATAAAACTACATTAATGAGTTATTTGTTAATGAATATTGTGTTTCCCTGGAGATATTGCCCCTCCAAGACTCCCTGGGCCTTTATCTAGAGGATGTAAAAGCAGTCCTACAGGCAGGCACGCCAGTGACTTGGCCAGGTTATGATAGAGCAGGGCCTCGGGGTCTTCTCATGGACGTGGAGAGAGAAAGCAGCAGAGACAGCAGAAGTGTGGCACAGCCTGAAAATCGTCCCCCACAATTCATCCTTCCCTTCCTCTGTAAATAATACAGTTTGTAGCTGGGCACTCGGACACCCAGAACACAGCCTCTATTTTCCAGCCTCTTTTGGAGTTGAGTGTGGCCATGGGGCCAAGTTGTGGGTCATGGGAGGAGCAGAAGGAAAGTGTGAAGCTTCCAGATCATGCCCCATAGGGAAGTGGCACGCCCCCTTCTAGCACCTTTTTCCACCTCCAGAGGCTGAACTGTGGAAGTGATGGTAAGAACTTTGAAGGATGGGTTAGAGGCAGTATATCAGGGCTGGTGGCCCTGTAGTTGGGAGGAGTCTAGTCTTTAACACTAGGAGGCCACCACACCAGACCAGGAACACTGATGCCTGGACTAGCATGCAAGAAAGGGAGAACTTCCATCTTATTTAAGTTGTTATTTTAAGCCATATCTTAACTGATACAAGTTGTTTCCTAGAGTCTCCAGGGCTTTAAACTTTTTCTGCCCACTCCCATCCTAGAGGTGTGGGGGTCAAAACAAGGGCAGACTCTTCCCACAAGAGTGAACCCTGTGAACCTTGTTCACAGATTGGGGACTTTGGAGCCTCATGACCGACTGTGCCTTGCAGTTCAGTTACGCAGTGATTTACAAAGTGAGTCCTTATCCTTCTGTAGCTGCTTCCTTAGTTGCCGTTAATTAAAAAGTAAAACACACACATAATTTTAAACTATATATATGTTTCTAACGTTTCTTTTGAATAACAGTTTAAACACTTTTAGCGGTAGAAAATTCCAGTCAAGCTTTGGAAATCTCTGCAAACGACTTTACCAGATGGTCAAAACTGTGAAATCCATCATGTAGAGTGTAATCTCTGAGTTAAAGGACCCAAGTTTTACTACCAGCCCCACAACTAACTTCAGAGTTAAGCAGCCTGAAGCACTCTGCTGCTCTGAACCTCAATTTCACATCTCCAAAAGAGGAGAAATGGTTGCAACTCTTCCAGAGAAAGGCAGTAAGGATTCTAGCCTCACGGAAGCTTAAGGAAAGAGTGGACATTACTGGGTACTTGGTTCATACGCCCATCTGATGCCTGTATCCCCTTCATCACTGGCTTGATAAGTAGGTTTCTATCTGTTCTGTCTAGAGTCTACATTTCCATTGACAGGGACCTCACTATTAAGCTACCCAGTGTATTTGATACATAAAGCGATACAAATTTGCTCAGTTAAAAGCAGCTCCTTCAGTCTGTCTCACTGCACCTTGTGGAGAAGACATGAAAGGCAGAATGGCAAGGTGAGGGAAAGTCAGACTTGCAGGGCAGGTGCATCTAGCCTTGAACTCTAGGTTCACCATTTATGTGATCTTGGGCAAGTCACTTCATGTCTTTAAGCCTCAATTTTCTAAATTAATAAAACACACAGCTTAGGGATTACAAATGATGAACACAAAATGGTACCTAGTCCCTACACATGGCAGTATCTTAATACTTGCAAGGTGATTGCTGCTGTTATTGTTACTTTTATCATTATCATCGTTACAGTCATTCCAGGAACAGTATAGCTATGCTGCCCAGGTTCAAATCCCAGCTTTGCCACTCCCTAATGGTGTGAACTTGGGTAAATTACTGAACTTTTCTGTGCCACCATTTCCTCATCTGTAAATAAGGGATGATAATACATGTTTACTGTGAGGATTAAGCATTTAAAAAGATGTAAAGCATTTGAAAAGCATTTTGCTAATGGCAAGTATGATATAAATATTAGCTTCTGTTATTACGAAGCAGTAATAATATACAGAATAAGAGGGCTCTCTGGGAAGTGAGCTGACCGCTTTACATGTTCTAAAATAAAATTAGGCTTAACTGATTTGGAAAAATAATTACACAGAGTCAACTCTCAACTGTATAGTAAAACCAAGAGGATTGTGAATATGGGTATATGGGAACAGTGACTAAAAGAAAAGTCTTATACTTGTCTTTTATAATAAATTTACTTCTCTAAATATGCATTTCATTGGGGTAATATGAGGAGTCCTCGACATGAACAGTAGTACAGGTAATGGGAGACAATCTGGATTTAAAGGGGATGGGTGAAAATGTGATTAAGCTTGTCAGACATACTTTAAATAAAATGATAGAACAATTT
>NW_012101432.1:3759283-3766366 GCF_000951045.1 Mandrillus leucophaeus | reverse complement strand
GCCCATCTGATGCCTGTATCCCCTTCATCACTGGCTTGATAAGTAGGTTTCTATCTGTTCTGTCTAGAGTCTACATTTCCATTGACAGGGACCTCACTATTAAGCTACCCAGTGTATTTGATACATAAAGCGATACAAATTTGCTCAGTTAAAAGCAGCTCCTTCAGTCTGTCTCACTGCATCTTGTGGAGAAGACATGAAAGGCAGAATGGCAAGGTGAGGGAAGGTCAGACTTGCAGGGCAGGTGCATCTAGCCTTGAACTCTAGGTTCACCATTTATGTGATCTTGGGCAAGTCACTTCATGTCTTTAAGCCTCAATTTTCTAAATTAATAAAACACACAGCTTAGGGATTACAAATGATGAACACAAAATGGTACCTAGTCCCTACACATGGCAGTATCTTAATACTTGCAAGGTGATTGCTGCTGTTATTGTTACTTTTATCATTATCATCGTTACAGTCATTCCAGGAACAGTATAGCTATGCTGCCCAGGTTCAAATCCCAGCTTTGCCACTCCCTAATGGTGTGAACTTGGGTAAATTACTGAACTTTTCTGTGCCACCATTTCCTCATCTGTAAATAAGGGATGATAATACATGTTTACTGTGAGGATTAAGCATTTAAAAAGATGTAAAGCATTTGAAAAGCATTTTGCTAATGGCAAGTATGATATAAATATTAGCTTCTGTTATTACGAAGCAGTAATAATATACAGAATAAGAGGGCTCTCTGGGAAGTGAGCTGACCGCTTTACATGTTCTAAAATAAAATTAGGCTTAACTGATTTGGAAAAATAATTACACAGAGTCAACTCTCAACTGTATAGTAAAACCAAGAGGATTGTGAATATGGGTATATGGGAACAGTGACTAAAAGAAAAGTCTTATACTTGTCTTTTATAATAAATTTACTTCTCTAAATATGCATTTCATTGGGGTAATATGAGGAGTCCTCGACATGAACAGTAGTACAGGTAATGGGAGACAATCTGGATTTAAAGGGGATGGGTGAAAATGTGATTAAGCTTGTCAGACATACTTTAAATAAAATGATAGAACAATTTTATTTAAGAATCTTCTTAATTTATTTACGAATCTTTTCTTCAATGCTAACTAAGCTAACACTTCAGGAGAAGGTGTGGGTGAAAGGGCGTGGGGGTGGAAGCCTGGCATCCTCCTCTCTGGGCCATGTTCTTTCACCAGCCAGAGGGATGACTAAAGAGTTTCATTTCACATTTTGAGCCTCAATTTCCTCAACTGCAAAACACAGTGACTTAATTAGAAGAACTCTAAGAGCCTTACAATTTTTCACTCTCTAAAGTCCTATGTTAACCTGGCCAAATACACATTAGCAGGCAAGCAGCACTCCCTAGTTTTAAGGATAACTTTCCTAAATCTCCCATTTCATGTTCTACTATATAGCCTTAATATGTTGATTAGAATATTTTATTGTAGATCTACAAAGGAAAGGAGGTTGTATCTGTCACAATAGGTTAAGTTATGCTGCAGTAACAAATAATTCCAAATATCTCCGTGACTTTCAACAACTCAGTTTTATTTTTACCCATGTTGCACATGCATCCAGGGTCAGCTGCGGCCCTGTTCCATGTCCTCTTCATTCCAAAGCCCAGAATGATGGAGCAGTCTCCATCTGGACATGGCTATTCTTCTGGCAGAGGGAAAGAGGAATTTCAAACCAGAAGCTGTCTCTCAAAACGACTGCATGAAAGTCACACACATCACTTCTGCCCACATTATATTGGCCAAAGTGAATCACATGGTTTCTCCTGACTTCAACAAGCAGAGCGTGAATAATCTAACCTCCCACAAAGAACATGACAAGGAGAGAAAATAGAATAATTGGCAAACACTAATGCAATCTACTACAGAGGTCAATGGAGAATTTATCTCCTAAACTGGAAAATGAATTGTGCCTAAAAGGAAGGAAGAAGAACCTCCTCTTTGTTGAGGGGAAAAGTCCATAACACAGGAGTGCTTGGACCCAAGTACACAAATATAAGAACCCTTCTAGGAAAACACGAGCTGGGGAAGCAGTTTCTCTTTGCTATTTTGTGATGAAATAAATGCCAAACAAATAGGAAAAAAAAATCCAAGGAGAGGGGTGCCGCTAGAGATGGGGAGAGAGTTAGGAGCTTGGGGAAACCCAGTCTTGGAGAGATGACACCATTTTCTGCAGCTCCAGGCGGTTCCAGCTAATGATGGCGTGTAAGCAGAATGTGAATGCAAAGGATGCCAGAAAGTACATAAAAGGCAGAGGAAGAAGGATCAACATGTTTTGCTGCCATTTCCAGGAAAGGGATGGTGTCCCCAGCAGCCTCCCACAGTAGATGACCAGAAAAAAAGCAAACACAAATAACACTCATTGAAAATCCGAGTCCTGACTACTGTGTTTCACTGCACATCCTCCCTCAAATCCTGGCTGCAAACCAGCCCAGCCACTTGAAGCAGTGTTGGCAGCTTGCTCTCTCTTGGCACGGAGTATGCATGGCAGCTGGATGGCTTGTAGTCAGTGTAGTTTTGCAGCTGGTGGTGGTAGCAATTGGCAAAAACTAACTGTCCAGATGGGCATTAAATTTTCTTTAATGTTTATAATATGTCAAAAGAGAATAATCCTATGTCAAAGTGGCTCAGAAGAACTTTTACTCAGGAGCTTACAGAAATTCCTTTTTGACAAAATGGAGGTTGCTTTATTTCAATTCCATATGTGAGTCTTATTCCTTAGTTAATATGGGGTGCTCCCCCACAGTGGAATATCCTTGGCTGAAGGGGGTTGGGGAAGTCTCCAACCTATTCCCTTTCTTGGGTTCTCCACAATTTGTTGATCACTAGCCAACATTCAGCAATACAGGCACAGGGTGTGAGCTGAGGGTCCAAAAGGAAAATAATGTTTTATTCTGGAATTTTTATGATCCTCAGAGGGACCTGTACCATTCAGGTAACATTATAAAATTAGGAGGGAAGTAATAACTATGTTGTATAGAGGAAAGAGAACTGGAAAAAACAAACATTTTCCGACATATAAAACAGGCAAGGGTTTAATATATGAAATATTTATTTTAAAATTGCTATAAATAAATGAGAAAAACAAATAGCTTGTTTTAAAAACACGCTCAGGGTATGAATATGCAATTCACAGAATTGGAGATTCAGATGCCCTGTATAGTTAGAAATGATGATAAAACTCATTAGTAGTCAGGAAAAAGCAAGAGGCCATTCCCACCAAAAATAAAAAAAGAATTGGGGAAACAAGGATGCTCATACTTCACACACTGCTGGGGTGATTGTAATCAGTATAGCCACTTCGGAGGATAATTTCTTAGTGTCCGTAAATTTAAAATGCACACACCCCATGACCCAGCAAATCCTTCCCTCCCACTGGCTACCCATGCAAAACCATTCACAAGTATACAAGAAGTCTATGTATTGATATCCATAACAGCTGTACAACTCAAAGTAAGGTTCTTGTACTAGCATATGCATCCCCTGAAAGCTTGTAGGAAATGGGGTGGGGGTTTCACTTCAGAATGAATTAATCAGAGTATGTGGAGATGGGTCCCAAAAATCTATTTTAAAAAGCCCCTCAGGGGATTCTGATGCTCACAAAACTTTGAGAAACATTGTGTCAAAACACTGTTTGTACTGGAGGGAAAATGAAAACAAGCTAACTGTCCATCATCTACCACTGCTTACCATATTACAAAAAATTAACCAAGAGTTTAAAAGAATGGGGTAGATATGTGTGGATCCAGAAAAACACTGAAGAACAAAATCTACAGTATATTATTTGTTTTTTAAAAAAACTATAAAACAAAGCCATACGTTTTAAACCTACATTTCTACATGTAAATCTGTGTGTGTGTGTGTAATAGATATACACACACACATATGTATGTGTGTGTGCAGCATTCATCAAAAAGCCCAGAGTAGATATACCAGTTGATAAATGTGCTTAATCCTGGTGAAAATACTGGGATTAGGATGGTGGTCAAGGAAAACTATGGCTTTTTCCTTATCACTTGATTTTTAGTAACAAGAATTCATATGGGTATTATTTGTGAAAACATTTGTCTTCCTTTTTTTTTTTTTATTTTAAGAAAGTGCACTCCCTGTGAGTTAGGAGATTTGGATTCTAGACCACCCAGCTGTGTTACCTTGGGGGTCCCAGCCTCCATGACTTCAGATTCCTAACCTGCCAAACAGAGGAATTAGGCCAGTTAACCCCAAAGTCCTTTTATTCAGCTGTATCATGCTATGATTCTTCCAAGAGTCTTGGTGTGAAAGTCAGATCACCTAACAAACCTAACCAAAGCAATAAACAGAAACATGTGTGTGTATATCTAAATCTATGCCTGTATCGGTCCTTTGAAGAAATAGTTAATAATGATAATACTTCCGCATGTCACCATAGGACAAATGACTTGCATGAGATACCCTGCCTTTAAATACTGCTGTGGCTATGAGAAGCTCTTTATTTTTAAAGTAAACATTTAGAAATCTGATAAAACAAATTGTTTCTCAAAGTTTTCTAGGGATTTGAATTTCAATGAACCTTTAGGTCCCTAGTTTCAGTAGCATCAGTATGTGAACATAAACAACATGGCCACCCCATCCTAGCCGAATGCACGGGTCCAGACAATAGTCATGCATGCGGACAGCTTGTCATTGTATTGGGCATATAGATGGTGTCAGGCCAAAGAGCTCTAATGACAGCATCATGCTTTGATTCTAACAGGAAAAGTAGGGATTTATGTCGATCACTCTGTTTATCTTCAATATTACATATCACCTTTGAAAACTGAAAAGGATTAGTAACTTGTTTCATGTATGAATCTGGATTTGTTTTGACCAAGATATAGAGAAATCTGAATAAACCAGAATTCTGGGGGTGGAGCGGGGTAGTCATAAGAAAGAACCTTGATTAAATCAGAGCTGAAGAGAAAAAAAAAAAACTCTACTGAAAAACAAACAGTAAGGCAAAGCTAATTACAAAGTTCAGGCAACCCAACTGTTTCCCATAGCAGAGAGAAAGTTCTGCCTTCTTGATCGTATGCAGTATTCAAACATCGCAGTTAACTGGAAAGAGGCTCAGAGACTATTGGCAACCCTGTCATTTACAACCAGTTAATGATAAATTTGGGACTGGAATCTACTTTTCCTGTCCCTTAGGCCAGGGCTCCTTCCGGAGTGTAAAACAAACAAACACAAATGCCTTTAACACCTTGTATATAAGTGGGTGAGTCAGTCCAATTTTATAAACAAATTATTTTGAAAAACAGAGTTAAACGCTTTTTATTGTATATCTTTAAAATGAATTTTTAAAAGATATATGGGGAAACATTCTTTTAAAAATGCAAATGCAATATACCCTCTATTTAGAATTTAGTAATTCTGGGTATGGTATAATTTTCTATCTTTTTTAAAAGAATTAAATGATACTGTGTGTTGGTTTTCCTCCATGAGTCACCCCAGATCCATTCTGTGGATTGCTCCGCCCTGCTCTGGTTCCTGGATGTTGACCTCGCAACAGCACTTGTCTTTAGGCTTGGTTGCATTTGTCCACTGGGAATAAGGGAAGGAGAGATTAGTGTTTGGAAGAGAAAGAGTGGTTGGGGCATTACCCCTCTCCACTCAACTCCCATTCCTCTCCCTGCTTCACTGTCTGGCTGACAGTAGCTACCTGGCAGCTCTCTCCTAAGGCTTCAGGTTCTCTGGCTTCTGGTGACAGTGGTCCCTAAGTCACTCGCTTTCACTTACTGATGGCTTTGACCCAGCCCATGCCTCTGTAAGTAGTCCCTTCACTACTCTGTTTTTCAGTTAATCCTTTGAATACTCCAGCAGTTTCTTGCCACGACCCTGACTGCTCCCTGCACAGAGTAAGAAGCCTGCAGGTATCCATGAATATGCTGGTGTAATGACAGCAACTGGTAAATGAAGGCTCATGCCACCCCTGAATAAATCCCAGCCAGGGCCACATCAGGTCCTGCACAACCCAGGTCTGCCTTTCTGCATGCTCTGCCCCTGTTGGCAGAGGCAATCTACCATGGACCTGAGCGTGCTGCCTATTCTCACTGTGTATGTTGAAAATGCAAGACTCCGGCCGCCCTTGACCCAGGCTGGTTGGATGAGATTACGTCTCTCTCCAGGACAAAAAGAGCAGTCTTGCTTACCACTTGCCATAAATAGAGCAGTGGGTTCCTGATCTCGACGTTTCTCAGGTGGACACATCTCACTGAGTACATGCCACCCACCTGGCCCGTCTGTGTTGCCCTCCTGGGACTTTGGAGACAAAGGAAACTGAGGAAAACCTGATGCTAAATATTGCTGGCTGTGCTATGAGCCTAACCCAGGAGGCTCATGTCATCTTCTGGTATCCATGAAATAGTAACAGGCTAATTTATGAGCCTGTAAATAGGGTAAAATCCCAAACCCCAACATCTTCATCCACTACACCCCAGCCATGCTGGCTTCCTGTCCTGGGTCCTGTCTTCAGGATTTTGCACTTGCTGTGACTTTCATGTGGGATGCTCTGTCCCAAGTCTTCACATGTCTGTTCGGACTTTTCTCAAGCCTCAGGTCACTTACCTCCTCAGAAGCCACCCTCACCACCTGATCCAAAGTTGTTCTATTTTATTTTCTTCTTAACATTGTTTACTATCTCACATTATCTTTCAGTTGTTTGTTTAATGCAGGGGTGTCCAATCTTTTGGCTTCCCTGGGCCACATTGAAAGAAGAAGAATTGTCTTGGGACACACATAAAATACATTAACACTAACGATAGCCAATGGGAAAAAAAAAAAACAAACAACTCGTAACGTTTTCAGGAAGTTTACAAATTTGTGGCCGGGCGGGGTGGCTCATGACTATAATCCCAGCACTTTGGGAGGCCAAGGTGGGTAGATCACGAGGTCAGGAGTTTGAGACCAGCATGGCCAATATCTTGAAACCCCATCTCTACTAAAAATACAAAAATTAGCCAAGCATGGTAGTGGGCGCCTGTAGTCCCAGCTACTCGGGAGGCTGAGGCAGGAGAATCACTTGAACCTGGGAGGTGGAGGTTG
>NW_012101432.1:3737682-3758568 GCF_000951045.1 Mandrillus leucophaeus | reverse complement strand
ATGTTCAATGCAGTCAATTAAACAGGGAGTTATAAAAAAGTGAAGGAGTGAAAGAGACATTTCTCAATACATCTAGTTCTAAGTAACACCGCATTACTGTCTTCTGACCGAAAAGCAGTGCTCAGGGCCCATCCGGTTCTAAGTCACTACAATTACAGAGACGTCATGCAGAGATGACAATGCTCCAGTGATTTTCAGGGTTTCACCCTTACTAATGAGGTAGATTCCACAGACCATGCAGGAAAACCAGGCTCCTTGCTGGAGGCTCCAGGGCCTCTGAGCATTCACCCTGTCCTCTCTCGCAGCATGACTTGTAGTGTGCACCAAGTTTTGCAGAGCATCTTACAATGTGGGTGATTTGCATTCTCCCAAAACACATCTGATATAATATTACAAGGGTGGGAGGTGACAGGGGGCTCCCTGTCTTAAATATTTTTGTGTAGCCCCCACCATCTGGAGGTTCACTGGGGATCTTCATCGAAGAAATAATGAAGCCTTTCTCAGCCTCCTCCCAGCTCCCTGCTCACCTTTCCCCAAGCTCCCACTTACCCACCTGTGTTTCCTGCCTGGATCTACCAGAGCTCTCACTTGTTTGTGCTAGTCTTGTCCAGGGATGAGATAACTTGGGGATTTGAATGCAGAGACCATTTCGTAGGAAAGAACCTCTGCCTCTATTCAATGCCAAGAAGAAAAATCTCAAAATTTCTGGCAGCAGCAGCTTTATAAACTGTAAGGATTTACAGTCAGACTGGTGAAATCCCTGTGAAATTTTGAAGTAAATTATGTCTAAGAGAAGTTTCCTCATCTGTCAAATGACAATGTTCGAATATTTTATGGATTGATTGATTGATTGATTGATTTGAGATGGAGTCTCACTCTGTCACCCAGGCTGGAGTGAAGTGGCATGATCTTGGCTCACTGTAACTTCTGCCTCCTGGGTTCTATCGATTCTCCTGCCTCAGCCTCCTGAGTAGCTGGGATTACAGACACCTGCCACAACGCCTGGCTAATTTTTATATTTTTAGTAGATATGGGGTTTCACCATGTTGTCCAGGCTGCTCTCGAACTCCTGACCTCAAGTGATCCACCTGCTTCGGCCTCCCAAAGTATTGGGATTACAGGCATGAGTCACCGCACCTGGCCTGGAATATTTATTTAACAAATATTGTCCTGGCACGTACTGTGCACTAGACACTCTCCAAAGGGATACACATTGCTAAAACATGGCTAAGTTACTAAAACACTACCAAATTACTAAAACATTACTTTGTTTAATACTCACAGAGCAAGCACTATTATTATCCCCATTCTGCCGATGAAAAAAATTGAGGCACAGAAAAGTGAAGTAACCTGCCCAAAATCATGCAGATGACAAAGCAGCAGGCCTGGACTCTGGACCCAGGAAGCCTGGCTCTGGGGCCATCTGTTAGTCTTTGTACCATGCTGCCACTTAGACTATCACCAAAGTCATATGCTGTGCTAACATTCATGATTCAGCTCCCCAAAAGCCTTCATTTTGATCACATTGGAACATGAATACTCATAAAGTACAGTGGTTTATTTGGTCAGATTCTCTCTACTTCCTACCTTATAAGTCACTTTCTGAGTAAGTGCAGGACTCAGGACTCTCCTGTGAAACGCCTGGAGAGGTATTAAAAGCTGCCTCTTCCCCGAGTCCAGCGAAATCGGAGGACTCTGGCCATTTACTGGAGCACAATTACTAGAATTCTGTAAAGAAAATGTCCACAGTGCCCCTAGGCATGTGAAACCTGGAATCCAGATGAGCTTTCTGTTGTGGCTACTCTGCACAAATAGGACCTTTCAAGACCCTGTGTCATGCGCCCCAGCTCTCCTCCTGCACCCGCTTCCCTACTCCCCCTGACCCAGGCATTCAGACCTGCCTAGGCCCAGCCCCAAAGACTTCCCTGACCTTCGCACACAGCCATTCTGAAGCTTTCTCAAGTCATCTAAGTACAGACTTAGTGGTCTGAGTGCCTCATAGTAGACGTCAGTGTCACTCATGGGTAAACAGCCCACACCTAGGACCTGAGCATGTGGGCCTTCTTTCTCCCATCTCAAGATCGGCAAGGGGGAATTCAGTCCCAAAATAGTCAACGTACAAAATAACATGAGGAGGGATGAACAGACAGTGCACACAGGATTTTTAGGTCAGTGAAACTATTATGTAAGATACTGTATTGGTGGCTGCATACCACTATGCATTTGTCAAAACCCATGGACTGTATAACACCAAGAGTTACCCCGAATGTTAATGATGAACTTGAAATGATGATGTGTCAATGTAGGTTCATCAATTGTAACAAATGTACCACTCTGTGGGGGGAATGTTGACAGTGGGGTAGGCTGGGAGAGGGGAGCAAGAAGTATATGGGAACTCTGTACTTAGTGCTCAATTTTGCTGCAAACCTACAACTGCTCTAAAAAATAAAGTATGTTACAAAATAGTAGTAATAATATGGACCTTTACTTCAGCCTTGTAAAAGGAGGCAAAAAGGAAATCCTAGCCTGAAACTACTACCATGTGGCATTTCTTTTTTGTCTTCATTCTTTTTTCTTTTTTTGAGACAAGGTCTCACTCTGTCACCTAGGTTGGAGTGCAGGGGTGTGCTGTCAGCTCACAGCAACCTCCCAGGTTCAAGCGATCCTCCCACCTCAGCCTCCCAAATAGGTGGGACCACAGGCGT
This sequence comes from Mandrillus leucophaeus, assembly GCF_000951045.1. Classification (NCBI taxonomy): domain Eukaryota; kingdom Metazoa; phylum Chordata; class Mammalia; order Primates; family Cercopithecidae; genus Mandrillus; species Mandrillus leucophaeus. Next base: position 3,755,863 of record NW_012101432.1, on the reverse strand, counting down.
ACACCACCATGCCTGGCTTATGTTTTGTATTTTTGGTAGAGGCAGGGTTTCACCACGTTGCCCAGGCTGGTCTCAACCTCCTGAGCTCAGGCAATAAACCTGCCTCACTTTCCCAAAGTACTGGGATTACAGGCGTGAGAGGTGTGAGCCACTGCATCTGGCCTTCATTCTTTTTTGACTCCAGCCCACCTGCTATGGTTGTGGTTCTCCTGCTTTGACACCCTGCTTTCTCTCTGGGTCTCTTTCTCCTTCTCTGTTCCTCTGTCCCTGTTTGTTCTAACTACAGGTCCACACACATAGGCACACCTCATTCCTAGTGGCAATAAGTCTTTTCTTCAATAAGTCAGTTGAGGTTCACTATCTTTGCTGCTTTCCTCATTCCCCTCACCCCCATCAACTCAACAACATACAGACAACCTGGGCAGGCCAGTGTGAAACCCTCCTTACAATGTCAAATTGCTGGAAGTGCTGTCAATGCAATAAAGTGGCATTATAAGTGTAAATGTAAATTTAAATTGCACACAGTATTAAATTGTGTGGTTTGAGAACAGTGCAATTTTAATAATATTAACACAGCTTCCCATTAGGCACAAATTTTGAAATAATGTGTAGCTTCCACAAATAAACACTTGTAAAGATTATCTAACTTAAAGCTGACAGGATAAATTGTAAACTGAACTTAGACATCATCATAGCCTTACCATATTCACCTTTGAACAGACATCCACTGTCCTTCAGCATGGTTTGCCTTAAGCTATGGAAGCTTTGAATTCCATAAGGAACACATTTTTAGGCCTATATCTTCTGATTAAATGAGCAGAGTAGTTATACTTTGATAATTTTGTTTCTGCCATATAATTTAGGAATCAGAAATATGTAGATAATCACAACATACTATATTAATTGTGGCTTTAATATAGAACGTAATATTTCATTTTCTATGTAACGTGTTAAGTATTTTCCAAAGACAGATCTTGTGGCCATGTACCAAACAGTGCTTTTTTGGTTTATGTGACCTTGAACTTAAACGTTGGCTTGACGGTTAATGATGTGACTGCTAAGTATGCAGATAGTAAAGCAAGTACTCTCTATTGATCAATAATGTGTCCAATTTAATTGCCCTAGTATTGAATGAGAATCCCTAAAGAATTTTCACTTCCAGCAATGTTTTCTGACTTCCTCTTGGTGTCTAGACAATAATGATTTACTGAAATGTGTGGGGAGCAACATACAAAAAGGCCTTAAAAATATACAATATTTCTGGTTATTGAGGTAAGGGAAGTAAGAAAAAACAAAGCAATATTTTTGATTAGTACTAAATATCGAGATCAAGCCATTCTGATACAAATAGGATTTAATAATAAAAAGATCCCAATATAAAAAAGTTACATTTGATCAAGATGACAATGGCAGGGTGAGAAGTAAGAAGTTTATAAAATCAAAATGATTTTCTATAAAAATTTCTAAGTGCCAAATAATCTTTTAGAAAACAAAAAGGTTCTTGAAAAATCAGATTCTTTTCCATACCAGGTACCATGTTTCCCATGAGTATTTGTGAGTGAGCTTATCAGTTTCAGTTTTCAGGTAGTCTGAGAACTCGGGGCTTAGAAGCCCTTGAAGGCAAATCTTTTCTTAAATAGCTGAATCCTCTCATTTCACAACAGCCAAGAACAGTCAGCTTCTACTTGAATCCCTCCAGTTATCACCTTACTTTATTTGAGACAGCTTGGTTTGAATTAACTTTCATCTATTGGTATTAACTCAATCTTTTAGAACAATTAAAGAACTGCATTAATGAATGCTGTGGTTTAAATGTATGCATCCCTCCCAAGGTTCATATATTAGAATGTAAACCCCAAGGTGATGGTATTAAGAGGCAGGGACTCCAGGAGGTGATTAGGCCATAGGGGATCTGCATTCATGAATGGGATAAATATCCTTATAAAACAGGCTTCAGAGAGCTGCTTGGTCTACACACCCCTTCTTTCTCTTCTACCATGTGAGAACATAGCATCTGTCTCCTCCAGAAGAAGCAGCAACAAGACTTGGTCTTGGAAGCAGAGAGCAAGCCCTCACCAGACACCACATCTGCCAGCACCTTAATCTTGGACTTCCCAGCCTCAAAAACTGTGAGAAGTAGGTTTCTATTATTTACCTATCACCCAGTCTCAGGTATTTTGCAATAGCAACAGGAATAGACTACGACAATGAGTTTTGCACAATCTAACTTTTAAAACCTCCAGATAAGCACAGCACAAGTTTTATTTCAATGAATTAAAAGGACAAAGTAAGAAATTTCTCAATTACCTGATATTATTGAATTCTGTATAACCTGAAACATACATATTTAACATTTAGCTCATTTTCTAGGCTTGATAAGTAGGCTATGATACAGACAGTGAAGAGTATTGTGCCTCATTATACATATTCTCAAGAAAATATAGACTTTTAGAAATATGGAAAGAGATTTAAGACATGGGAATTAATTATACTGATTGCAATATATATTGTGGAAGTTGTAAATTCTTAACAAAAACAAAAATCAATCCTGTGTCAAAGATTGCATTTGCATTGTTATTTGGTTCTTATATTTGCATGTAGAAAAATTCTTAATATGAGGTTCTTATGCTTAATACGAGGTTCTTCTATTCATAAGAACACCACATATTCCACCATGAGTTATTACTAGATTAAAGGGGCAACAAGGAATAAAGAAGTCTTCTACATCATTTTATGTTTTTATATACTATTACATTTACTACTTTCTAGACAAATGACCCATTTTACAGTCATCTCAATGCCTTTCTGAAGAAAGGATCTACAACCCCACTTAGTTTTAATGGTCCAGAGCAAAATCATGAAGAAGGTAAACTTTGTATTTGACATTTCCCCTTTTCCCACAGTTGAGATTAGTTTATTTATTTATTTATTTTTATTTTATTATAATTTTTTTTTTTTTTGATACGGAATCTCACTCTGTCGCCCAGGCTGGAGTGCAGTGGCGCGATCTCGGCTCACTGCAAGCTCCGCCTCCTGGGTTCATGCCATTCTCCTGCCTCAGCCTCCCAAGTAGCTGGGGCTACAGGCACCCGCCAACACACCCGGCTAATTTTTTGTACTTTTCAGTAGAGACGGGGTTTCACCGTGTTAACCAGGATGGTCGATGGTCTCGATCTCCTGACCTCGTGATCCATCCACCTCGGCCTCCCAAAGTGCAGGGATTACAGGCATGAGCCACCGTGCCCGGCCTAGTTTTTTTTTTTTTTTTTTAATTTGGAAATCGGGAAGAAGAATAAGGAAGGAAAGGCTGACCAATTAAAGAGTAATGGCAGGTACCTGGTGTGCCAGGACAAGCCAAGAGAAGGCAAGCTCTAGATGGATGACAGCAAGGTGTGCCATGGAGCATTGGAAGCCTACCAGGGTGAGTTCTCATGGGAAAAGCAAGAGTTCTACTTGTATCATTATTTGCTGAGGCTCCAGTATTCCCTCTCTCTTTAGCATGTATTTGGCTGCTGAGATTGGAGGTAAGAATAAGAAGAGAGGAGCTATTTGTCTCTTCACAAAGGAAAATTTGGATGGGTAGGCATCGTGGGCACCCTCACCATGGCTAGGAATGTTAGGGGGTGTTCTGCAAGCTCTTTCACACACACCCACACTCCTGCAGCAATCTAATGTGGTCCTGCAATCAAGGGGACACTGCTCAGTGGCAGACTATGTGTGATTCCTCTTCCCAACTTGCAAGACTCTACCAAGAGACTTCCACCGTTCATGTTGGTCTCTAGCTGTATCTCTGTGAGTGTTCACATCTCCTGCTCTGCTGAGTTCTTCCATTTGCTTCTTCAGATCCATTTTTCATCCTTTCCCACAGGTGCTGACCTTCACTATCTACCAGAAAATAATTGAAGGAGTGATGTGGTTTGGCTGTGTTCCCACCCAAATCTCACCTTGAATTGTAATTATTCCCACATGTCAGGGGTGAGGTCAGGTGGAGATAACTGAATCATAGGGGCAGTTTCCCCCTTAGTCCTGTTAGTCAATTAGTCTCATGAGCTATGATAGTTCGATAAATGGGAGTTCCCCTGCACAAGTCCTCTTGCCTGCCACCATGTAAGACATGATTTTGCTCCTCCTTTGCCTTCCACCATGATTGTGAGGCCTCCTCAGCCATGTGGAACTGTGAGTCAATTAAACCTCTTTCCTTGATAAATTACTCTGTCTCAGGTATGTCTTTAGTAGCAGTGTGAGAACAGACTAATACAAGGAGAGAGAAGAAAGAGATTTGGGTATTTTTTCCCTGATTCCTGCTGCCAGTTTGCAATCTGTTGGTCTCCATCAATCCTTCTACTGAAGGTTTCTCCTCCCTTCAGAAAGTCAGGTCTGGTTGTGGTCCCCATGCCTACCCCTAGCTATTTCAGGGTGGTCGTGGCTCACCACTGTCACTAGCCCAGGGCGCAGCACCCATCTGCATTGGTTTCCCTCAGCCCTGGCGACACCTGTTCAGTGATCTCTTTACTGAACTCTTCTCAGTACCCAGTTTGGTTGAATCATCTGTTTCCTATAAGGAACCTGACTGATTCACCCTCCAACAGGAATGATCTATTCTGTCTTTTTTTTTTTTTTTAACCTACCCAAATCCTATCTGTCCTCTAAAGCTCAGCTCACATTTTTATTCAAACTCACCCTCATGCTTGTGCATCGACATTGACGTCTCCCATCTGATGTTCTCTAAGTTTGTACTCCACAGCTCCCAATCTGTCCTCTGTTTCAGGCCTTTTCTTCATCTCAGCACCACCAGTACAGCTGATAATTTTTTTTGCTTATACCCTTATTGCTTGATCCTGTGTTGGCTCAGCATTAGGCACTCAACAAAAGTCATTCTTGAGCTGGAGCAGTCAATCCCTAGCGATCACACCTTGAAAAGAGGTGTGAGTGCACATTTACCTTAAGAGAGCGTGTCATAGGATCACAGATAAGTCAACTAAGAAGGAATTAGGGAGATAATCTGGCCTAATCTCCCAGTTGTGGTGATGAGAAAACTGAGGCTTGGAGAGACGACCTAAAGTCCAACATCGCATAGTCAGCGAGTGGCACATCTGGGGCTCAAAGCCAGGATATTTTTATTACATTCCTTGCTGCCTCTGATACCGTTTTTTTGTGTCTCAATATCTTCTTATCAAAAATACACTTCTTTATATCTGAATTCTTAGTGTAGCCCTTCCACTTCAAAACAGCATATATTTGTTCCTCCTGGTGAAATATAATTTTCTTGAGCCCCCCAGGGCTGTTAGTCATTCATGCATTATCCTTCACATATCATTTTAAAAATTAACCACCCAGACAAAGACTGAATTCTGTTCTTCCCTGTATATCTGGGAAGGGGAGAAGAGAGCCCTTTGGCTCTTTACTTCAATATTCTCAGATAAATTCAGGCGAACACAAAGAGTATTCTGGTCATTGTCTGCCACTTCACTCATAGCTACATGCTGAATAAAAAAGGGATCAACTACCCACATTTAAAATATTCATAATTACATACTCTGTCCTACAAGGAGCACCTGGCTGCCAGCAGATGCACAGAGAGAGCTGCACAGAGCCGTAAGCTCTTACTCTGCTGAGGAATCCAGCCCTGTTATATGCTGAGCCCTGCAGTCCTGAACACTCAGACCAAATGCAAGCTCATGGTACATGTATACGGCACTGAAGGCAACGTCCTTGTAATGCTTCTACTGGCTTATGTTAGGGATTCTGAGCGTGCAATAATGAATTTTATTTCCTACTCTTATAGAGAATGACAGGCATGTGCATTCATGGATTAGCCACTTAGTTTTGCAACGTATGAATGTAAAAATTAGCAACTGATTACACCATTCCATTGTCACTATGAGTCAACTGTAAGACAATAGAGAACATGAAGCCAACGGAGTGCTACCTATGGCTCATGACATGACCCAGAACATCACCATGTGGGTTTCAGGCAATGAGTGTTCTACCCCTTCTCATACCAGACACCATTTAGTGACGTACTTTTTATTACATTAAAGGAGACTCCATACAAAAATGTCAGCAGTATCCAGTTGACTCATGGAATTGAGAACTGTGCATTAGCTGCCGATTTAAATTAATTTTGCTTCTTGAACCATAAAATATAGTTCTTTGAACAAGACTTCATGATAAATACACATGTGTGAAAGACCCTTAATCATAATTATTTTAAATACATAAAACACAGTTTAAGATTCTCAGCCTCATTAATTTCTTATAGTATAAAAGAACAAAAGCAAATGGGAAATGGGAAAAGTATGTCATAATTTAAATGTATTATGCATGGTCATTTAGCTCATTAAGTAAAAGATTCTTTATAAACTCTAGGAAAAAGATCATTTCCATACCACCCAATGACAGCAAGCGATGTTCTGATTTTCTTGTAGAGAACTGGCGTTGTATGCCATTTAGATTTTAAGAGAATACTACCTACAATTAAAGCAGTAGAATTAGAATATACTAGTTCCCCCCTTATCCATGGGAGATAAGTTCCAAGACTCCAGTGGATGCCTGAATCTTCTAATAGTATCAAGCTGTGTATACACTATGTTTTGTCCTATATATACATACCCATGATAAAGTTTAATTTATAAATTAGATACAGTGAGAGACCAACAGTGGTAACTAATAATAAAACAGAACAATTATAACAATATGCCAGCATCACCACTCTTACACTTTGGGGCCATTATTAAGCAGAATAAGGGTTTTTAAACACAAACACTGCGATACTGTGAGAGTTAATCTGATAACCAAGGTGTCTTCTAAGTGACTAATGAGCGTGTGGCATAGACAGTGTGGATGTGCTGGACAAAGGGATGAATCACATCTGGAGCAGGACAAAGCAGGATGACAGGAGATTTTATCACACTACTTAGAGTAGCATGCAACTTAAAACTTATAAATTGTTTATCTCTGGAACTTTCCATCTAATGTTCTTGCACCACCATTGACTAACGGTAACCAAAACTTTGGAAAACAAAACTGCAGATAAGGGAGAAAACTGCCTTAATTGAAATCATCTTGTGACATGTTGGGCTTCCTCTTTCTGAGCACTTAACTCTTGTTTTCTCTGTCAGGGTCCCAAAGAGCAGGGGACACATATCCAAAGTATGACATATAGTAGGGGTTAAGTAAATGTCAGTATGCTCTATATCTACACAGTAGCCCTAATCCTCCCCATGACCCCACACTCTGAATCATCGGGGGGTTTATCTCCCACCCTCTGAAGCACATGTGTCTTACCAAGGCCTCCAGTACATCTGCCCCTTCTTGGTCATCCAGTCTAATGAACACAATGCCATCAATATAATGGATCAATGTGATGATGTTCAGGACTTTCAGATGATTTGGGTCCCTTCAGATTATATTATCACAGAAAAGGAAGAGTTAACATAGCCTCAAGACAAGACGTTAAACGTATTCTGTTGTCTGTTCCATGTGAATGTAAACCACTTCTGCTCCTCCTTTCTGAGAAAGATGGGAAAGAGCACATTTGCCAGATCTGTAGCCACACACCTTGTATTAATAATTAGCTGTGTTCATTGGCTGGGTAAGATACTACTCTGGTGCAGTAATTGCAAGTGGAGCTACTACCTGGTTGAGTTGGCAGAAGTCCACTGTTAACCTGTTTTGTTTGTGGTTTTTTTGTTTTTTTTGTTCGGCCAGAAACTTATTAATTTAATGGGGATATGATGGGGCTCACTACCCCTGTAAGGCTGGTATTAATTGCTGCCATTTCCCCTAAACAAAACATTGCCTTTTATTTATTATCTTGTTGTAATAGGGGTGGGGACAGTTTCAAATGCTTTCCCACTATGATAACTCTTTACTCTCAAGCCAAAGGATCAATGTTGAGAGTTTCACTAGCTATTGGCATATATATCCCAACTATATATATATGCATATACACAAATATACACTAAGAGTCAGGCCTGGGCTTGGACTCCATTTTATTACCAGTCCCCATCTACCCCCACTCTTATTGAGAGGGTCACAATAACCCTTTAGCTCCTTAGGTATCAGTGCTACCTTGACCCTGTATCCAGAAGTACTCACAAGTGTCTGAGTACTACTCTTTCCCCATTGTAAGGTTACTTGAATAAATGGCCTTAGGTCCCTCTGGGGAAAATCTGTAGGAGTTATTGTCATATATATTTGCCATAATTTTGCAGGTCCTTCCTCCTGGAGATCTGGCCTCTCCCTCAGTCAATGGCATCCACTCTGAGAAGTGGCTCATGTCCAGACACTGATAAGGGACTGTGACTCTTTAGAAGGATGCCTGCACTTAGCCTCCTTGACTTCTTTTAATTGTATAGATTGAGTGATTCCGTTGATGACTGTCCATCTATCTTGCTACATCCAATAAACCATCTCCGTGGCTCTATGTGGGTCACATCCCCCCAAGTACTATTATGACATTGCCGCTCATTATGATAATTGCATTGCATCTCGCTTCTGATGTTAAGCACCACCAACTGGCCTCTATGATTTCAGGATCCCATCATCCCTGTTGTAGTGAGGGAGCCCAGTTCTCTAGCAGCAGGTCCCTGGCTTACAGAGGAAAGCCACCACTGAAGTTCTCAGTGATGCTGGTCCCTCTCTGAGTGATGAATTTCGTATCACTTTAGTCAATAGAGTGCCCTCTGTCCTGTCCCTGGAATGTAGTCAGCTGGGAGCGTTTGCAATGTTTTGTAATACATCCATTCTTGAATGTACTCATCCTTGGGGCCTTTTGGTCCTTTTCTCTCATCTTCCACACACAAGTTTTGGCTTTTCTATTTAGCGTGGGTCATAACCTTCTCCAGTCTTCCAAGAGCCATCCTAGCCATGCATTAGAAGGTGCAAATGCAACCAGCGTTTTTGTCAGGGCATTAAATACTGTAGACTAGGAGAGTGGTCCACTATCAATATCCTCTCCCTTACCCAATCTCATGCTCTGCCCTACAAATTCATCATCTTCAGGCTCCAGTCCCATATGGATTATGTGGCCAGGTCTCACAGCTCATTTATAATATTGTGCCTTTCCTCCCTTAGCAGGCTCCCTCTTTCCTGGACAGATTATGTTGGAATTGACTCTACTTGTCTCATACTAGGCCAGGAGGGGTGGTGGAGGTAATTCCTGAGGGGTACATGTTGTCTTAAAAAGCATTGGCCTCCACAGATTTTAATGGTGGAGGCCTTATGGGGTGGGCATGCTAGCCTTGAACATTTACCAGCTCAGAGAGTTCCAGACAAAAGGGATTTTAAGGGTTTTTTTAGTGCACCCACTCAGGTATCCCCTTTCTAAGACTCCCAACCAGGGCATGGCCTTGACATGATAGACTTTTTGGAGCTGAGACTTCAACCTTCTATGGAGCTTTGCCATCCTGAAAATTATGGCCTAGAACTGACCCTCGGGTTTTTCTGTCCTTGATCATAGAGATAAGAATCTCTTTATATGTTCCTAAAGAGTTCCTCTGACATTCACAGTATCTCTTAAATTACTGATTACTGACTCAAAGGCATTCACTGTCTTTCTCCAGGGCATGAGATTGCAGTCCACAACAGCCATTCAATTCCACCATCCTCATCAGTACCCATCCCTTCAGAATCTAACAAACCCTGAAATATTTGAGTGCATTCCTTCTACTGCTATCCCATCCATTTCAACATTTGTATTTTACCTTAAGGAATGTGTTCTCTGCAAAATTAGGTGACTTCAGGGATTTCTGTGTAATTCCACTGAGTAGATTGTCGAAATTCAGTGCCCACCATTCCAAGGGTCTGAGGGCACCTGAGAGCACTTTCGGCCCCTTTAAGCCATTAGGAGACTTTAACTCCTCCTTCTAGGGAGCCAGCAGGGTGGTGAGCTCAACAAGCCTATAAATTAAGCCATGAGTCCTATTTTCCCAGCAAAGCAAGTTTAGAATGTACCATATAATTCTGCTGACTTGACATACCTCCATTAAAGGATATGGCCACTGAGTGTGGGATTACAAGAAGAAATTACAGATTTTCTAATAAATGCCTCAAACTGCCAAGAGAATGTGGTTCTCAGGATATTTTTTCCCTTTGTGGCTGAAAATAAACATGTTCATTGCTTTATAGTTTCCTGAAATGATGACATTCTAGTATAATTGCAAATTCTTGTGACAGGCAAAGGATATTTACTGACTGTAATGCTCTATAAAACACATGAGTAATAAATAGCCCAGGAAAGGCTTTCTCAGTGGACATGAGTTTCAAATAAGTAATCACAAGAACTTTCTTGCTAAGGCGGAACACTCAGTCATATCTTTTTCCATCAGATTATAATTGATAGATTTGCTCAGTCTTAAAATGTACCTCTCCAAGTTCTGAAATGCAAAAATTGGAGGTAAAATAAAGACTTAAAAGTCCTGTTTTCCTTATTATGTAAGTAAAGAAAAATCCAAATGAAATATCCACTACCATATTCAAACTATACATAGACAATATTTCTTATAAATTGGCTCTATTGGCTGGGCAAAAGACTTTACTGATATTTGCTCAAATAAAATTTTAACTAGAACTATAAAGTTGAAGCGAAACATATTCTAGAAGAGTTATTCACTGTACCAAGGAAGCTAACCTTCCCAAATTTACTGGACCAATTGTGTAAGTGTCCTTGTCAGTTACCTAGACCTGACAATTATTTCATACAGAAGATCAGCACACAAACTGATCAGCACACAAACTAATCAGCACACAAACAAGCCATCTCAAGAGCAAATGGGGAAACAGAAAGCAAAATGGAAGACTGAAAGTAAGAGAGGATTCTGGGAACACAGTAACCTGAATGCAGCTCCCCCTCCACCTTCCACCTGTGCACTCATTATTTCAAACCATCTGCCTCTCTTGAACCAAAGGGCTCCCCTGCACTCTTAGAGGAGAGAACCCTTGCAAAAAAGCAATTGTGCCTCCAGGGATTGCACCAATCTTGGAGAACAATGTCAGGGGTTCTGGAGCAAGGACACAAGGACAATCAAACCTGAAAACCCATGGCCCAGTGTGGTTTGTGTACCCCAGGTAGGGGCAGGGAACTGTGGTGCGAAGGGTGACATCAGCCTCCAGCAAATGTGCTTGAGATGGAGATGGTGACATCAGTCCTAAGTGTACTGGGTTGTCCTCGCTCCTCAGAGGAGCTCAACAGGCAGACTGTATCCTCCTTGACTCTGAAAGAACAAACAGGCAAGACAACTGAGGGCTTCTTCCAGGGGGCTCAGCAGAGGACCACAGCCTGCAAAAGTGAGACACTTTGCTTTCACTACCTGCAAAAGTACCACCTATTATCATGTGCCAACAGCTAGCCCTGATGAAATAAAAAGCAAGAAAAATAGCAATCCATGGAGTTCCCTGGAGAACAGACTGTGGTTAAGACTGGTGTGTAGGAGGTGCTCTCAGGAGTGCCTGTGGGGTGAAGGAAACAGGACTGGACAGAGAAACTGAACTAGGATGCAGCTAATAGCAAAGACCTTATCCAGCTCTACAGGGACCTCTGGAACCCGCATGGCCCACCTCACTAGGATGGGGCAAGGGGCTGCTGGGCCCTTATATCCCTGAGTCCCCCATTAGATGCTGCCTGCCTCACAGAAGAAATTGACCAAGGGCAAATCCTGGGGAGGGACTCTGTTGAGAGCTGTGTTCTGCCAGCACTCCTAGCGGACTGTGGAATGAGTCCCTCCTGCTGATGGGAATCTGGCAGCGCCCCATACCTCAGTCCACCCTTAGGCCATTCACCACCATGGACTTCATGTAACAAGTTCTGGGATCAGTTTCTCCAGGATTCTTATTCGTCTCTTCCTGGAAAAAAAAGTAAAGATGAAAACTATTGCCATGCTTCTCTTCCTGCTTCTGCATCTGGTCTCAAAACCAGCCCATCTCTTCCTCTATTACCTAATCCAGGTTCCCTTTGTTCCTAGGTAGCACTTCTGCTGATCTAGACAGCTTTGCAAAGTAGCACACACCCTCATTTTTGGGGGTTCTGAGCCCTAGCTTAGGGCATGGCTGAGGCACTTGTCTATTTGATATCACAAGTGGGCAGGGGAATACCAAGAGATACCACAGCAAATTGCCTTGGTACCAAATACATTCTCCACTGTCACCATTAAGTGCCAGCTCCTCTGCCCTTTCCTGGTGTGACCAGGATCAAATGTCCCTGCCAGAAGAGTCACTTCTCTCTGTGCCTGCTGGTCTCTTGTGTCCCTTCGTGGAAGTGCTCTTCCTCTAAGGAGCCAAGATGTCTACCCCATAAAGCCTAGAATTATAGAGACAGGAAGCACACAATCTTTGCCACAGCGTACTCCATTCACATGCCCATTGTGCCAGCACCGAGTGACTGGTATCAGAGGCTGGCTGATGACTTTCTCCTTCCACATAGATATTCACATGATATTTAAGGCTCTCTTACTTCACGTTCACTCCCGTGGGTCCATCATGTCTCTTGCTCAGACCTCCTTGTCTTTGGTTAGCCAGTATTTCTCCCTCCAGGCATTTGACCAAACAATCGGGATATAAACCATTACCTATATGTACATATTTATTCTTCTCTAAGAGCGATATTCTCAAGCGTGGAATATGCTACCACCAAAATCTGAAGCAGCTCCTCAGGCACTGTTCTTCCGTCCTACTGACAGGACTATATGATGTAATAACATTTCCTTTACCTTGGAGGTCATCCCCCAAACCAGAGAAGCCCTATAAAACTTACTAATTTAATAGGCTCCTGAATCATCTATAGGCATTATTTCCACTTTCTGGAGCCTCGAACCTACTTGGTGCTTCTCTTTCATCCAATCCAATTAGCACATGTCACGATAGATTGATACAATAGACTAGTAAGATATTCTGTAGAATATCTAGGCAGTTCATATCTCTTCAGAACTACAGAATGGCAGAGGGTGGGAAAGTTAATATAGCCCTAGAGAAAAACCATACATTCTGTTGTTCACTCCAAAACTTGTGAGCTATGTCTGATTCTCTTTCCTGTGGAAGGAGATAGAATACATATTTGTCAGACAAAGGGTCACATAACATGTTTGTGGTATAAAAAAAAAAAAATAGTTTTTTTTTCTTTTTCTTTTTCTTTTTGTTTTTTGTTTTTTGTTTTTTTGAAATGGAGTCTCGCTCTGTCGCCCAGGCTGGCATGTAGTGGTGCCATCTCGGTTCACTGCAGCTCCGCCTCCTGGGTTCATGCCATTCTCCTGCCTCAGTCTCCCGAGTAGCTGAGACTACAGGCAGCCGCCACCACACCCGGCTAATTTATTTTTTTGTATTTTTAGTAGAGACGAGATTTCACCGTGTTAGCCAGGATATTCTTGATCTCCTGACATCGTGATCCTGCTGCCTCGGCCTCCCAAAGTGCTGGGATTACAGGCGTCAGCCGCCGTGCCCGGCCTTTGTGAGGTATTGTTAACTTGCTCTGTCAAAGACAGCACAACTGGCAGAAGAGCTACAACTGGGGCCCCTATTTGTGAATTTGTGATAGTTCACTCTCATGCTCCAGGATCCATTTGGATTTTTCAGGAGGCTGACTGTTGAATTAAATAGAGATATGATTTCTTTACTTCTTCAATGTCTGTCACGCTCAGGCAAAATGATATTTTTAATAAACTTTATTGAGGAATAATTTACATACAATAAAATGCACTCATTTTGAGTGCAGAGTTTGATGACTTTTTGACAAATGTATGAATCAATGTAATCAGTACCACCGCAATCAAAATATAGAACATTTCCATCACCCCGCTATGTTCTTTTGTGATTCTTTTCAATTTACTATTTTGATTGAGGGGAAAGTTTCAAAGGATTCCATGTAACTTCTCTTATGTGAAGGTTCTTAACCTATAGTCCTGAGATTCAATGTGGAGTTCTACCAATTGGCAGTTATGTTCACTCCAATAATACATTGAGGGACTAGAGAGATGCTCACCGAGTGGGTCTGTGGGACTGGTGGACCTGAACCAGAACTCTTCCATTTCTCACCTGGCCTCCATATATCCTCCTAAGAGGGGGCCATATTAAAACAGCAAGTTTCTATCTCGGTTTCCAGCCCATAACTTCTATTCAATAGTCCTCAAAATGTCTGGGACTTCCTCTTCCGTCATTGTTTCATAACTGTATACTATAGTCATTCATGTTTTTGCAGGGTCCTTCATCCTTCAGATCCAGCCTCTCCTTCAGTCAGTGGCTTCCATGTCTAAAAACTCGGTTGTATAAATTAGACAAAGGACTATGACTTTTTTGGGTGGTCATCCTTAACATATTGTCATCCATTCTTGATTTCTTTTGATTGTATAAGATAAACAAGCCTCTTGCTGACTGCCCATCTCTACAGCTTTCTGTAGGTTTGGCACTCTTGGATATCACTTTGACTTGCTACACATGATGATAATTGTGCCTGCTCTGCATTCTATCATACGGGGCCATCAGGGAGCCTGGTTCTGAAGCAGCATTGCCTACTGTCAGCCCTAGACAATAGAAGATGCCACTAAGCTTTACTGCAAGGCCATGGCCTCTGTTACTAGTACTTTTCTCATTATACAATAAACAAGTATTCTCCAAGCCCACACAACATAGTTGGCTGGTAAGTTTTCTGGCCCTATGTAGAATATCTACTTTAGTAAGACTGCATCATTGGGTCTTTTTTTTTTTAAAGTCAGTCAAATTTAGCAATAGGGGGTTGTATACCAACTTTAATGACACCAATATTAATAAGTTCTCATATACATCTTTGGATCTTTTGATCCACCCTTGAATCATTGGCCATCATAATTCTAATATTTCAATGTTACATGGTATGGGCCATCATTATCTCCAAGCTTCCTAGAGCTTAGGTATTAGCACCATCTTCTGGGACCCTGTCAGGGCTTTAAATCCTATATATCAGAAGAGTGCTCATATCAATAAATTCTCCCTTATCCAGATTTATGTTCCACCATCATCACACCAGCACTTTCAGGCTCCTGTCCCATATGGCCTCTCCTGGCTCCTGCCTAGCCATGTTAGGTGAGTCTAGCAGCACCTTCAGGACACAATTCTCCTCCTCTTTCAGCAGGCCCAGCACTTCTCTAGACACCTTACATTGTTCATCATGTGAGTTACTGGTCTAAAGCCATGCAGCCAGGTGTGGTACCTTCTGAGTGTGGTCTTTCTGTGCTGAAAAAAAGGGAGGATTTTGTATCATGTTCAACCATGCTACAATGCTAGCTTTTGATGGGGAGGAGTGAACCTGGAGAGTTCAGAGGAATTTGGGGATTCAAGATTCAGGATGACAAGTGCATCATTCCACATGTCCCTATTTCAATTCTCAGGTTCCCATTCCGAATTGAGGCCCTAAGCTCAGGGTAGCCAACTTCTTAGGGTCGAAAATTTAATCTTCCTTGATGGCTCACTACCCTTATGATTAAGTTTGGAACCTGAACCTCAGCTTTTTCTACCCTCCATTTATAGGAGATGAAAGAGTCTTTATATGCTACCAAGTAGGACTTCTTGGTGATTATCCCCAAGCTTGTCTGGCTCCAAGCAACAGTAATCTGATTCCAAAGTCCTTGTAATTACTACTTTCAAATGCCTGAGATACTCCTCCAACAGGGCATTCTGGTATACCTACATATAATCCCTCCTCAGCACCAGGTAAAGATTAGGAATTGTGCCAAGACTGTATGCCGGGGCTATCAGTGCTCTATCTCACACCAATGACGGGGGTCCTTGCTGCCAACCTATGCCATGGGATTCAGCTTTAAAATCCCTGTTGTAGGTTGTGTTCCTTGGAAAGCAGACTCTGAGGCTCTGAGATTTGTGTGCTAGAGGTTTATTGGGGAGGACGCTCAAAAACAAAACTGTCAGGGGTGAGGGAAGTAGGATTGGGCAGAGGGAGAAGTTTCAGTGCCATGTATTTGCCATGAAGGCCTCAGTCAGTCTCACTGGGAGCTGTTGGAGCTGGGACGCTCCCTCAGACTTGCAGGCAGGACTTTGTACCCTACATCAGCCAGTCATTGATGTGGGCTTTCCCCAGGGAGAAGGTGTGGCCTGGGTAAGGCAGCTCTCTGACTGGGTACAGTTCCTGGGGAGAAACTCACCTATGAGTTATCAGCAAGTAACACTTCCAAGAGTTGGGGAAACAGGGTCTTCTAGAAAAGGGGCCTAAGGGTACCCCACAGCATTCATGACTCTATCAAAGTGAGAGTTGTAGCCTGAGAAAACTTAAAACACACAGAACACATGCCCACTTAACTCAAATTGCTGGGGAAGTTTGAGATTCATTTAACAAAAACAGTAAGAGTATTTAATCCTATTCCCCTGAAACTAAAAATTAGGATTTCCCAGCTATATAATGAAGTGACAAGGTTTGTTGCTCACGCTATTTGCTCTTTCATCTTCCCTAACTTGAGTTATCTGTTCTGTTCTATTCACTGTTTGGTTGGACATATTCTTGAGTATTTTCACGATCTCATATATGGGGGATATGAAATGTCATATATCATCACATACCTTTCTTTCTGTCAGGGTCTCTAAACTCTTCCAAATTCTTAAGTTGTAGTCCTTTTTACTTGTAATGTGTAGATATTATTTCAAGATACATTTTTATTAAGTTTTAGTTATTATTGGCAGCAATTCACGTGATTTAATTTTTTTGTCTTTTAGAAACAGGGTCTCACTGTTGCCCAAGTTAGTCTTAAACTCCAAAGCTCAAGTGATCCTCTCACCTCAGCCTCCCAAGTACAGGTCCTCCCTGAGACTACAGGTGTGCACCACCATGCCTGTTTCACTTGATTGAATTTAATGCTGTTTAGTCACCAACAGAACGATGATGTCCTAAACCAGTGGTCCCCAAACTTTTTGGCCCCAGGGACCAGTTTTGTGGAAGACAATTTTTCCATGGATGGCAGATGGCAGGGGGGATGGTTTCAGGATGAAACTATTAGCTAGATTCTCATAGGAGCACACAACCTATATCCCCTACATGTGCAGTTCACAATAGAGTTTGTGCTCCTATTAGAATCTAATGCTGCTGCTGCTCTGACAGAAAGTGGAGTTCAGGCGGTAATGCTCGGCTTGCCCGCCTGCTGCTCACCTCCTGCAGTGCAGCCCGGTTCCTAACAAGCCGTGGACCAGTACCTGTCTGTGGCCTGGCAGTTGAGGACCCCCGTCCTGAACAACTTTGGGTTCACCCCTGATTGTGGAGTTGTGTAGTGACCACAAGCATGAACACTGGGCTACCTCCAGCCCTGTATGTGTGTGTGTGTGTGTGTGTGTGTGTATATGTATATATATGACTTCAGAACTTTAGAAAGGGGTATCACTTAGCCCTGTTTATATATACAATGGGGACTTCAGAATCTTAAAAGGGGGTGTCACTTAGCCCAGGTCGCCACATCATTTGACTGAGGTTTACATTTCTTTGGCTTTTAAGGTATTTGCTTGTTTTTTCTGCCTAGCCCTTACTAAAAACCTTTGAACTTGATCAAATTCCACTTTCTTTTCATACTTTTCTTATTTAGGACTGACACAATTACTTCAGATATTAAAATGATGTCTAACTGGATTCTGAGTATCACACAAGACTATCTGAGTCCACTGTTACCATTTCTAAATGGTCCTTCCTATGACACTATTTAACACACATTTACAATATTTCATCAAATTCACAGTACATATTTTTTCATATTTTAAAGTTTTGAGATCAGGGTGAGTCTTCAAATTGCTGTTAGCTAGTGGTCAGTGTTGAAACACTGGCGCTGCCTGCACATTGTATTAATTTTCTATGGCAACTTGTTGTGACAAGTTGCCACCAACTTAGTGCCTGGAACAACACAAATTTGTTATCTTACAATTCTGGGGTTCAAAAGTCTGAAGTGGGTCTCACTGGGTGAAAATCAAGGTGTCAGCTGGGCTCCGTTCCTCTGTGGTTCTAGGGGAGTTCTAGGGAAGAATCTGTTTCCTTGCCTTTTTCAGCTTTTAGAGGCTGCCCTCCTCCCCTGGCTTATAGCCTCTACTAGCTTCAAAGTCGGCAGCAGCAGTCTGTATTCTTCTCACATTGCATCACTCTGACCTCCTTTCTGTCTCCCTCTTCTGCATTTAAGGACCTTGTGATTCCTTTGGCCCACTCAGATAATCAAGGATAGTCTTAATATTTTAA
>NW_012101432.1:3735198-3736911 GCF_000951045.1 Mandrillus leucophaeus | reverse complement strand
GCATACTTTTCCGAGGACATAATTTTGTTCTGCATCCCTGTGGTGATAGTGTCATTAGCACTAAATGCAAAATTGGAATTGTAAGCACTGCAGACTTGTATTCTATGCAGAAACTGGATTTTCTACGCTGAAAATAATAACCAAAACATGAGAAGGCAATGTGAATATGAGCTTGTAGATAAAGCTTATAAGAGTAGAATTAAGGGCTAAGATGCTGTAAGAAAAAGAACATAAACAATATTAGAAGATGTAAGCTTATTTTTCTTTCACAAAATAGTGCTTAAGTGAGCAGTCCTGATAAAGATGCCGTTTTTTCCATATGGCTATTCAGGGACCAGGTCCTTTCTATCTTGTTCCTCTGCCCTCCCCAAAGGCATCTGTGCCCTTGGCATGAAGCAGGGGCTGGCATATCTGCATTCTAGCTGAAAGAGAGAGAAGAAGAATATTCTAGGGAAATATTTTTTTAAGTAGATATTTTAGCACAGCATATTCTATGATCACAGCAGAATAAAATTAAAAGTAAATAATAAAAAGGTCACCAAAATGATCTTAACAACTTGGAAATTTAAAAGCACTCTCTTAAATAAGCCTGAAGTAAATCCTGAGGATAAAATAAAAAGAGAAATTAGGAACTGTTTGGATAATAAATCCTATAAGATATAGCAAGGTCTTTGCAGAGAAAAATTTATTGTTTGCTATTACAGAAAAAGGGCTAAAAATTAAAGAATTAAATATTCCTTCTTTAAAATTAGGATAATAAACACAAAAATAAACTTAAAGAAACTAGAAGGTAAGAATTAATAATAATAAAAGGTGAAATTAATAAAATAGACCCCCAAATCTGAAAGAATAAATTATAAAAAGTTCCTTCTTTGAAAAGATTATAAAATGATGTTTAAAAAATAAAAGACTCAAAAAACTGATTAAGGATAAAGGAGAGATCCTAAAAATAAGAGCAATAGGATGTATAACAGATGCAGACACAGAAGAGATTGAAAATTATGAGAATTATATGTGTAACTCTACAGAAAACAAATTTGAAAATCTAGAATAAATAGATAATTTCATAGCTGAATATAAGTCACCAAAATTACCCAAATGAAAACTTGAATAGGGAAATTACCATAGAAGAAAACTATCATTTTGAAAATAAAAGAAGTCACTAGGGTAATTTTATCCAATCTTCAAACTGTTGTAGTTGTAAACTTATTTAAATTATTCCAGACTCTAGAAAAAAAGTGAAAGTTCTTGAATTTACTTTATATTACCACAATTACACCAAAACATTTGAAAGATGGTAACACAAAAATCGAAAAAACAAGCCACAGATTAATCTTACAGTGAATATACTACAAATACTAAGCAAAACATCAGCAAAATCCCAAGGGAGTAATGATTATATAACCAAGAGTAGTTTATTTCAGGAATGCAAGATGGTTTAATAGTAACAAATACATCAACATAATCCCTTACATCAAAACATGAAGGGAGAATAATTATTGAAAATGTTAATAAGTGCCAAGATGTTATTTGATATAACTCAGTAGTCATCTCTATTTTAAAAACATTAAAAATAATAGTAATAGAAGAACACAACTTATAACACAGAATATTTATGAAAAAGCAAGCACATTTGTGTCCTTTGTAGGGACATGGATGCAGCTGGAAACCATCATTCTCAGCAAACTATCGCAAGAACAGAAAACCAAACAC
>NW_012101432.1:3716231-3733488 GCF_000951045.1 Mandrillus leucophaeus | reverse complement strand
TGATGTTTATTAAAGCATTATTCATAGAACAAAAAATGGAAGCAAAGTGATTAAATAAATTATGATCCATTTACAACATGAAACATTAAGAAGCCATTAAAAGGAATAAATAGGAACTACTACATATCAATTAATTCAGAACTATTTCCATGAAATCCTGCTTATAAAAATCCTGCTTTATTTTTGTACATGCATATGTAGGTCTGTATATAATTGTATTAAAATAGAGGAAAAAATAAAAGATACCATTTGTCAATATGGGTCACTGAGAGGGGGAAGAAAAAGGAGAAAAAGGAGATATGGGAACCCAGCAGAAAGAGAAAGGAAAAAGTAATATTTTACTTGAAGAATGTGTAATATAATCAAATTATACATTTAAGTAAAGTTAGAAACCTGTATTGTGTATACAGTTTTTTAAAAATAGAAAAATTTAAACGTCAACTATTAGATTATGATTTAAAAAGCATGCAACTGAATTAAGACCCAGGGGAAAGGCAACATCATAAAGCACTACAATTTAGTCACTATGGTAACTTGCAAAGTATTTTTGCAGAGCTGTTCTCACAGCTCCCACACGTACAATCAAAACAAATATGCTAAACACTAAAATTTAAAGAGAATTGGTCATTTTATGTGTTGTATTAACACATTTAATAGTGTCATTGTACATAATATAAAATTTATGTTAAATCCATATAATGTTATGCAGTCAAGGCCATGTATTTTTGTTTACTTTGATAACTGTGTTTCCAAAGGACCAATAGTATAAAGAAAAATTTTTGATGGTGCAGTACAAAGTCATAAGAGAGACTACAAGCAAATACAATGTGCCCCATTCAAATATATGTATGCATATGTGTATATACCTATTTGTATATACTACCACTATAGTATATACTACATTTATATACAGTATCACCTTTCATAAATTACATCACTTATATGAGCTAATTTCCACAACAGTACTAAAATAATTAGCTATGTTACCCCCTGTAGAAGAAAATAATGTGTAAATAAATAATATGGAGTATATTCCACTATGAATTTTGCCTTTTCCTCAGTTTCGCCTTTTCCATTCAATTTTATGTGCAAAAAAACATAGTAAATTTTGTTGAAAAGAAAAAACAAATGGTGGGAGATGAAATTTTGGAAAAATTATAATTTTTCTATCACCCTTAATGATTCAAATTTCACAAATATTTGAAATATGAAGCCCCCAAGCAATTATGCAATCAAGTCTCCTAAAGTAGTAGGTGTTTTGGCAAATTTAGAAATAATTGATACTAGATTTTAAAGTACATTGAAGGTTATTTCTCACCAGAGATCTCACTTCTATCCAACCAAATCTGCTATGCCCTTCCAAAGTCCCTGCCTCATCCTGCAAATATTACATTCTCCTTTGATGATCCTTCTCGGACTCTGTCCAGCAGAGGACTTTTTGCTCTTCCCTTCTGTCCTTACCACTGGTACTATACTTAGGGGGTTGTATATTCTTCTCCCTGCTTGGTTGTGAGCAAACAGGGCCAAACCAAAGTCCAGTCATTTCTGTACCTTTCGTGCCTGACTACATACATGCCCACCAACTACCCCCTCACGCATCACTCATTTCCCATTCTGTGCTCTTGCTCATGTTACCTCGGTCTTTAGTATTCTCACCCATCTCGCTAATCTGTGTTTCCTGCAAAACTGACTGTATTTCCCTCTGATGACTTCTTATCTCTACAGTCCACTTATGCCCAGCATAGAGATTTCTCTCCTCGTGTCTCTGCACTGCTTCCAATTGCTTTCCAATGACTCCATATGTGCAACCTTTGTATCCAAAGCAAGATCCTGAACAGAAACCGTGGGTGCTATTTTTTAAATTTCCAAATATGTTTGCTAGTACCAAACATAAGTAATTTAACCATCAATACTGGTTAAATTACGGAACATATCTTTTTCCCCTCTAGATTCTCATTGTATTGTCAAATATGTTATTAAATGTATAATTTTCTGATTTCTATTTAATGGATAGATTAGGGAGCATAGACACAAAAGCAAAGACCTCAAAATACTTCTGGGAAAGTGGTGAAATGAGTCTCTCTTCATCTCCCCACAAGGACCCAAGTTCCTTCCTCCTACTAGAAACAGCTCTTGATGCTAATTGCTGCTCTTATACATATGGAATTAACATCTCTAACTGCCTGCAAGTATCTTTATACTCAAAGTTCCCTTAGAAACATAATGAGATGAGTGGAAATGGAAATAATACATGAGATCAGAAAAATAATAAAGTAGGTGAGATGTGAATAAAGGATAAATAATCCAAGGCATAATTCTTGTCTAGTCCTCAACAGAAACCCTCTGAGAGTTAGTTTCATATTTCCTGAGAACAGACTTAAGAAGCAAATGAAAGAAACATAAAATATATATACCCATCATCAATAAAGTGTCATAATAAGGCTACCAAAACCGAACTGGGGAACAAAAAAGGAATAAAAGTATTTTGAAGTTTGGTGCAGTCCATTTACACAAACATTTTTCCCTTATGAATTTTCACCACAAAATCATCCATTCTTCAACGCTAACCATGATTTGATCAAGACAATGAAAAATCTAAGACTATTTTTTGATATAGACATTTTCATTTTTTAAAAACGCTGAGTCCCAGTGTAACAATAAATGCACAGTACACATGAGTAAAGAAAATGGCTATCGGATTGATATTCCGCCTTAAACATATGGCATTGACATCAAGAACTCACAACCACCCAGGCCACGACCTAAGACCAGAGGTAATGTGAATCCGCTAAAAAGTAGGGAAAATTCCTGTGTTGCATTAAACTTTAGTTTCTTTCCAGAGCTATTATTTTAACAGATACTCATTATATGTGTACTTCACTTCATTATCATTTTTTTCTCCACAAGGTTAGTTCAAAGTGTGGGACCAAAACGTTATAGAAAGAGGTGGCATAAAGAGCAAAAGCTGCATTTCTAATTATCCCAGCTGAAGATCACTTTTCCATATGTTGATGTTCAAATGAGTCAGCACCCTAGTGGACTCTGATGTGTCTTAGATGGATAGAAATACTCTAAATTTCATCATTGAAAATACAGATACCCTGAAATTTTATAATTCTGGATGAATAGTAATGCATATTAATCTTATTAATACTATCTATTTGAGTACAGACTGGTGGAAAATTTAAGAGCCAGAAAATTTTTAATATATTTCCAATGCTCCTGAAAGGAACTGGGTGGTTTTTATTCATAATAGTGGGCTGGCAATATTTGCATAGAAGAACCAGCATTCCTACACAAAAGTTTAAAAATAAAAAAGCATTGTGGCCAAAGTAAATATTTCTCACTTGAAGGAATAAAGGAGTGATGGATTATGCGGATCAGTGGCCCAAAGATTCCGAATGTACTAGATAATAACCACGTTTCTACTTCTCTATGGTACAAAACCTTGCAGCTTTCAGTGAATCCAATCAGAGACTGGTAGCCATTTGTTATTTTGACTTTTCCTGGAGAACAACTCAGCTATTCTCATTAAATTAAGAACATTAACATTTGTCACTTTCTGAGGATATTTTAATAATAATGCATTCATGGCCAGGTGCAGTGGCTCATGCCTGTAATCCCAAGACTTTGGGAGACTAAGGCAAGTGGATCGCTTGAGTCCACGAGTTCGAAACCAGCCTGGGCAACATAGTGAAACCTCATGTCTACAAAAAATTAGCTGGGCATGGTGGCATGCTACTGTAGTCCCAGCTACTTGGGAGGCTGAGATGGGAGAATTGCTTGAGCCAGTGAGCAGAGGTTGCAGTGACCCAAGATTATGCCACTGCACTCCAGCCTGGGTGACAGAGTGAGACCCTGTCTCAAATACTACTACTACTAATAATAATAACAATGCATTCATGTTGTTGTCCTCCCAGACACCTTACCCTCTTGAAGAGGTGACAACATGTGGGGACTTTGGAGTCAGACTGACCCAAGGTCAGATTCTGGCTTCATCATTCAAAGCCATGTGGGCCTGAGAAAGTCATTTAACTTCAGTTAAGCATCAGTTTCCCTATTAGAGAAAAGGAAATAATAAAAATTTGACATGAACTGCTGCAAAATGCCCAACCCAATGCCTGACGTAGAAGGCACTTAATAAGTGGTAACTGATAAAATTACTTTTCCAGTATGGCACTGACTGGAGAATAAGAGACCCTTTGACCTGAGTTATCTTGTAATTTGTCTTTTATTCACTTGTTAGGCTAGATCAGACATGCTGGTTGAATACAGGGTTGCTAGAGAGAGGAGTTATCGCAGGTTTCTTCAGCTGAGCCTCCATACCTCACTGTCCTCCCAATACAAACACGTGGTTCTTTCTATCTTTCTGCTCAGAGGGCATCTTATTAACGAGGACTTTCCTGAACACCTTACAAAAATGTCTTCCTTATTCTTCTTTATATTTTGACATGGTACTTACATCACATGAACATTTTTCCATTTCTTTTTATTTGTAAACTGCCTGTCTCCTGCCACTAGAAAGCAAGCTCCCTAAGGACAGGCACTTTGTCTTCTTCACAGCTCTGTTTCTTAGAACCCTGACTGGCACACAGTAGATCAACAAATATTTATTAAATAAGGAATTTTCTCAAAATAATAAACTGTTTCCTGCCAGGCAGTGATCTGGAAACACCAGAAGGGCTGGCACTTCTTCCAAAACTCCTAGTGGATCTCATTCAAGGAGCAGGGGGACCCCCTGTGCTGACCCCCAAGCTGAAAATGACAATGGAGATTTTGAGAAATGTTTGTCTTTCCGATCTGTCAATGTCCTGTCTATATCTCATTGTCATCCATATTTGCTTTTCTTGTTTTGGTAAGTGCTATTCTCTCTCTTAATTTCAAGCTCTCAGGTAAAAGCACCATGTCTATAACATTTTCTGCCACCACTAAGTTTTAGATACTTAGTACACGCTGACGGGTGATGATTTTTGCTATGTGGAAAGGATAGCAGACTCTTAATTTTGGCCTCAGAGACAATCTTTATATTCTAGAAATGATATACAACAGATTGGGAGATATCAACTATATCTTCTAGAGATATATGTTATTGAAAAAAATACAATAGAACATGCAGAAGTGACTCTGATTTTAAAATTTTAAAAAGAGTTAAAAACAAGGTTTTGCTTTATTGTTACTATTGCTTAAAAATTTTGCGCAAGTTCATCATGGTGATAATAAAACAATGAATAATGCCAGAATAGTTCAAGAAAAAGCAGAATTTTACCTGAGTTATTTAGAATAGTTTCTCCAAATTGCTATCTTCCTATGTATCATATTAAGTAATGAACTTTAAAATACTGATAGTCATCAAAATACACACATTCAATGGACTTATCCTCAACTGAAGCATATTTCTCTAGCAAACAGTACCGTCACTGAAGTCAAAAATATGTGAACTGTATTTATAACACTCACAAATTGTACACAACTTTAAATGGACTTTATTGAATTACAATTAAGAGACTATCGACCTTTTGGATGTTGAGTGCACTTGGTTTTAACTTTAAACAACCAACTGTAGGTCAATCGTTTCTTCAAGTCGATGTCCAGATTTTAAAGGATAATTGAAGATTCTGAATCACATACTCATAAGCTGATTAATTGTGACTGACACAGTCCCTACTGCTAAAGTCTGGATCAATGGCAAATTTACTCATATTACAAAATTTGCTCATGCAGTGGTTTCCTTTTGTTAAGTAGTATCCTTAAAAAAAAAAAAAAATCCCATTCAATCTACACCAAAATGTCCTTTCTGACTCAGAAAACAAGTAGCAAATATTTAATCGTCTCTGAAATATGTGTAACCCTTTACAAAGTAAACTGTGTTAAGTTATAGGACTATATGCCTTAAGCCCTCATTGACCAACTCTAAACTGTGAGATCCAAATGTTGGCAGTCACAATCTCTCCTTTGCAACTTCTCAAGGAACTGACCACTAAATAACCCAGGAAAAAAAGTAAAACATAAAAGAATCCCATCTTTTATATGATCCAATGTAGAATCACCACCACAATTACAGCAGTAGAGCATTATTGACATGCAGTATGGATGTTTATAAGCGATAGCAATCATTTCTAATGAGAAATACAGTATAATATTGAATAGTTATAAAGACATACTTTCAATTTCATTTTCAATCTATGTTCATTAGCAACAGTGGAGGCTAAATCTTATTTAAGTAGAAATGAATTTCAATATGTAGAATGAATGAATCCATTTATGCATCAGGTGAAATTCCACAAGATAAACATATATTTATTCTAAGTAAGCAGAAAGCTACATATTACACTGTCTGGGTAGAAATACCTGAAATTTCATGCTTTTGAGTGCCTTAATTCTTTTTTTATTTACAAAAAAGTCACACACCCAAAATGCTATTTTAAAATCAAAGAAATCTGTTCTGAATCTCATTTTACTATTTAATAGAGCAGCTGAAAAATGACTTAAAGATGTGGCCATATGGTGTGAAAATCCAGAATCAAGGAAAGAATGAGATACTGTAAACATGTAAAAAGCAATAAAAGGAGGCGACTCTAAGCTCAGTTAATGAAAAGCTGATGATGGAGACTGTCTTTTATTGATTACATTTGAGGACACTGACTCACTGGTGTTTTCCAAAACATAAATTCTGCATTTCAAGTGTTTAAGAGATTCAGCTAAGTCTCTTTCCCTCAGCCTGGAATTGTTTGCACAGAAAGACTCCATAGAATAAATTACTGAACCTTCCAGCACAGCTCAATTAACTGAATGAAGCCGGGAGAGAAAAGCTCCAATCTGGTAGCCACAGAACAGAACCTGGCATCGTTTTTGCTTAAAGAGTTTACAAGTAGATCATGGGGCATTTAAAAGACAGCCTAAATTTAAGAGTAAAGACAACAGGAAGAGGCATGAGGAGCTCCAACTCACACTTTTCCCCACTGGCGTTTCTGCAGGAAGTCAGTCAGGTGTTTGCATTCTCGAGTCATTTTATGTCTGTCTTTATGAGGAATTCTGGTGTCTCTACCCTCTTTCCCCAGTCTCACAAGTAAGTCGAGACAGACTTTCTGTTCCCTAGAAGTTCCGGACAGCTTTTTCCTTTAACTGTCCCTTATAAATGTAACTCAACTTCATGCAACAAAACCTGAAGTCAGTTGATAAATGATTAAACCATCTATACCTAGAGAGTTGTCTAGTTCTGACTCAACACCAGGGCTTGGAATTCAGCTATTGGTATGTTAATTTATTTAGCAAAGGTTTTCTGAGACCAGGTATTGGAATTACCAGGTGGAATAAAACAGCGCTGTTCTCAAAGATCTCAGTCTAGTGAGAAAAACACCCTTGCAAACAAAATTTATAATAAATGAGTTAAATACCCCAGCCAAAGTACATAAAGTTTTCAGAAGGAGCTTCCATACTGGGGAAGTGCTACAGGTTCTGTGGGGGTACAGTTCACATATGTCCTCAGAGCAATTTTAGATTTCACTTCACGGGACACATGAGGATGAGCTCAAGGCATCTGGGACATTTCCCTCACTTCCTTGAAAGAGTAGCATGACCCTTCTCCTCATCCATCCCTTCCTCTTCATTCCACCATGTGAGCGGCAGAGGGAGATCAGAAGGGAACTGCCCTGAGGTTGACTTTCAGAACAAGAAAGTTAGACTGTCTCTTCCCTTGGTTCTCCCAAACCACTTGGTGACAAGACAACAATGAGGAGGGATCACGCTAACAATCTTACGGATTGCTTACACATCAACTACCGACTGTTGCCCTCAACCATACACGATCCCACAGCCAAATAAGTCAGTAGCTGTGGAAGTTGGGAAAACCACAATGTAAATGCTGAAAGCCCCACATTGTACCAATGGCGTTTTCTTACAAATAGATGACATCCTCATCAGTAGCAAGTGTTGAAAACACAAGGAATGCCTGAAGGATGGGAGGGGGGTGAGTCTGTGAGGAAATCTTGCGGAAAGAAGAGAGATATTTGTAACAGCTGAGAGGAAATCCTGACACACCAGTCTCCAAAATCACTAGGCCGCCTTTCAGCCCAGGGTTCCCTCCTGCCTGGGGAATTTGGCCCCTTTCCAATGGCAGTGCCCTCATGTGCTACGCTGAAAATAAAACAAAGGATGCCATTCATCATATTTTTCAACAACTGGTTTCTTTTCTTAGTTTGAAATAAAAACTTGGCAATCGTAAAGCTGAGTTTTTTATTTTTATATATTTTCTTCTTCATGTCAAAATAAACTGGAAAAGAAAAAAAAAATAGCCCAATGGTAAGAAAAGGAAAATACACAAAATCCTTTAGAGCTTAGTTGGCCACACACTGCCACTCGACTGACACCAAACCGTGGAACGCAACTCTCTCAAGTTCTCCCAGCCCAAAGAGCCGGCTGCCTTCTGCTTCTGTAGATGTGGCTACTTAGAGAAATTCAAACAGGCTCCCAGTGTTAACTATGCTGCATATTTACTTTAATCAAAGTGACATTTCCCAGATGGTGTCATCCAGAAAACCTCATCTGAAGTGAAGAGTACAAGAGAATTTAGCAGCTCATTCCAGGGAAAATTGAATACAGGTGCTCCCCCATTTTAAGATGACTCAGTTTACAAAAATATAAAACTATGTAACAGATACCCTTTTGGCACGAATATCCCGCCCCCATAGATATCTGGTACCTGAAATTGGTACCAGGCAATCCATATGAAGGTGTGAATGTAAAATGATAACATCTCTACATTATCAGCTGCACAACCCTAATACTCTTGGGTGTTAATTCTGAGCCTGAATGTTTTGCCATTCCCAGACCCTTCCTTTGCTGAGCAGAAGAAAAGGTGAGAAAGAAAGTGCTTGAAGCAAGAAGTTGCTCTAAGATGCCTCCGAAAATTAGTAGATCTAAATGCATTATTCACTGAATACCCAGAGTCTCCACGCTGTAGGTAAAACAGACAGCTTCCTCCATGGAGGTTACAGGATAATCACTTTCTAATCACAGTATAATAATACACTGTGATCATATAATAATCACAGTATAATCACTTTAGTAATTAGGTCATTGTGACGTGAGCTAGGAAAGAAAGGAGAGGCATAACAGAGCATACAACCTGCCCTGGTGATCTTAGGAGACTTTTCTGAGGAAACGACACTGTCACTCTAGGAACTGGAGAGCAAAGGGTAAAAGAGTCGACTTCGGAAAGGACAAACCTACACAGAAACCTGGTCCTGCAACTTACGAGACGTATGACCTCAAGGAAGTTACTTCTCTGAGCCTCCGTTTCTATACCTGTAGAGTGGGAATAATATTGCTCTCAGAGGGATGTTGTGAGAATTAAATAAATAGATGTGCCAAGTGCTCGGCATGTATTCAGCACATGACCAGGTCCAGGTTCTGTGAAGCCGGAAACTTACACCATTTTGAGTACCGTCATTAAAAAATAACCCAAAAATAGGTTTGTAAGTGAATTTAGAATGAGAAAATAAATTACAACTCACTATACATTTTTTAAAGCAGAGAAATACTATAATTATTGTGAATTCCAGAAAAATAACATATACTTATCATCTGTTTAGTGCTGTACATGTTTTCCACATTTTTATGGACACTCTTTTGTCACCTATGCAAATGATAGTAACCTGTCATTTTATATAAACAGAATATAAAACTAATTCATTCTTTTTTTTTAGAATGGTTGATAGAAATGTGTTTTTAATCATTAGTGTTTGGGATACAACTTTCCCAACAGGCAAATTCCCATGGGACATACTTGTTCTTGATAGTTATACCACAGATTTGTTCCTCTAGAAACAGAAATTCTGATCAATTGTTTCCTATGATTATCATAAAAAAATGAGATAATGTGGTGTCCTTAAAATTGTATATACTACATCAACATATACATAAATGCAGCTACAGCTTCTGTATTGGATGGATATTATTAACCACATCCTTTGCTTACAACCTTGTGCTGCCAGTAACTAGAAAGATTTTGCACAGATTAGCTTCTGGCTCCATAGCTTTTGACCCTATTTTTTCCTCCACTTCTTACATACTTCTGATGCTGGGCACCAGAGGACACACTCATCTGTATTGACCCTCTGGCCCTGCTTTGTGAGTCACAGCACTGAGTGAGCCATCACAGAGGACAAGAGGAGTACTCCTGGGAGCCATTCCTACACTGGAAGAGCTGGTAATGACTTCACTACACACGGATGTGACTATGAATCACACAAATATTCCCAACTCAACCTCCCCTTTATCTGGGTCCAAAAATGTCCAGAGCCACTCCCAGAACCAGCTATATAACTCATGGGGCCCAGTGCAAAATGAAAATACGGGTCCCTGCCGGGCTCAGTGGCTCACACCTCTAATGTCACTTTGGGAGACCCAAGCGGGTAGATTTCTTGTGCTCAGGAGTTCAAGACCAGCCTGGGCAACATGGTGAGACTCCATCTCTATCAAAAATACAAAAAAAAAAAAAAAGCCAGGCATGTGGTGATACTCGCCTGTGGTCCCAGCTACTCTGGAGGCTGAGGTGGGAGGATCACTTGAGCCTGGGGACGGAGGTTGCAGTGAGCCAAGATCACACCACTGCACTCCAGCATGGATAACAGAGTGAGAATGTGTTTCTTAAAAAAAAAGGAATAGGCTGGGCGCAGTGGCTCACACCTGTAATCCCAGCACTTTGAGAGGCCGAGGCAAGCAGATCACAAGGTCAAGAGATCGAGACCATGGTAAAACTCCGTCTCTACTAAAAATACAAAAAATTAGCCGAGCGTGGTGGCAAGTGCCTGTAGTCCCAGCTACTCGGGAGGCTGAGGAAGGAGAATGGCGTGAACCCAGGAGGTGGAGCTTGCAGTGAGCCAAGATCGTACCACTACATTCCAACCTGGGCAACACAGCAAGACTCCATTTCACAAAAAAAAAAAAGGAACAAGAAAAAAATATTCAGAATTTCCTGACAGTAACAGCAGAACATTGAACCAAGCATAGGACCCTGTGCTATTGCACAGGTTGCAAGCTCATGAAGCCAATAGTAGCTGCTCTGCTACCACTCATCATGAAAGGACATATAACAAAGAAATAGAGGTGGGAAGAGACAGCATTTTCAACAGATTGTGCCTAAAATATCTAACTTGTGTACATTTTTCAAAATCATATAAACATGTAAGCATATTACTAGGGCCTGTGAACATATTACCCAGGGCTTACTAGGGCTCCATACAAGTGAGGGTACCTACATCTTATGCATCACTAGGATAATGATAAATCTGCTCCTGCTGAATGCAGTAGGAGCTCAACAAATCTTTATGAATGAAGCTTCATCCTCAGGGACTTTACAGTCTAGCCATCAAAACAAACAACATCAGTAAAACCCTGTAACAAGTCAATGTGTCAAGTACATAAACTAAAATTGCCTAAAATGTAGGGATATGAATTAAAAGTAAAAGAAATGACCAGATGACTCTGCATGGCTAGCCAGCCAGGAGTTTTGGATCACTGGCTGCACAATCTACATCCATCCTGGTTCTAGCAGCAGTGTTGGCCTCACCTGGTGGCAATTTTCCTCCCTGATTTAAATACTGATGGAGACTACTCTGGGTCCTATGGCTGACTTGGCTATTTCAAGAGAGTGGGAGTGATTTCAGGCATCTCCTAATGAGTTGGAGCAAGTTTGTGGCCAACTCAGAGAAATTCATCCGGGAGAAATCTGGGGATGTGCAGTTCATCCTCCACTTCCCCACCTGATGAGAGAGGGTTGTGCCTAGCAGCACAAAATGCACAATCCTACAGAGGAGGCACTGACAGTCCAGGGGAGGAAGTCACAAAACTAGAAGCTAATAGATCTTTCAGGTAGAAAAAGGAATAAATGGGCAAGAACTCAGAATATGATAACAGAGTAAAAGACAGGGTTTGGGAGGCTGAGGTAGGAGGATCGCTTGAGCTCAGGAATTCAAGACCAGCCTGGGCAACAGAGTGAGAATTCATCCCTACTAAAAATAAAAGGAAATAAAAAATTAGCCAGCTGTGGTGGTGTGCACCTGTAACCCCAGCTACTTGGGAAGCTGAGGTGCAAGGATCATTTGAGCCTGGGAGATTGAGGCTGCAGTGAGCTATGATCATGCCACTGTACTCCAGCCTGGGTGACGGAGGAAGACCGTCTCAAAAAAAAAAATTAAAAAGATCTGGAAGAAATTTTAAATGAGGAAAGAGTACAGAAGTATTGGAGAGAGGCCTAAGATCTGGAAGAAGTCTCAGGATACTGAGTGGACTATCCTATAAAACTGCCATAGAGGGGTGAGTCAACTAACTGGATGTACAATTTCTAACCGGAACACAACTAACTAGAGGTGAAGGCCCATCAGGCCTAGGAAGAGAGAGGCCTGGAGACCTGAGAATGTGGGTCCAAGGTTGTTGTTGTTTTGTTTTGTTTGTTTGTTGAGACAGGGTCTCACTCTGTCACCGAGGCTAGAATGGCAAAATTATGTCTCACTGCAGCCTTGATCTCTCAGGCTCAAGCGATCCTCACTTCTCAGCCTCCGGAATAGCTGGGACTACAAGCGCGTTATCACCACGCCTGGCTAATTTTTTTATTTTTAGTAGAGACAAGGCTCACTATGTTGCCCGGGCTGGTCTTGAACTCCTGAGCTCAAGTGATCTTCCCGCCTGGACCTCCTGAATTGCTGGGATTACAGGCATGAGCCACCATGCCCAGCCCAAGGGGTATTGTTTAGGGTTAGGGCAGTGGTATAAACCTACAGGTATGGGATATGGTAGGAGGAGGTTCCTGGTTGACCCAATAGACTAAGAGAACTTAGGGAATTTTATTACTTTAGTCACCTGCTCCAGAGCGTTGTTGTGAAGATCATGTAATAACTAATACTTAGTTGGTACTCAGTAAAAGATAGCTACAAATAATGATGCCAAAAGGGTTCACTCTTTTCCTATATCTTGCTACTTTATCTTCCTTTTATCTTTGTGAAATAACAGAGTGGATATCATGAAGATGAACTACTAAAAAGAATTTCAGGATACACACAGTTTAATATTAATCAGTTACTGAAAATCCTTTATACGTATCAGAAGCAATATAGTTTTGTTACAATGGGTCCTAGCTAAACTACATCCATATTATTACTTTTTTCAAAGCAGTTAGTCTTCATGGAGATACAGGTACCTAAGAAGTTAGGAAACTGACTGGCTGCAGATGGGGCTTCCTGAGAAAAAGTTGATAGCGTGGTTGGTACCCAGAGGTTTGGGAAAGGCGTTTGGCTGGGGGTCTACCGCCAGATAAAAAGCATTATCTTCATGGCAGGTAAAGATGGCTATACAAGGAAAGACAAGTAGCTATTATAAGATTCAAAAGACTTTACTTTTTAAAATTATATAATTACATTAGTTTACATTTTAAATGATGGAATACACTACTATGCAAAAGACGTGCTTTGGAAAACCTGGCCCAATGGCTTTCCATGGCATTTCCCATCCTCACCTTAAGTCAACACTCAGACTTCCTACTGGTGGAAAAAATAGCACGAATGCCAAAGGGAACTGCGAATGTGACAATAAGAAGACAGTGAGATAAGCAGCAAAGACTTGGAATCAACCCATATGTCCATCAGTGGCAGACTGGATTAAGAAAATGTGGCACATATACACCATGGAATACTATGCAGCCATAGAAAAGGTTGAGTACATGTCCTTTGTAGGGACATGGATGAAGCTGGAAACCATCATTCTTAGCAAACTATCACAAGAACAGAAAACCAAACACCGCATGTTCTCACTCATAGATGGGAACTGAACAATGAGATCACTTGGACTCGGGAAGGGGAACATCACACACCGGGGCCTATCATGGGGAGGGGGGAGGGGGGAGGGATTGCACTGGGAGTTATACCTGATGTAAATGACGAGTTGATGGGTGCTGACGAGTTGATGGGTGCAGCACACCAACATGGCACAAGTATACATATGTAACAAACCTGCACGTTATGCACATGTACCCTAGAACTTAAAGTATAATTTAAAAAAAAAAAGAGAGAGAATAACGTGCGAATGAGAAGAAAAGGAGAGTAACCATGCGTGGGCTGTTTGTGTTGGGAGCTATGTTCACAATGAATATTTTCTGCATTCTCCTTTCCCTCTCCATTTCCCCCAGTCCCATTTGGTCTGCTGATTGGTTTGTTTCTGACAAAATCCAGTCCAAACCCAATCAGGAAAATAGAAATCACACTAAGTATTTCAAAAGAGATCACACACAAAAAAATTGTCAACAGTTGTTGAACTTGAAAAGCAAAATAGAGAACATGGGATCACAGAGCTGTAACCGCAGGCAGCACCACTCACTAAGGCAGGGGTCCTCAGAGCCTAGAAACTGAAAGGAGAGGCCCTGCAGAGCTGGGGCTCGGGTGTCTGAGGAGGTGGCACTGCCCAGCTGATGCTGGGGCTTCTGAGTGCAATGAAGCAAGCTCTGAAACGTGTTGGGGGGTGGGGGGAAAGAATAGCTGGAGCCTGGAACTAAGAGCCACTGTCAAGGTGAAGAGTCACTGCTGAAGTGGGGCTTCTAGAAACAGGAGGTCAAAAGGAAGCAGCAATCCCTCACCATCTTCCACCCCTGCAGCATCCCCAGTCCAGCACCCCATATTGGCAGAGCCTAATAGGGAACTGGCTGGCAAAGAAGAAATGTGGTTTGCAGAGTCCCAGTATCAGAAAGTAGAGTATGGGGCCAGGTGCAGTGACTGATGCCTGTAATCCCAGAACTTTGGGAGGCCAAGGCGGGAGGACTGCTTGAGCTCAGTTTAAGACCAGCCTGGGCAACATAGCAAGGCCCTGTGTCTACTAAACATAAAAATAAAAAAAAAAAAAATGGCTAGGCACAATGGCTCATACCTGTAATGCCAGCACTTTGGGAGGCCGAGGCAGGCAGATCACTTGAGGTCAGGAGTTCGAGGCCAGCCTGACCAACATGGTGAAACCCACTCTCTACTAAAAATACAAAAAAATTAGCCAGGTATGGCGGCATGCACCTGTAATCCCAGTTACTCCAGAGGCTGAGGCAGGAGAATCGCTTGAACCCAAGAGACGAAGGTTGCAGCAGACTGAGATCATGCCGCTGCACTCCATCCTGGGTGACAGCGTGAGACTCCATCTCAAAAAATAAAATAAAATAAAATAAAATAAAAAATAATTAGCCAGGTGTAGTGGTGTGCACCTGTAGTCCCAGCTACTTGGGTGGCTGAGATGAGAGGATCACTTCAGCCTAGGACGTCAAGGCTGTGGAGAGCCATGATCATGCCACTGCACTCCAGCCTGAGTAACAAAGCAAGACCTTGTCTTAAGAAAAAAAAAAAAAAAAAGTATATGGAAGGGTGACAGATAATAGGTTAACACCCACACTAAAAATGTAAAAAGAAATTAGTCCCATGTTTAGGTCTGTATCTCACATCTTAATTCACAATACACTAATTTGCCTCACAACACTGCAAATAGGAACAAAAGAAGTGGCAGAGTTATCCAAAGGCAGTCTGAGTTCAACCAGAGCCCTGCTCACCAGGACATTTTATTACACATTGGGGAAGCATTCTAAGACATGGCTGAGGGTGTCCCAATTGTTTTATCTATGAAAAATGGGCTCCTTGGAGGCCATGTGCAGGCTTGCTTAAAACAATAAGCTTTCCTAAGCCCCCAAGCACAACATACTCCGGGAGCATGGTCTGGATGCTTATCAAACAAGTTCCTGGGCTATTCTCTGAAGTTTCTGGGCAAGTACAAACAACAGAGTCAAATAAATGCCTTTAAAAGCAAGGCAGTGGAGCACGTACCCTGTCAGTGAGATCCTCATATTCCCACAGAGTAAACAGTAACATGAGAATATTTATATGAAACAAAACTGTATATCAAGCCTGCTTTGGCTCAGCCAGGGGGGATGATAAATTCCTTGCAGATCTCTCACAGAGTGGTCCTTTGTTGACCACGGACGCCACTTCCAAGACAGTACAAACCAATTACAGAGCAAGGCTTTTCATTATGTCAAGGAATGAAAATATTACCCCCCTTTTGTTTTATTTCAGTTATATTTTACTTACTCCCTTCTCCCAATGTTTAAATAGTTTTAATTTATCATGAGTTAAGTCCCAATTTAGGCTGGAAACCAACGACAACTCCCCCTCTCCCCCGCACCCCACACACAAAACCTTATCACCTCATAGCCTAGCTTGTTGCTTTCCTTATCCCTCTTTTAAGAAACTAAAAGTTAAAGTTTAAAGCTGGGTAGAATAAAAACCAAAGGGGTTGATAGAAAGTAAAGTCTATTTGTTCACATCTATTTTGGCCTCTTCACAGTTGGTAAAAGGAGGGAGGGTAAATATGAGCTATGAAGCACATATTCCATACAATGTCCACCTTGTAGTAAGATTTAAAAAACAAATACTGATGAAACATTGGCACAAACTGTGGGGCTGCTTCTAAGAGGCCAATCCGAGAAAAGCTGCATATGAGTCGAGGTATTTGTTAGTTCATTTTGTCAGGTTTTCTCAAGTCAATGGGATCGTCCTTCTTAGTGATCATAGATGCATCCCAGTGACTTCTGCCAGTTCCTGCAGAGGAAGAGCTGGTGATACTCTACCCATCCACCAGAACACTTTCAGCAATTTACAGCTGGTTCAGATCTTCTAAAAGGCAGAAGGGAAACAGAGAAAGAAAAGACAAATTCAAATATGAATGAGACGTAAGAGGTGTGTCTGTGCTTGTTTTAAAAATTATTGGCCAGGCGTGGTGGCTTACACCGGTAATCCCGGCACTTTGGGAGCCTGAGGTCGGCAGATCACCTGAGCTCAGGGGTTCAAGACCAGCCTGGGCAAGATGGTGAAACCCTGTTTCTACCGAAAAAAAAAAAAATAGCTGAGTGTGATGATGCCCACCTGTAATCCCAGCTACTCAGGAGGCTGAGCCAGGAGAATCCCTTGAACCTGGGAGGTGGAGGTTGAAGTGAGCCAAGATTGTGCCACTGCACTCCAACCTGGGTGACAGAATGAGGCTCTATCTCAGAAAAAGAAAATTCTTTATTTATAATAAAAATAGTAAATTTTTGTTTTTTAATGGATAGCTGGATCAAAGGCCACATTTAATCAACTTTATTTTAAACCATTAACTAAACCTCATCTGGAGCACTACAGTCCATCATAATAGATTTTAAAAGGGAAAAATAGGTCCTGCATAGTTGTATCTATTAATATAT
>NW_012101432.1:3712981-3715481 GCF_000951045.1 Mandrillus leucophaeus | reverse complement strand
TGTTTAAGTGTATAATTCAGTGGAATTAAGTACATTCACACTGTTGTGCAACCAAGCACCATCATCCATCTCCAGAACATTTTTCATCTTCCCAAACTGACACACTGTACCCATTAAAAGCATGTTTGGTTTTCAATAGGCCTTGCTCAAAGCCAGCAGCCTTTAATGCTGTGACAGGAACCTGGAGAGGTTAACTCAGGTAACTGGCAAATGAATCAACCCCTCCTACAACCCAATATGAATCAGCGGCACCATGGGCTTTTATCCCCTCTCATCTGTTTAATACTGATGCTCAAAACTAAAGCAAAGCTCTAGAATAGATCTAGAAAAACTGTTAATAATACATTTCATTTTTACATTACAGCTTACAGACATTTATTCCCCTAGTCGGGGTGGGAATTATTTTTCCTATTTCATAGCTAATGAAATTATGGCTACATGAAAAATAACAGCAAGGACTGAACTCAAGCCCTCCAATCCACTGTCTACTGTTCTTTCTATCGGGCCACACAGCCTCTGCCAAAGCAAGGCAAGATCTGGGCACTGCTGCTTCTCAGCTCTCAGAGACTGAGAGACAGACCTATCAGGTCTAGCTAGACAGCATTTTGTCTCTTCACCAGAGCAACTAAAATTCCTCACGTCTAAAAACCATACCTAGTCCATCATCTTTTCCATCTTCGTTGTAACCATATTGACAGAGAAAACACACACAGAATTGGAATTCCAGAATGATATAAATGCAATCAGATTCAAGAATCAAATGTAAGTAAAAAAGAAAAAAAAAATTAGATCACTGGATCCTATAAAAAGACTGAGTTCAACCTTTTTTTAAACTTTTTTTTTCTAATAGAGATAGTCTCACTACATTGACCAAGCTGGTCTCAAACTCCTGGGTTCAAGTGATCCTCCTACCTCGGCCTCCCAAAGTGCTGGGATTATGCATGGGATTAGGCATGAGCGACCACACCTAGCCAACCTCTTTATTTTTAATTCCTTAAAATAAATTCACACTTTCTGCTTTTATTAAAGAAGATCACAGTCTTTCTTGCTAAACTCAATTTGTGGAAAAATTCATTTCTCTGTGCTTTATGGGAAGCATCTGATACTAGAACAATATAAATACTAAGGATTTACTTAAAATTGCCATCATTGACAAATAGCTTCTTTTAGTTTACAAAAAAGCTACAAATTTTAATTTCTTTCAAAAAAAAAAATTTCTTCTGCCAATACCCTTCTCTTTGCTAAAAAACAATATGTTCTCTAAACCTTTAGACTTTCCATCTAAATTCCAAAAGAATAAGTACTTCCTTGAAGTCATGCCCAACACCATCATGCCATCTCCCTATATAAACATTTCAAAATTCTATATCTGGTTTATGAACAGCAGAACATCCTAAAAGTAGTAAGGCAAGAATGAACCATCATGCTTTGAAAGGGAGATTATATTTTGTTACCCTCCCATTTTTTAGTCACTTAGTATTTGATTTTTTTTTTCTTTCTTTTTGAGACAGGGTCCCATTCTGTTGCCTAGGCTGGAGTGCAGTAGCACAATCATGGTTCACTGCATGATCTTGCCTCGACCTCCTGTGCTCAGGTCATCCTCCCACCTTAGCTTTCCAAGTAGCTACTACAGGTGTGCACTGCCATGCCTGGCTAATTTTTGTAGTTTTTGTAAAGATGTGGTTTTGTCACGTTGCCCAGTTTGAGTTTGGTCTCAAACTGCTAGGCTCAAGTGATTCACCCGCCTTGGCCTCCCAAAGTGTTGGGATTACAGGTATGAACCACTGTACCCAGTCTTGATTTTTTAAAATGTACATATTAAAAGAATAATTAGCCAGGAGTTTGAGATTAGCTTGAGCAACACAATCAGATTCTGTCTCTACAAAAAATACAAAAATGAGCTTGGTGTGGTGGCTGGTGCCTGTAGTCCCCTCTACTTGGGAAGTTGAGGTGGGAGGGCTGCCTAAGCCCAGGAGGGAGAGGCTGCAATGATCCATGAGCCTAGGTGACAGAGTGAGACCCTGTCTCAAAAAAATAAATAAATAAAGTAGTAATTACTCAAAACATGAGAGTTGAATATGGAACTTGAGAGTTCATTCAGGAAAATCCAATCAAGTCCATTTTATCTTGTTTTCTTATAATAATGAAAGATGGTTCAGAAACCACGGCCATTTTACTCAGTTGATTGAGAAGAGCTTCTAATGCTCACAAATTAGTAGCACATGATACAAAGTAGATTCTCTCGAAATTGTAACAATGACTAGAAATACAAGGTAATTAAGAATAATCTATGAACACTTGTTGTTGTTGAACAAAGAATGCTTTCAATTTTCCAATACATGGCTGCAACTAAGCTCTTTGTAGTTTCTCCACATCTTCACTGCCCAAAAGAAAATTTTGTAACGACTAATAATTTTCCTTAAAATTTCAGTGAGGCCTTAGATTGGATCACATGAAAACACCTCCCCGAATCTTCCAGAATTCCCCAATATTTTCCTTT
>NW_012101432.1:3711212-3712931 GCF_000951045.1 Mandrillus leucophaeus | reverse complement strand
TTTATTTATAATAAAAATAGTAAATTTTTGTTTTTTAATGGATAGCTGGATCAAAGGCCACATTTAATCAACTTTATTTTAAACCATTAACTAAACCTCATCTGGAGCACTACAGTCCATCATAATAGATTTTAAAAGGGAAAAATAGGTCCTGCATAGTTGTATCTATTAATATATATTAGAAATTTGCCAACATTTTATTTAGAACATATGGATGATCTGGTTTGGATCAGTGTCTCCACCCAAATCTCATGTTTAATCATAATACCCAGTGTTGGAGGTGGGCCTGGTGAAAGGTGATTGAATCATTGGGGGTGCATTTCTCATGAATGGTTTAGTACCATCCTCTTGGTACTCTCCTCATGATAGTGAGTGAGTTCTCATGAGATCTGGTCGTTTAAAGTATGTAGCACCTCCCCACCAGCTCTGTTGCTCCTTCTCTGGCCCTGTGACATAACTGCTCTCCCTTCCCCTTCCACCATGACTGTAAGCTTCCTGAGGCCTCCCCAGAAGCCAAGCAGATGTCAGCATCATTGTTCCTGTATAGCCTGCAGAACCATGAGCCAATTACCTCTCTTTTCTTTATAAATTACCCAGTCTCAGGTATTTCTTTATAGCAATACGAGAATGGACTAATACAATAGACTTAGTAAAGTTATCTTATTCAGATATGAGGTGATTTTTTAATTTTTTTCTTAACTTTTGTGGGATAAATACATACTTTTTGTTTTTTAATTATAGAACACAATGTGCAGAACATACAATTTACCACTTTAGTCGTGTTTAAGTGTATAATTCAGTGGAATTAAGTACATTCACACTGTTGTGCAACCAAGCACCATCATCCATCTCCAGAACATTTTTCATCTTCCCAAACTGACACACTGTACCCATTAAAAGCATGTTTGGTTTTCAATAGGCCTTGCTCAAAGCCAGCAGCCTTTAATGCTGTGACAGGAACCTGGAGAGGTTAACTCAGGTAACTGGCAAATGAATCAACCCCTCCTACAACCCAATATGAATCAGCGGCACCATGGGCTTTTATCCCCTCTCATCTGTTTAATACTGATGCTCAAAACTAAAGCAAAGCTCTAGAATAGATCTAGAAAAACTGTTAATAATACATTTCATTTTTACATTACAGCTTACAGACATTTATTCCCCTAGTCGGGGTGGGAATTATTTTTCCTATTTCATAGCTAATGAAATTATGGCTACATGAAAAATAACAGCAAGGACTGAACTCAAGCCCTCCAATCCACTGTCTACTGTTCTTTCTATCGGGCCACACAGCCTCTGCCAAAGCAAGGCAAGATCTGGGCACTGCTGCTTCTCAGCTCTCAGAGACTGAGAGACAGACCTATCAGGTCTAGCTAGACAGCATTTTGTCTCTTCACCAGAGCAACTAAAATTCCTCACGTCTAAAAACCATACCTAGTCCATCATCTTTTCCATCTTCGTTGTAACCATATTGACAGAGAAAACACACACAGAATTGGAATTCCAGAATGATATAAATGCAATCAGATTCAAGAATCAAATGTAAGTAAAAAAGAAAAAAAAAATTAGATCACTGGATCCTATAAAAAGACTGAGTTCAACCTTTTTTTAAACTTTTTTTTTCTAATAGAGATAGTCTCACTACATTGACCAAGCTGGTCTCAAACTCCTGGGTTCAAGTGATCCTCCTACCTCGGCCTCCCAAAGTGCTGG
This sequence comes from Mandrillus leucophaeus, assembly GCF_000951045.1. Lineage (NCBI taxonomy): Eukaryota > Metazoa > Chordata > Mammalia > Primates > Cercopithecidae > Mandrillus > Mandrillus leucophaeus. The sequence continues at coordinate 3,711,218 of NW_012101432.1, read as the reverse complement.
GATTAT
>NW_012101432.1:3697839-3710657 GCF_000951045.1 Mandrillus leucophaeus | reverse complement strand
TCACTGCATGATCTTGCCTCGACCTCCTGTGCTCAGGTCATCCTCCCACCTTAGCTTTCCAAGTAGCTACTACAGGTGTGCACTGCCATGCCTGGCTAATTTTTGTAGTTTTTGTAAAGATGTGGTTTTGTCACGTTGCCCAGTTTGAGTTTGGTCTCAAACTGCTAGGCTCAAGTGATTCACCCGCCTTGGCCTCCCAAAGTGTTGGGATTACAGGTATGAACCACTGTACCCAGTCTTGATTTTTTAAAATGTACATATTAAAAGAATAATTAGCCAGGAGTTTGAGATTAGCTTGAGCAACACAATCAGATTCTGTCTCTACAAAAAATACAAAAATGAGCTTGGTGTGGTGGCTGGTGCCTGTAGTCCCCTCTACTTGGGAAGTTGAGGTGGGAGGGCTGCCTAAGCCCAGGAGGGAGAGGCTGCAATGATCCATGAGCCTAGGTGACAGAGTGAGACCCTGTCTCAAAAAAATAAATAAATAAAGTAGTAATTACTCAAAACATGAGAGTTGAATATGGAACTTGAGAGTTCATTCAGGAAAATCCAATCAAGTCCATTTTATCTTGTTTTCTTATAATAATGAAAGATGGTTCAGAAACCACGGCCATTTTACTCAGTTGATTGAGAAGAGCTTCTAATGCTCACAAATTAGTAGCACATGATACAAAGTAGATTCTCTCGAAATTGTAACAATGACTAGAAATACAAGGTAATTAAGAATAATCTATGAACACTTGTTGTTGTTGAACAAAGAATGCTTTCAATTTTCCAATACATGGCTGCAACTAAGCTCTTTGTAGTTTCTCCACATCTTCACTGCCCAAAAGAAAATTTTGTAACGACTAATAATTTTCCTTAAAATTTCAGTGAGGCCTTAGATTGGATCACATGAAAACACCTCCCCGAATCTTCCAGAATTCCCCAATATTTTCCTTTGTAGCATATTCAGCACAGTTCTTGCACTCTTGGGGTGTAAATCCAACTAATGCTCTCCCTTTAGTACCAATTCCCCAATCACTTGCCAACTTTTTAACTTGAGCTTCTATGTAATGAGGAGACACGTAAGAAAACTGATCACCAAGGACACTGTAAGACACGTATTGGAAGTCTTCTGAGATTTCTGCAGCTTCTTGGTCATCAAAACTCTCCACGTTGCAGGCTATTTCAATTTTTCCCTCGTGGGGAAAAGCCATCGCTTGGACACCCTTCAATCCATTTGCATTTGAGCCCCGAATGGCACTAGCGATCTCTCTTCCTGCAGACATGTCTTGAGAATCTATGGTAATGCTGCAGTTCATCACATACGGGCTGGCACCAACACCTAAATCATTAGAAAAGCATGTTAATCAGGCAGAACAAAAGCCTCGTTTTGAAGATTCTATTCGTCAGCCAGTTTTAATCAGAGGCGTTTCCTTTAATTGGTTTTATTTAAAAACAGTACAAATATTTCTCATTGTCAACTCCAGAATTTTCTGAAGATAATATTTTTTTTCCATAACGAAAGTATTTAGGATATAATCAGGTAACTTTATCTACTATAAAAGTATCTGAAGGATTTTTTTTTTCCTAAAAGAGCTCAAACTTTCCAAAATACCAACAGAGAAAGAAAAGCATGGTTAAGAGCTAAGTCCATCAGCAGCAACAGGCCTTGGAACTTCATTCATTTCCAAGGCCATCTCCATGGGGTTTGGAATTCAATGACAGGCCTAAGAGTCTCAGAGACAGGAGTAAATCACACCTCTGTACCCACCACTCCCTCTCCCTGAAACAAACATTTGTCATTATTGACTTAGGTTAATATCAGATTAAAGTGAATCTCAAAACCAGTCTTAACTAGGGAAAGAAGTCACTAAAAACTAACAAACAGCCTTGAAACTGGGAAGAGCAAAGGGACTCATGTGTTTTGTGATGATGTGAGTTTGGCAGGGTTTGGAGCCAAACAAAACACAAGAATCCCCTCACACAGACTTATAAACCTCGTGCCTTTCTCTTTGTACAACCTGTTGGAGGCACCTCTTTCTTTTATCCCCAGCTTCACAAGAGACTGAGATGGCCATTGCCACTCTACAGCCCTGTTACGCTAGAGTTCAGGGGCAAATGTCCCGCTTTTCCCTGTCTCAGGGATGGTGCGGCTCACGTTACATAAATAGTGTGGCTCTAATTATAGTTTACACTATAAGATGGACAACTTGGTTAAATTAGCATTGGTATAAAAAGCTTACATTTGCAGTTTCCTCATTTTTGGGGAACCTTACATTTCTAAAAGCAAAGTTAAGCAGGGATTGATGAGGGATAAAGGGCTGACCTCATCTTCAACATGTGATCATTTCTTAGCTACTATTTCAACATTATTTTACTGTCATTCCTTTTTCTTGCTACTTTCAAACTTATTGCTCCTGATGTCAGTATCCATCAGAGAAGTGCCTTCTCGGTTCACTTTTCCCTAGACTTGATGGTTTGGGGGCTCTGTTGCCTAGCCTGGCTACTCTCATACTAATAGATGTTTTACAGAAAATCAGCACACGGAAACCACATTTCATCTTTTTCCCACACATGTACATAATGAAACATTTCAACTCCCGAGGCTGGGCCTCTTCCTCCTGGGAATTCTGCAGGAATGAATCAGATTACAGTATTTCCCCATAATGCTGATTTCATAAAAATTAAATTTCCTAACAGTCAATACATCTCTCTCATCATCTCATGTCCCAATCACTTACCCTAAATATCTTTAAGAACTATATCAGTTTTAACATTGCACAGAGTATAACTGGAATTTTTGTCAATGTTAATGTTGCCACTATTAACAGAAAACATCCAAACATTTTTCTCTCATCTACTCCCCAACAAGTAATGTTACAAATAGTCTTATGTCCTCAAATCTAGTGTACATATCCTATTTTGACTCAAGGAATGGTAATAACTTTACCATCGTTCCAACAAATAGTTGGATCACACTCAGGTTTTGCTGAAGAGTATATAACACTGAGGGTTACATCAGCACAACCATTCAAAATCCTTACCAGGCCTGTAGTGCTTCACCATTACACTTTGCTGTCCCATACCCATACCTTTAAGATGCCCAGTCACATTCAGATATTCACATGCAATTCATCAGCCTTGGGGAGCAAGTCACTTTCAAAGGAAGTTCCTGCTTATGGACCTGGGGCTCTCCCCATGACATGGGTCATTCCATCCCTGTGGCCCTGGGACTTTTCCTGAATCCCTCACCCAGCAAATTCCAAGACATCCTCTACCATCACATGTCTAATAACTTCCCCTTGTTAGTAGAATTTCCAAAGTTGATCATTCTTGCTATAAATGAACTCATTGCCTAAGATAAATTATTAAAGATAAAGTAAGTTTAGATGTAAGCCCTAAGGACAAGAGTTCAATAAAGAAATGTATGCTGTTCAGTGTCCCAACACCGACTTACTTGACTAAAATGAAACTCTTATTTTTAAAATTCCTTCAAAAGCATAAAGTTCATTTTTTTCTAGCAAAATAAAACATCAGAAATAACTTTCATACGCTTTTAAATAAAATAAGAGGTAACCACTTAACACAGGATAATCATTTTTCAAACGGGCCCTTGTCATATATATTTTAAATTCTTCTAGTAAGCTTTAGTTACACAATATTTTTGTTTTATTACTATTTCTTATTCAAGTAGTAAAAAAACAGAGACAGTTAACGAATCTGAGATGTTTCTGACTTAATCAGGGTAATAGTTTCCTCCCCAAGGTGGGGAAACTTCTCTCTCTTAGAGGGTGAAAGAAGAAAGAAAGAAGAGAAAATTTCTCTTTCTGCCCAAATTCACGCTTTTCCAATTTCCTCCATTTAATCCTTCCAAGTCAAAACCAATACGGTGATCCAATTATACTGAATCAGATTCTGTGTTTAAATCCAGCAGTCCCATTGACCTTATTTAAATGCTGAATTTGATTTTTTATGTTAATTTAAACCTACTAAGAAGGTATTTTAAATGAGAGAGATAATTAATCCCAGCAAATCGTATTTCTAGTTAAATGTCATATAATTAAAGTAATTCCACTTTTTGCTCTAAAATTAGAAACCTGATGTGAAAGTTTGTTTCTCAGTTTGCGGTTTCGCTCCACTCCCACCTCCCGCAGATTGGCACTCGGCTGCTCTGGTGGCAGCACGAATCCCCTCACTGCAAGGCTGAAATTCCAATTTTCTTCCAACACAACTGTCACAACGCCCTGAAGCAAGCTAAAAACAAGGAAAAAAATCTTTGGTATGATTTCGCTTTCCATGTGTGCTTTAATGAAAAATTTATCATTCTAAATATTGGTGTTTACTCCTAGTTAAATACTTTTTTATCAAAAAGAAAAAGAAACTGAGATTCAGTTGCTATTATTTCACAGAGAAATATAACAGGCCTGATGTTTTCCTGACAATTCCGTTATTTTCTTGTGTAGAAACACTGTATTTATCATATACTGTACGGCTGGTGATTTAGATATTGTTGAGACCTTATGGTGAACTGATATGGATGTAAACTCTTTATGCCAGATTGTTTAAGCAGAAAAAAACCAAATGCACTTAATTAACATCTGATGTGTAGCTTTCACAAACACAAATGCAATATTTGTGTTTGAGCACTGGCAGTAATGACTGTGAACTATGCTATTAATGTCTGGTTTAAAGATGCTTGTGGTAGGACCATGTCTGGAATAACACAAATAAAAAACTGCATTCAGACAAAACAATAGTGAAGAGCCCATTAGGAAAATGGAAAAGCAGCACTCAGAAGAAACACATGTATTTTTTTCCCTTTAGATCAAAATTATTCTCAAAAATAGTTCCAGGCACCATCATTTTCAATCAATTAAAGGTGAAAGGATTCTACATATTTTAACTGTACAGAAAAGAGTTTCACTTTAGGAGGTCCAAAGTTGTTTAGGGGTGTCTTCAGAAGTTCCATTCATTAAATTATACTTCTCTTTGGTGGCCAGTATTAAAGCATGCATGAAGAGAGAGCTGGGATGGTGTTTTAGGATATTTAGTACTTTTACATCTAAAGAGAAAACTTCAAATTTGTGGACTGCATTACAGTTTTAATAAACAGATTCTTTTCAACCAATTCAACTCCCTCATTAAACACTTTGTTACTGGGCTGGGTGCGGTGGCTCATGCCTATAATCCCAGCACTTTGGGAGGTCGAGGTGGGCGGATCACAAGGTAAGGAGATCGAGACCAGCCTGGCCAATATCGTGAAACCCCGTCTCTACTAAAAATACAAAAATTAGCTGAGCATGGTGGCATGCGCCTGTAGTCCCAGCTACTCAGGAGGCTGAGGCAGGAGAATCACTTGAACCCAGGAGGTGGAGGCTGCAGTGAGCCGAGATCACGCCACTGCACTCCAGCCTGGTGACAGAGCGAGACTCTGTCTCAAAAACAAAAAAAAACTTTGTTACTGAAAACCTGGTGAGTGCCAGGAACCATGCAGGTTCCTGAGTATAAAAACAGGAAGAAGGTTAAAATAAGGTAAAACCCTAGCCTAAATGTGGACTTTGCTTCAGAGTAACAAACAGAGCAAGGTCACCAGACTCAGAACTCAGGTTCAAAAATATAAACAGTTATTATACCAGAAACAATTAGTTATCATTATATATTGGTATTTTAAATTTTTTAGACCATGCACTAAAGAGAAACCACAGCTGAAACAGGACATTTGATGACTAAAGCCATAAAACTCAAACATAATTGCTAAGTCCAATGCTCCCATGGCGGGAAGAATGCGGGACTTGTGTGCATGTGGCTGAATTCACAGAAAAGAAAGCTAAGTGAGAACTGTGTGCCACAGGGCTAGGAAGTACTCTCGTGGGTCCAAATTCAAGTTCCACCTCAACGGGACACTGCCTCTGCTCAGCTGTCTTCCTGTAAAATGGCTATGACGTTTCCTTGCTCAGTGAGGCACTGTGAACCTCATTCTATTGCCTTTGAATCTTTCAGAGTAGAAATAATTCAGAAGACATTACAAACATAAGTATAAATTAACCTCCCATAATGAAGCCAGTCCAGATAAGAGGGAAACTCAAGTGACTTGCTACTCTCAGGTTTTTCAAAAATAGAACAGTGCCCTCCCTGAGTTCAGGCAAAGTCTAAGTCCTTCATGTTCCAATTGTAGGTTACATGCTTAGTGACACATTGAGACTTCCATTTTTCATCATCCCAACTAGGCTTCCTAGCCAGCATCAGCAAATGATTTTTAAAAATAGGCTCCTTAAAATGAGACTCATTCTAAAACTGGAAATTATTTTTCAAATACCAGATAAAGTCTTGGTGTGGAGTAAATTGGAGTATTCAATGTCAAGAAAAGTGCCTGATGATGCATTTCTTATTTATAGTAGAAAGAAGTAAGCAGGAAAGTGCTCAGTAACCCATTTAAATAACTAAACAGAAGCCCCTGATTCCAAGATGTACCAATTACCTCCATCTCTGACTCCTAGGGCATCATATGAAACTACAGTTCAAAGAATTTTCCCCGCATTTTTAAACAATGATGCATACATGCAGGCCATTCATACAACATATCAGACAGCAGTGTTTAAATTACCCCATAAATGTTTAGGGTTTTAAATATATATGTATGAAGTATTTATTTATAGATCTAAAAGTATCAACTATTACTGCTTTGCCCTTATTTATGTTCCCCACAAGCTGGCCAACTACAAACTTTTAAAAGGAATTTGGCTTAAAAGATTTTGTGTGTTTGGCACTGACTATGGGTGTTAATCATTTCTGAGCTCACTTCTTTTTCTCTTCTGTTTATAATATTCTTTGGGAACTTCAAAACAGAAACCTGTTTCCTTATAGATTCTGCTTCCTCTGCAGTACTGTGTAAATTAATTTGTCCTGGATTGTTGACTATACTGTACAGTTGATAGCGCCAATCATTTCTATTTAATTTTTGTAGGAAAAAACATAAACATAGCAACAATGTGTTGAGGTTTTTCTGTTTTGGTGGGAGGGAAAAATATGTTGGGAAACACTGACATAACCAAAAAAAATGTTAGAAAAATATATAAAGCCAATTAAATTTAAGCAAGTGCAAAATCGCTATTGTTGGGAACCAAATTCATTGAAAAATTAGATGAATAACATTTCTACCCTAAAGAAAGAGGTGTTATAAATTATACTTCAGTAGATATTACTTCAAAAAATGAAAGCGATTTACAGCCAGGCACGGTGGCTCATGTCTGTAATCTCAGCACTTTGGGAGGCCGAGGCGGGCGGATCACGAGGTCAGGAGTTCGAGGCCCTCCTGGCCAACATGGTGAAACCCCCGTCTCTACTAAAATACAAAAAATTAGCCATGCATGGTGGTGCGCGCCTGTAGCCCCAGCTACTTGGGAGGCTGAGGCAGAGGAATCTCTTGAAGCTGGGAGGTAGAACTTGCAGTGAGTTGAGATTGCACCACTGCGCTCTAGCCTGGGTGACAGAGTGAGATTCCATCTCAAAAAAAAAAAAAAGAAAGAAAGCAATTTACTTCTTTCTGGATTATTGTTTAAGGAAGAATATGTGCAATTAAGGTAACCTAATATTTTAGTAGAAAGTCTTAAACTCTACTATCTAGTGTGAGGAATATTAGAAACTAATTGTTTATTCACATCCCTTATTCACTGATCCTCCTTGAAATACTTTACTTTTCTGCTATTAGCATCTGCATTGAGCCTACTAAATGATGCACAAACAGACTGCCCAAACTTGGCAAATCGTAATTTTCTTGTTTCTTCCACAAGCTAAAGTTTCTACCCTTGGTCATGGGTACCAGTGGAAAAAGGCATATACGGGAAGAGCTGTGCTCCTTTTCCCTTCTTATCATGAATATGCCATCAAATATAATCCAAATACAGGCACTGAAACTTAGCTTTTATAAAATTTACCACTAATAAATCTTACTAATTACTCTGCAGGGAAGATGACGGAAATAATCACAGGATTGATTTAGAGATATTATGAAAATATGTTGGAAGCTTTAAGAATTTAAAAATGTTTTTCTTATATATAATACAAACAAAGTATGTACATATATATTTTACAATATTGAGATCACGCTGCCTATACTACCTGGTATCCCTTGCACTGGCTATTCCCTCTGCCTAAAACTCTCCTCCACATCTCCACGTGGCTAGTGGTCTCACTCCTTCAAGTCTTTGCTCTAATATTGCCTTTACAAAGAGGCCTAATTTGGATTATTCCACCTATAATCACAATACGGCCCCATTCTAGAACTCTAAATGCCCTTGTCCTGTTCAATATTTATTTTGGCTGTAGCACCTGTTATTTTCTAATGTACTACATAATTCATTTGTTTATTAAGGTTTTTATTTATGATCTGTCTCTTTGCCCCTCCCCAACTACAATGTAAGTTCTTTGAGGAAACATAAGTTCTATTTTGCCCACTGGTGATACTGCTTAGCACACAGTAGGTACTTAATATCTGTTTTATTAACTAACTTAACTGCAAATTCTCTCTACATTAGACTGCATTTTCTATGTCTCTGAAGGTTCTTCTAAAACATCATGCTTGAGTATGCCACAGTTTATATAAACATTCCCAAATAGCAAACATTTCCATTATTTTCAGTATTTGCTATTATAAATAATGCTTTGATAAACATCCTTGTACATGTCCCTTTTACTATTTCCTTAGGATTTATCTCTAGATCTAGAATTCCTGAAAGGCAGTTATATACATTTTTAGAGCTCTTCCTACGTATCACAAGCTCACTTCTAAAAAGTTTATACCAATTTATACTATCATTAACACTGTAAATGTCTCTAACTACATCTTCCCCAGTATTAAATATTACCTTTAAAATATCATCTTTAAACATTCGTTGTGCCAATTTTGGCATCTTAATGTTTTAACTTGGGATTTGCAGATTTTTATGAAAATTTTTATGTAAATTACAGATCTCCATGTGAGTAAAAACAGAATAAAATCATGGCCCAGGCACAGTGGCTCGCGCCTATAATCCCAGGACTTTGGGAGGCCGAGGCGGGTAGATTGCCTGAGTCCAGGAGTTTTGAGACCAGCCTGGGCAATATGGTGAATCCCTGTCTCTACAAAATATACTTGGAAGGATGAGGTGGGGGAATTGCCTGAGCCCAGGAGGTTGTGGCTGTAGTGAGCCGAGATTGCACCACTGCACTCCAGCCTAGGCAAATGCCATGAGACCCTGTCTCAAAAAAAAAAAAAAAAAGAAAGAAAGAAAGAAAGAAAAAGAAAAAATCAGAAATCCCAATGTGTTGACCATTTCAAATCAAACAATATAAAATAGATCATGATGAGGCAGAGGCACAGATTATCCAACCATAGGCAGGTGATAGATCAGACTGGGAGGCAATCCTCCCTTTAGTTTAAACAACTACATATCGAGTTTGTTCTTAGGAAACTAAACATAATTAGCGATAATATTGGCATTTGGTCTTATGCCTTTTATATCAGGTTAAAGTTTTTCCCATATATCAACCCATTTATTCTAACAGCATTGCAAAAATGAGAATTAAGTTATTCAAGTGTTTGCTTAACCTAATGCTCTGATAGCAGTATACCTATGCCTAATTCCTGTCCACCTGACTGCAATACCAGTCCACCTGGCACTGAAGCGACTGCATCTGTGGTATAATCTCTTCAGTCTTTAGGGAGGCTCAAATTAGAAACCAGGAAATAGATTTCTGAAAATTTAGTCATAAAACTTTACACTTCTCCATTTGTGAGACAAATCATGGGAAAATATGTGAGGTTCAAATTGGCAGAGAGCAATCAGTCTCTTCCTTTTTTCTATAACAAAATGTTGAATGAAATACATTTATAATATCACTTTTATTAAATCTCCTCTTCATAGGGAAGAAAAAAATGGCCCTTTAGTACTGTGTCAGGCACTTTACAGACATCATTTCAACCTCACAGTAATGAGAGGGAGACATTATTACGTCCATTTTATAGATATGGGAACCAAAGCATAACGAGACCAAGGAACCACGGTCACGCAGCCAGCAAATAGCAAGGCTGGGATTTCAGCATAGCCCCAAAACCTGTGCTGTTTTTTTTTAAATTGCATTGCTCTACTTGATTATAGATATTATTTGTTTAAGATCAGAATTCTGTGCCAGGGGCTAGTAACCAAAGACCTATGTGTAAATGATTCTGCAGGGCTTTGGCAGAGCTGTGCCATGAGAAATGTGTTTCTTATGCTCACCCACCTTTCACTCCTTGGATATCTAGTATTTTGGTAACTGCTTAAGTTATTGATTGACCATCAAAATGTGACCTTACATGGTTTAATTTGTGGCCCCCAACAGATGTTTGAGAATGAAACAACTGAGACTCAAATAAGTGACACTAGGATGCTGGAAATGCAGGCAACAAGGAGGAGTTCCACCTTTTCCTGATACATCCCTTAGGGGTGGGGCAGGGAGAGAGGGCAGGAGTGGCAGAGAGAGGCAAAAGTTGATGAGAGCCAGGGGAAGGAATAGTTTCTTTTCCCAGTCTTTAGTCTCTGTATTCTAGAAGTCCGTTATTTAGAAAAGATGTTTTCCAGGGTTCCTCTAGAACTGATTTCCAGCTGTAAGTACCAACTTGGCTACACTGATATTTAAGTATTGAAAGACCTTTCTACCAGCTAGAAGTGATCTCTCCCTAAGTCCTCCCTCCCCAGGTGTCTCCATCACACCCCAGGGCACACCCCACACCATTCACAGATAGGGGCCTCCAGGACCCTGCCCCAGTGCCAGGAGCTATGAGCATTCTTTTCATCAGTGATCACATTGCAGGGCTAATGATATATCTTGAATATCCCTTCTGGGGGCCCTCATCAAATACCTGACGGGTGCTTCTAGGCTCACAGGTTAGCTTAACAGGGCCCGGGTGAGAGTAACAGCAGAAAGGAGAGCCTCACCCATTTAAGAAGTAGCCACTCCTATAACTCTTCCTGCATTAAGAGGGTGTGACTCAGAAAGGGGACCTCAAGTTTAAAAAAAAAAAAAATACAGAGCAAAGCAAAAACCATGCTCAGAACCTGTTAAACCACATCTTCGGGCAGGGGCAGCTCCCAGGTCAGGCTAAAGAGCACTGAAATCTCTCCTCGTGAACCAACCCAGCTGCTTCCTTCTCTGGACAAGACTACGCTTCTCAGGCAGGTCAGCTTCGCCAAAGAGAAACACGCTACAGCTAGGAACATGCCGCACCAGATCCTCAGCAAAGCCTGTAGCAGAGGGAATTTTAACCAAAGAAAATCACAATCAAGCCAAATCTTAAAAACCAAAGCATATAGTTTTTTTGCTGTAGTAAAACATATTTAACATAGAACTCATCATTTTAGTCATTTCTAAGTGTCCAGACCAGGCATGAAGTTGCACACTGTTGCACAAGCATCACCACTAAAGCACATGATTTATACAAATTTTAAACATCAAAGCTTAAACATAATGAATGTTCCATTGAAGTTAATCTCACAATAAAAGCTTGCCTTGATACAAGGAGACTTGAATTTCTAACCCATGGCAAAGCTAATTTCACAGTGGAAATGTATATGTAGGATTAATGAAATTAGTGCCTTCAATTTTTGAACAATGTTATAATAGTCCCAACTTGTAAATATTGTCAGAAGGTATAAAAAGTTAGGAGGGCAAGGGCCAGTAACCACACTGTCTAATATAGCAGCCCCCAGCTGTATGTGCTATTAAAAATTAATTCTAATCAATTAAAATTTTCGTTAGGATTTATCTCTAGAACTAAAATTTTAATCGATTAAAATTAAATAAAATGGGCCAGGGAAGTGGCTCATGCCTGTAATTCCAGTACTTTGGGAGGCTGACACAGGAGGATAGCGTGAAGCCAGGAGTTCAAGAACAGCCTGGGCAACATAGTTAGACCCCTATCTCTACAAAAACTAAAAAAAGAAAAGAAAAAAATGAAAAATGAAGTTTTTTAGTTGCACTTGTCACATTTCAAGTACTTAATAACCACACATGGCTAGTGGTCTCCATATTGGACAGCACAGATAAAGAACATTTCCATCACCACAGAAAGTTCTATTGGACAGCTCTGAGCCAGATGCTCTATAAGGAAGCCTAATATTTAAACAAAATTGGAGATTACTCCAAATGACAGAACATTTTTCATCTTCCTCTGCCATTCTTCATATCTGGATTCTCTGGATATGATTTTATCTTCTCAAGGCAAAATATAGAATTGCTGGGCTTTTCTAGATTACTCCTTCACAGGACCTCTGCTTGTTTTCTAGGAGCTAATTATAGTACCCTGTAAGCAAGCACAGAGATGGCATACATTTTGTCTGATATACGGAATATAGGTGCTAAGGGAATTCTGGTGCTGGCTTGGGATAGCAGGAGTGCAGGCCTTCTTTATTTGTTACATATCATGGATCATCAAAATAAGGGCTGAGATGAGACTTCTGGCCACAATAAGCATAGGAGACCGTCCCAACTGCAATTTCAGGGTTTATTATTTGTTTAATTCTAATGCAGGCTGCCATGTTAATGGAAGAAGTGAAATGTGGAAGACACCGAAAAAACATTTGGTACCACTGGGGTGTAAAAAGTCTTAGGAAATGTTTTGGTTTTGGTGAGTTTTTTGTTTGTTTGTTTGTTTTTTGAGATGGAGTCTCGCTCTGTTGCCCAGGCTGGAGTGTAGTGGTGCAATCTTAGCTCACTGCGAACTCCGCTTCCTGGGTTCAAGCAATTCTCTTGCCTCAGCCCCCGCAAGTAGCTTGGATTACAAGCACGTGCCACCATGCCCAGCTAATTTTTTTTTT
>NW_012101432.1:3695380-3696649 GCF_000951045.1 Mandrillus leucophaeus | reverse complement strand
CTAAAAAATGCTAAGGCTTCAGCAAGTCATCATCTTTTTGCTGGTGCACATTCTTGCCTTGATCTTGATGGTTGCTGACTGATCAGCCCGATGGCTGCTGAAGGTTGGAGTGGCTGTGGTTAACGTGTTAAAATAAGACCACAGTGAAGTTTACTGCATCAATTGGCTTCTCCTTTCACTAAAATTTCTCTGTAGCATGTGATGCTGTTTGATAGTATTTTACCCGCAGTAAAACGTCTTTCAATACTGGAAACAATATTCTGAAACCCTGATGCTGCTTTATCAATTCAGTTTATGTAATATTCTAAATCTTGTATCGTCATTTCAACAACGTCCATAGCATCATCACCAGGAGTAGATTCCATATCAAGAAACTTCTTTCTCTCCTCATCCATTTTAGTTGTTGGGGTTTTCGTTTGTTTGTTTGTTTTAGAGATAGCGTCTTGCTCTGTCACCCAGGCTGGAGTGCCCTGTCGTGATGTAGGCTCACTACAACATCTGCCTCCTGGGTTCAAGTGATTCTCATGCCTCAGCCTCCCAAGCAGCTGGAATTACAGGTGTGTGCCACTGCCCCGGCTAGTTTTTGTATTTTTATCAGAGATGGGTTTCACTATGTTGGCCAGGTTGGTCTTGAACTCCTGGCCTCAAGTGATCCGCCAGCTGCAGCCTCCCAAAGTGTTGGGATTACAGGCGTGAGCCACCATGCTGGGCTCCATTCAAGTTTTATCATGAGATTTCAGCAATTCAGTCACATCTTCAGGTTCCGCTTCTAATTTTAGTTTTCTTGCTATTTCCACCACATCTGCAGTGACTTCCTCCACTAAAGTCTTAACGTCACCCATGAGGGTTGGAATCAACTTCTTCCAAACTCCTGTTAATGTTGATACTTTGACTTCCCCCCAAGAATCATGAATGTTCTCAAAGGCATCTAGAATGGCAAATCCTCTCCACGAGGTTTCCAATTTACTTTTTCCAGATCCTTCAAAGGAATCATTATCTATGGCAGCTATAGCCTTACAAAATGTATTTCTTAAATAATAAGATGTGAAAGTCAAAATTACTCCTTGATCCATGGACTGCAGAATGGACGTTGTGTTAGCAGGCATGAAAACAATATTAGTCTCCTTGTACATCTCCATCAGAGCTCTTGGGCAAGAAGGTGCATTGTCAATGGGCGGGAATATTTTGAAAGGAATATTTTTTTCTGAGCCCAGTAGGTATCAACAGCGGGCTTAAGGTATTCAGTAAACCAGGCTGTAAACAGATGTG
>NW_012101432.1:3689188-3690445 GCF_000951045.1 Mandrillus leucophaeus | reverse complement strand
CAATCTTAGCTCACTGCGAACTCCGCTTCCTGGGTTCAAGCAATTCTCTTGCCTCAGCCCCCGCAAGTAGCTTGGATTACAAGCACGTGCCACCATGCCCAGCTAATTTTTTTTTTGTATTTTTAGTAGAGACAGGGTTTCACCATGCTGGTCAGGCTAGTCTTGAACTCTTGACCTCGTGATCCACCTGCCTCAGCTTCCCAAAGTGCTGGGATTACAGGCATAAGCCACCATGACCAGCCTGGTTTTTTGTTTGTTTGTTTGTTTTTTGAGATGGAGTTGCATGCTGTCGCCCAGGCTGCAGTGCAGTGGCATGATCTTGGCTCACTGCAACTTCAGCCTCCCGAGTTCAGAGGATTCTCCTGCCTCAGCCTCCAGAGTAGCTGGGATTACAGGAAACTGCTACCACACCTGGTTAATTTTTGTATTTTTAGTAAACAGAGTTTCACCATATTGGCCAGGCTGGTCTCGAACTTCTGACCTCAAGTGATCTGCCTGCCTCAGCCTCCCAAAGTGCTGGGATTAGAGGTGTAAGTCACCATGCCCAGCCTGGGAAATGTTCTTTCTCTGAATCAGGTAGCAACTCCAGCATTAGAAGTCCCTGGTATTGTAGATACCATAAAGCCAAGAAAATCTCCTAAGTTTATTTTAGCCCTAAGTGATTTCGGTTTCATTAACACTACTTTAAGGCACAGGCATACCTCAGAGATATTGTGGGTTTGATTCCAGACCACAGCAATAAAGCAAATATCACTGGCAAATATCACAATAAAGCAAGTCATGTAAATTTTTTGGTTTCCCAGTGCATATAAAAGTTATGTTTATATTATACTGTAATCTCTTAAGTGTTTAATAGCATTATGTCTGCAGAAACCAATACATATACCTTAATTTAAAAACACTTTATTGGCCAGGTGCAGTGGCTCTTGCCTATAATCCTAACACTTAGGAAGGCTGAGGAGGGAGGATTGCTTGAGATTAGGAGTTTGAGACCAGCCTGGGCAACAGAGTGAGACACCATCTCTACAAAAAATAAACAAAATTACCTGGATGTGGCAGCATATGCCTGTAGTCCCAGCTACTTAAGAGGCTGAGGTGGGAGGATCACTTGAGCCTGGAAGGTCAGGGCTGCAGTGAGCTGGGATCATGCCACTGTACTCCAGCCTTGATGACAGAGCTAGACCCTGTCTCAAAAAAAAAAAAAAAAAAAAAAAAAAAAACAAACTTTATTGCTAAAAAATGCTAAGGCTTCAGCAA
>NW_012101432.1:3623148-3688388 GCF_000951045.1 Mandrillus leucophaeus | reverse complement strand
TCTCCTTGTACATCTCCATCAGAGCTCTTGGGCAAGAAGGTGCATTGTCAATGGGCGGGAATATTTTGAAAGGAATATTTTTTTCTGAGCCCAGTAGGTATCAACAGCGGGCTTAAGGTATTCAGTAAACCAGGCTGTAAACAGATGTGCTGTCATCCAGGCTTTGTTGTTGCATTTATAGAGCACAAACAGTAAACTGAGTATAATTCCTAACGGCCGATGGATTTTCTGAATGGTAAATAAGCATTGGCTTCAACTTAAGGTCATCAGTTGCATTCGCCCCTAACAAGAGCATCAGCCTGCTCCTTGAAACCAGGCGTGGACTTCTCTCTAGCTATGAAAGTCCTAGATGGCCTCTTCTTCCAACAGAATGCTGTTTCATCAATACTGAAAATCTGTTTAGTGTAGCCACTTTCATCCTTTTTCTAAAATTTTGTAGAGACAGAGTCTCACTATATTGCCCAGGCTGGTTTCGAACTCCTGGGTTCTAGCAATCCTCCCACCTCGGTCTCCCAAAGTGCTGGAATTACAGGCATGAGCCACCGCCGCAGCCAGCCTAACTTCATCCTTCATCTTAGCTAGATACCAGTCTCCTGGATAACTTGCTGCAGCTTCTACATCAGCACTTGCTGCTTTACCTTGAACTTTTACGTTATGGAGGGAGCTTCTTTCCTTCAACCTCATGAACCAACCTCTGCTAGATTCCAACTTTTCTTCTGTAGCTCATCAGCTCTCTCACCCTTCACAGAATAGAGGAAGAGTTACAGCCTTTCTTTGGCTTAGCCTTTGGCTTAAGGAAATGTTGTGGCTGGTTTGATCTTCTATCCAGACCACTAAAACTTTCTTCATATCAGCAATAAAGCTGTGTTGCTTTCATGTCATTCGTGTGTTCACTGTAGCAGCACTTTTATTTTCCTTCAAGAACTTATCCTTTGCATTCACAACTTGGCCAACTGGCAGAAGAGGCCTAGCTATTGACCTATCTCAGCTTTCAACATGTCTTCTTCCCTAAATTTAATCATTTCTAGCTTTTTATTTAAAATACAAGATATGAGACTCTTTCTTGTACTTGAACACTTAAAGGCCATTGGTGGGTTATTAATTGGCCTAATTTCAGTACTATTGTGTCTCGGTACATAGGGAAACCCAAGGAAAGGAAGAGAGATGGGGGAACAGCCAGTTGATGAAGCAGCTGGAACACACATTTATCAGTTCAGTTATCTGTCTTATGTGGTTGTGGTTCATGGCACCCCAAACATCAAAGATCAGTGATCGCAGGTCACCATAACAGATATAATGGTGGCTGGGCATGATGGTTCATGCCTGTAATCCCAGTACTTTGGGAGGCTGAGGCAGACAGATTGCCCGAGCTCAGGAGTTAGAGACCAGCCTTGGCATCAAGGTGAAATCCCGTCTTTACAAGAAATACAAAAATTAACCTGGCATGTTGGCACACACCTGTGGTGCCAGCTACTCAGGAGGCTGAGATCAGAGGACTGCTTCAATCTGGGAGACCAAGGCTGCAGTGAGCCAGGATCACGCCACTGCATTCCAGCCTGGGTGACAGAGCAAGGCCCTGTCTCAAAAAAAAAAAAAAAAAGAAAAGAAAAGAAAGAAAAAAGACATAATAGTAATGAAAAGATTTGAAGTATTGCGAAAATTACTAAAATGTGACAGAGACATGAAGTGAACACGCACTGTTGGAAACATGGCACCAATGGACTCACTTGATGCAGGGTTGCTACAAACCTTTAATTTGTAAAAAAAAAAAAAAAATGCGATACTTAAAGTCATAATGAGCAAAGTAAGCCAGTACCAAAGGGTCACAGCTCCTGGAGTGGGGCGGGGCTAGATGCCAGGGATACAGTCAACCGAAGTTTAGGAATTGCAACATAATGTTTAGGTAGTGATACAGTTGGGATGTTTGTCCCCTCCGAATCTCATGTTGAAATGTGATCCCCAGTGTTGGAGGTGGGGCCTAATGGGAGGAGTTTAAGTCATGGTGGCAGATCCTTCATGAGTGGTTTGGTGCTTTCCCATGGCAATGAGTGAGTTCTTCCTTTATGAGTTCACACAAGAGCTGGTTGTTTAAGGAGCCAGCATCTCTCTTGCTCCCTCGCTCACCATGTGACACACCTGTTCCCCCTTTGCCTTACAGCTATGAGTAAGAGCTTCCTAAGCCTTAACAAGAAGACCAGTAGATGCTGGTGTCATGCTTGTACAGCCTGCAGAACCATGAGCCAAATAAACCTCTTTTCGTTATAGATTACCAGGTCTCGAGTATTCATTCATAGTAATGCAAACGGACTAACACAGGCAGTGAGCTAAATTCTCCCTTCAAATCTACAGTGGTTGAGGAGGCGGCATGAGAAATGGGAGAATATTTAGGAAAGGTTAACTAAATTCTGATAACTCTCCAAATTGTTCTGGTCATATATATGTGCTCCACCCATAACTTAGTGTAACTCACATTTGGGCTGCCGCAGTAGCCTAAAATCACAAACTGTGATGCCCAAAAGCCTGTCCTACCAAATACTATGACATGTTTCCTGGCCCTGCCCAGCTCTTTGCCTACGCAGGCCAGCCCCTCCATTTGGAGCTACAGTTCTGAAGCACTGCCTGTTTATATAGGCAGAATGCCTATAAACGAGGTCCTTTAATCTGGTTCCTAAAGGGCAAAGCATTGGGAGATATTTGTGGCAGCAACCCCCAGCTGACTGCAATTGGAGATTCAAGGGCAGGGGTGCATTTTAGTTTCGTGGAAACAACATACACTTTTAAGTCCAGAAAGTATAGGATTGAATACCATTTCTGCTCCTTAATAGCTATTTGGGAGATCTTGAACAATTTACTTTACATTTCTGAGTCTTAACCTCTCTATCTGTAAAATGGAAAAGAAAGAAAAAAGAAAAAAAAAAAAAACTTTCTCTAAATCCCCAATTCCTTATCTAGAAATTTCTCAGTCAAAAAAAAGGAATGGGTTGGGCACGGTGGCTTACGCCCATAATCCCAACACTTTGGGAGGCTGAAGCAGGCCTCACTTGAGGTCGAGAGTTCAAGACCAGCCTGGCCAATATGGTGAAACCCCATTTCTACTAAAAATACAAAATTAGCTGGGTGTGGTGGTGGGCACCTGTAACCCCAGCTACTTGGAGGCTGAGGCAGGAGAATCACTTGAACACAGGAGGCAGAGGTTGCAGTGAGCCGAGATTGTGCCATTGCACTTCAGCCTGGGTGACAGAGCAAGACTTCGTCTCAAAAAACAATAAATAATAATAAGAATTTATCCTGTCCTTCCTGCATGAACAATATTTTAGGGTAGCTAGATAGTCCAAACTGATGAGAAAAAAAAAATTTAATAGAAAAAAAATCCAACTAATAAATGTGGAAGTGATGATAGAATTAGAAAATCACAATTTTGCAGCACCTAAAAACATGATTGTTTTAGGCAAGATTATGAATAAATGAAACCCTCCTGAAAAATCATTTAGGAACTTCACAACATCAGACAAAGGCAGCAGTGAGACACTCAGGCACTGCAGCCTCCTGGTGTGATGCAGTGTGAAACACACAGCCCACCTTTAAGAATTCCTGCCAAAAAATTAAACTTCAAACTAATCAGGCCTCTGGAGCTAACAGAGTTTACAGGAAATGTGAGGGATAAAGACACAAATTAAATGACACCATAAGGAAGCAAACAGATCCAGAATGTAGAAATTCTATAGGATAACTGACCCAGATTCTGCAACAAGTAAATGGCAGTGGAAAAATGGGATTGAGGGGGACAGGGAGACTGGTCTTGATCAAAACAGACTCAGAGATACAACAATCAGTATGATGTGTGAGCCATGTTAGATCTAGATTCGAACAGGCCCCTATAAAGAGATATTTGCCTGGTTTATACACTAGGTGTTAGACGGTATCATCAAATTATCATTCTGTTGATTGTGATGGTGGCATTACAGTTATGTAAGAAAATATTTGAATTGCTTAGAGATGTATATTAATTATGAAGGAGTGAAATAACATGATCTTTGGAATTTGCTTTAAAATTATTTACTAAAAACAAAAGGAAAATGAAGGAGATGCAAGGAGAAAAAAATAACAGAAAGTAAAGGAAAAAAAAGAAAAAGAAAGTTCCCCATAGGATGGATAGAGATTGGATAAATTAAGAAAACCATGTAGCCCAATGTCCGGTACAGAGAATAACTCAATAAATAGCTCCCTTTCCTTTTTGCAAGCCTAAGCCCTGCTTTGAATTCTGAGTTCTGGATATCCTCCTAGGCTGGCATGTTCCTACTTAGTAGAAATGCTCCTATATTTTAACAATTCCTCTTCTATTATGTCATCTACATAAATTCATCATGGAAGAAATCAAGCTTGATTTTTGTTCTCTAATGAAGCAAGAAAATGAAATATTACATTATTCTTGTTACAATGAAGAGACAACCAAGGCCAAAATAATATTTAGCAATAAAGACAGTACAATACCCTCTTCATACTCAAGGAAATAACGTTTGTGTTTCCAATGACTGCAACCCAAGGGCCTATGGTAAGTAGGTATTTGTAATTTTGTTGGAAAACAATTTAGACAGCCTGCGTTTCAACAAAAGTCTCCTATTTAGTTAGAGAATTACTTACAACCAAGCTATTTTATTTGTTAAATGAATTATATATTCAAAAGGGCTAATTTTGATTTTATATTATGGTTGTCTCAATTAATCTGCATAAAAATCATCCCCTGTAACTTCAAATTTCCACATCAAGTGAATCACATAGGCCTCTTAAAGAAGATAATAATTATGAATACTTCAAGCTCAAGCCTGTGGAAAACTGTCTCATCAGTTTTCAAGTAAGTGGCATTATCGTTTAAAGCAACAGTTTTGTTCAGATTTGCTGTAAAGCCACTGCTCACTGCAGCTCTCTAAGCTGTTTGTTCCACTTCCCTCTACAGTGGAACCAAACTCGTAGGCTTGTGAAAGAGTCCCAGGAAACCCAAACTCCTGAATTAAGCCCTGCTTCCTATTTGTGCCCTCCCTCTCCTGGAATTCATTTCTCCCATCCTTGTGTTAGAATATTCTACAGCTTCTGTTTGTTTTTATTGATAGCATCAAATCTAATAGACTTGTATTAAATAGTTAATCTTGAGCTTTTGTTTTCCATTCTGAGTTTCAAAATCCCAGAATGCAGTGCCTTCTAGTTACTCAATAAAGGTTTATCAAATTGAATGAACTGACTTTGCTTCCTAAGCACTTTGCTGATGTTGGCGCTGCAAACCTGGAATATCAGTGTCCATTCTAGGCCGGGCGCGGTGGCTCAAGCCTGTAATCGCAGCACTTTGGGAGGCTGAGATGGGCGGATCACGAGGTCAGGAGATCGAGACCATCCTGGCTAACACAGTGAAACCCCGTCCCTACTAAAAAATACAAAACAATTAGCCGGGCGAGGTGGTGGACGCCTGTAGTCCCAGCTACTCGGGAGACTGAGGCAGGAGAATGGCGTGAACCTGGGAGGCAGAGCTTGCAGTGAGCCCAGATCGCACCACTGCACTCTAGCCTGGGTGGCAGACAGAGACTCCATCTCAAAAAAAAAAAAAAAAAAAAAATTCAGTGTCCATTCTAAACTAACAAATGGGAATAAGGAGTCACTCTGCTAACAAAACGAGAAGAGAGTTCAACACCAGCGAGAACATACTGTATTTCTAGTGAGAAACCATGGGATCAATTTTCCACAGTCGTGTAAAATTTTATGCTCTGTCCTTAGAGCAGTGGTCATATCCACAGCAGTCAAAACCACATGTACCTACGGGATATCCGCGCAGATCAGCTTTGTTAGACAGGGCAGATATCTGAACCACCTGTTCAGAAAGAATATCATGCCATCATACAGTTTTGAAACAGGCAAAACAAAACTGCAGCTTCCTAAATCACTCTTTATTAAAAGACCAACTTTTTTAGGCTCCCCCCCCGCATCTTAAGAAGCTTTTCTCACCACTATTCTTAGTGGTTCTGCCCTTTCCAATTTCTCTGGTCATATTCTAAAAGGGTTGATTTAAGGAAATACCAAAATGCTTTTTAACAATATATATTTTTTAACCTTCATGTTTGGCTGATCTTATTAGCTAAAAAATAATTTTTAGTCATTCCTATACATGAATATCTAGCACTTTCTTTTCAGGCTTAACTTTAGAGACTTCTGTGAGTTCGGTTATATTCCTCTTTGCAGGAGAATCGATGTAATTAGATGTTTCTCAGTGCAATGAGAAGTTTAAGCTTCATATTCGTAACACAAATGTCTTTTCTAAGCCTATAACAGACATAATTGTGGCTAAATGTAGTATTTTATTAAGAATATACAACCGTAAAAGTAGTACATTAATTCAGGACTTAAGAATCTGCTTAATTAAATGTATCTGTCTACAGTAGTATTTAATATCATTATTTTCCCTTCTGTTTTTCTTTCTTTCAGGAGCAATTTAGGACTACTGATATAAATGGACTTGAAACTGAATTGTTAAACAGAACTGCATTTCAGCAGCTCAAGGAATATAACTCATTCGTTTTCTTATATTTCTGATGCCAGCCAAAATGCAGAACTCAGAAAAAAGACCTCAAGAGTCTTCTGTTCCCTCTCCTCTAGGAAAAGTTAAATTCTCTTTTCTGTGACCTACTGCATAAATGCATGGTTCATTATTATTCTTAAACCTGGATTCAAATGATACTCAGAAAAGTATCAAACCTTTCGCTAAGCACAAACCAATCAAAAAGAACATTTTCCAACCCATATCACCTGAGACTCAAATCAAGTACAAAAAAAAAAAAACCCCACAAAATCTAAAAATTAAACTGGGTGCTAGACTTAAAAGCTTACAAGCATCCTCTAGTTTTAGTATAGCTGTTAATACAGCCAAGTTTTTTTTATTTAGCTGATTTTTTACTTACATATTTTTTAATGAGAAGAAGGTAAAATTCTCTACCAGAAGTCATAAAAATTTCAGATGATAAAACAGATAGCCCTAAAAGTTTTTGCCTAAACTCATGCACATAAACTAAAACTGGCCGATTAATCTCGCTACAGTATGTTTAAAAAGAGTGGCATTTGAAAATACAGTATAGCAGTGTGATGCTGCACTGCCTCTAATTAAGTGCAGACTAGGAAAAATTATTCTTAGTTTAGTCTATGAAAGGGGGGTGGTGGAAATTTCTCTCTTTGCAATTCAAAATTATTTTAAAGATAGAACATTTCTTTTCCAATGTCTTCATTAAACAGAGCTGTTAAGAATTGTCTCCCAACCATCCCCAAAGAGTACAAAGCTAACCAGTATTCGTCCCATATGCTCTGCTTTGAAGTGTGAAGCTGTGACCATCCCACTAGACTCTTACACCACCATCAAAGCCGTCTCATTACGCCCAGTGCTGAGAGTTAAAGCGCGGGGCCCTAACTGCTCCAACACAAACACTGCATTAACAAAGCGACCGCAGTATTCCTCCCCCACATGGCTAGAACCTGAAGAAATTTTTACCATATGTACACATGCACGAGATACAAAAATTTATTGTGCTAGAACATCATTGAGAAGCACATTAAACATGCTGACTAGAACTGGATGTTATTCTAAGGGACTGAAAAAAATAAAATGCAGCTGATCTTTATGATGAAAGAGCAGAAACATCAGGCTGAAAAATGAGATCAAGTGCAATTCCTAAATTGCATTTCGACTGACACGTTCTGTTGCCTGTTTTTTCTTGAGGTAGCGGAAAACAATTTAAGGGAAGAAACGAAACTCTACTGCACATCACTGGGTGCTACTGTTTACTCCACCATGTTTCACTTCAAAAGGACAAACTTAAAAACCACGATAGGCTGATAACAACATCTACGCTTCCAAATGAACAGGCCTTGCTAAGAAAAAGTAATTTCACTTGCATCTCTGAGTTGTCAGTTTATTATTGGCATGACGGTAAAAAATAAAATGCAAAGAAAAAAACTTACCTATTATGGAAATGAGGTCAGGATAAGCACTTAATTGATTTTCATGTTAAATTAATCTGAAAAAAAAATTTTTTAATGTTTTAACCTAACAATTCCACTCCTTTGTATTTGCTCTAGGAAAAGCCTTGCATTTGTGACAACAGAGACTATTCAAGAATGTTCATCATTGCATTATTTGATCTAGGAAAAACAAGAAACAATCTGAATGTCCACAAACAGGAGAACAGACAAAATGTGTTATATTCATACTATGATAATTATAAAGCAGGTAGAATGAAATAGAACTATATGTAATACCATGGATATATTTCTAAGCTATCTTGCTGAATGAAAAAATTAATAGTATGAGAGCATTTCTAATACAAACATATCCAAGCAATACTATATTGGTTTTATTGGTTTATACACGTATGTAAGTAAAGCATGTAGAAAATTCTGGATTTGGGTCATGCTATACTCTTACCATAATTTGGCAGGGGGGCATTCAGAGAACCAGGAATGAAAGTAGTGATCAGAGATGAATTTTAACCTTAACTGTATACTCAAAATTTTGAAACAGAGAATTAATTTTAAAAAATCAGCAAGGTCTAATAAATAAATGGTTGTGAGCATTCTTTGTTCTATTATTATCTTGATAGAAAAAACTACAAGTGAATTTCTTAATGTGTCTAGGTCTGCTTTCCAGCTATGGAATGAAAAAATTGGGCCTATCTACTCTCCTCCCTATAAACAGAAAAATAAGGTGCCCTCAAACTCTTAAAGTATCATACAATTTCATGGAGATACAGATATAAGTATTCATGAAAGTATATAGTATATCAGGAGTTTGGGGCATATTTTACATATATATTTCATAACCAATAATCCAAGAAGGTTATTATTTCCTTGTATATAACATATAGTTTCATAAAGATATGTATACAGAAGCTTATTATTCCTTTGTAGGGCATATGCTGATATATTTACCACTTTGTGCAGATGTGATATTACTCATTTAAAGAATTATACTTTCCTGAGTGGCCTAACATATTTAACTTTTACTGTACTCCGTAACTCATTTTATTGTGTCCTGTGGTGTTCTCTAATGGCTTCACACACAGCTTTCATGGTCTCAGTTTTGTTGGGGAAAGGTACTTTGTTATACTTCTCTAAAAGTCACAATAGTATTTACTATAGGACATGGAAACATAACAGGCACTCCAAGACTGTCTGGATGTTCACAAACACCTCTCCATTTATTTTCATAATATTTCTCTGAAATAGGTACTGAATATCATTTTGCAAATGAAGAACTGATAAAGGAGAAGCTGTTTGCTATAGAACTTAAATTTCAGAGCCGAAAGCACTTCAGACATCTCTTGCTCAAGTGATTTTCTAACATCTTGCTGTGCAATCCCTTTTCTTAGAAGGCACCTTATTTGGAATCTTGATACATAAAACAGAAAAGGGGGATCCACCTCTCTTTATGGTGAATAAAGCCTCTCCTGGGCTCCAACTGCTCAGTATCCCCTCCACAAGGCAATGGAGAAACACTAAAAATAATGACAGCCGGTAGGAGGCAGAGGACCTGGTACTTTACACAGTCATCAATTATCATAACCATCCTGATACAATGATATTATTCTCCCATTTTACAGATACAAAAACTCTTAGAGACTGAAAAAGAAGAGATTAAAAAATTTCTCAAGCCAGTTGGCAAACAAGTAGCAGATGTGGGATTGGAACTCAGATTGTTCAGCTCCCCAATTTTTTTTTTTTTTTAAAGACAGGGTCTTGCTCTGTTTCCCAGGCTGGAGTCCAGTGGCACCATTACAGCTCACTGCAGCCTTGCCTCCCAGGCTCAAGTGATCCTCCCACCTCAGCCTCCCAAGTAGCTGAGATTAGAAGTACACACCACCACGCCCGGCTAATTTTTTTTTTTTAATTTTTTGTAAAGATGAAGTCTCACAGTGTTGCCCAAGCTGGTCTGGAACTCCTGAACTCAAGTAATCCACCTGCTTCAACCTCCCAAAGTGCTGGGATTACAGGTGTGAGCCAGTGTGTCCAGTTTCAAATTCTTATCCTGCCCACTTCCCATCTTGCTTCCTTGTCTAACCACAGTGGAATGTGATGTTATTGGTTAGTTCATGCTGATCAGAGACTGACCGGCAGACCTACACATATACATCCTGAGTAGGGGGAATTGGTATTGGCCTTTCACTTCCATATACTGCTCCCTGCTTGTTAAGGACCTCTCGCTATCTTTCAGAGAGGCTACAGAGATGCTAAAGGTTCCCCAAAGAGTAGTTCAGATGGGTCATGGCAAAGCCTTGGGAATGGCCAGGAATCCTTCTGTTGGATAACATATCAGCAATGTATAAATAGCCTTCAGCATTAAGCCTACTCCCCACAGCAACAAAGAGTTAACTTGGCTCTTGCACCTATTTGGTGCTCCTCAAAAGGGCAAACAAATGCTTTGCACGAGTTACTTTGCTTTCCTTGTGTGTGTTCAGCTCTCAAGCCTCTTCTTGGCTGCTGGCCACAGACAACGCACAATAATCTCTCAGTGGTCTCAAAGCTGGTACTACCTCTCACCATTTGCCCCCCAAAGGAGTCAAGTCCTGCCCTCCCCCTTTTCATATCCCCACCTTTCAGACAACGACCTTTTCCACACACCCTTCTCCAACCTCTTTCAACTACGTTTTGGAGAAAAATGCTTCCCACCCATTACTGATGTTTTCTTCCTCATGGAGAGAGCTCTGCTCATCTTGCTGTCTGTTACAGGCTGAATTGTGTTCTCTGAAAGTACATATGTTGAAGTCCTGGCTCCCCGTACCTCAGAATATGACCTTATTCTGGAATGGGGTCATTGCAGATGTAATGAGTTAAGATGAGGTCATACTACAGTAGGTTGGGTCCCTAATCCCATATGATTGAGGTCCTCATAAAAAAGGGAAATTGGGACACAGACAATACACAGAAAGAATGCCATGTGACCATGAAGAAGGTCAAGTGCAAGCCAAGATGGGACAGGTTCTCCCTCACACCTCTCAGAAGGAACCAGCCCTGCTGCCACCCTGATTGCGGACTTCTAGCCTCCAGGATTGTGAGACAATAAATCTCTATGGTTTAAGCCACCCAGACAGTGGTACTTTGTTACTGCAGCCCTAGTAAACTAAAACACCAGCCTCCCTCCCTCCTAACTTTCATTCTCTGATGGGGAGTTTGGGAGAGAAACTGGATGTGCACAGACCCACCCTGCCTCCCTCTTCCTTCTTAGGAACTGGTTGTCAGCAGGAAACACACATTCCAGGCTACTCTTCCTCACCACAAAGCTGTCCAGCCTCAGGCCTTGGCTGCCCAGTACTGCCTGTGGCCGGCTGGGTTAGTCTAATTCTCTAGTGGGGCAGACCCAGCCGCCAATACTAGTTTTATCAGTAATAAAGTTACTGTAGCATTGCCATTTCTCACCTGCCTTTCTCTTCTGTGGGGCTGGTTCCAAATGTGGGAAAGGAAGACGTGTACTATTTGTCATGCTCTCCTCTTAACGCACCCCAATACTCTTATTTCCCTGGGGGGAGGGAGTGAAGTGACCTTCTTTCTCTACTCTTTCTAATTTCGTTGCTATGCTATAAACTTTCTGCAAAGCCTGCTTTCCCAAAGCCTCTGGTTTTGATTGTCAAAAATTCTGGCTGTGTGGTGGCTCAGGCCTATAATCCCAGAGCTTTAGGAAGCCAAGGCAGGAGGATCACTTGAGGCCAGGAGTTCCAGACCAGCCTGGGCAACACAGCAAGACCCTGTCTCTACAAAAAAAAATTTAAAGATTAGCTGGACATGGTGATCCATGCCTGTAGTCCTAGCTATTCAGGAGTCTGAAGCAGAGAATCGTTTGAGCCCAGGAGGTCAAGGCTGCAGTGAGCTAGGACTGCACCACTGCACTCCAGCCTGGGCAACAGGCAAGTTCCTGTCTCTAAAATAAATAAATAAATAAATAAATAGAACATGAACACTGTTACTTCTGCACTGTCACTATAACAATCCTATAATCCCCTCAAGGTACTCAGACAGTCCCACACAGGCTATGGGGAAAAGAAAAGCACAACAATTAACATCTCAAAATATTATCTTACTACATATTTTTAGGTAATTAAAATTGGAGAATGAATTATTCAACTTATGTAATTTTAATAGCCACATAATAACGATAATTAATTAATTATGCTATAATTATTATAATATCATAATACTACAGCC
Organism: Mandrillus leucophaeus; assembly: GCF_000951045.1. NCBI lineage: Eukaryota > Metazoa > Chordata > Mammalia > Primates > Cercopithecidae > Mandrillus > Mandrillus leucophaeus. The sequence continues at coordinate 3,676,163 of NW_012101432.1, read as the reverse complement.
ATACATTGTTGCCATTGTTATTGCAGGCTGTGAGTCTCCTGAGAAGGAAGGAGACTCTACCAATAGAGAACAGGTGGATGGGCTGCTGGGTGCATGACGGTGTGGAGAGACTTGCCCTTAATCTACAAGCCCATCAATGTCACTAACATTATTATATCATTTCTTCAGAGTTTTCTAGTCCTAGTGGCCTTGACACTGGAAGCCACTATAAAAACTAAGAAGGAAAGATAAAAGGAAAAGGGATTCAGGAAAAACATCTCCACAGTAATGGGGCCTGGGCTTAAAAATACCAGAGCCTAGTATTCGGTCACCAGTAATAAACCCCTACTAGATCCACAATCTCTAAAACACCATCAGCAATCATATAAAATGCCAGTCTCTGAGTGTTGTAGATATCTACTGAAAATCAGAAAACCTAAAACCCCTCCACTTTGAGGCCCCCCAGGGCTCCCTTTGTTAGTAAGGGGTGAATGTTTGATGTCTCCCACAATGACTCCTGGTTTAACACTGAGTGTTCTAAGAGATCTTTTACCTAGGTGAAGTGGTTGGCTGGGGAGGGGGCTCCTAATTTTTAACTGTTAAATCTCACCTGTGGCTTCTAGATTGGGAAACAATTACAAGAAGTATATAGTCAGGCAGCACGGATTTCATGTACCCCACCTATTTGTTCCAATTAGGAGATTCTTATAAGACATTTATTCTTGTTGATATTTCTTTTTCTGTCTGTTTGTTTTGTGTTTGAGACAGGGTCTCACTCTGCTGCCCAGGCTGGAGTACAAGTAGTACATCATGGCTTACTGCAACCTCAGCCTCCTGGGCTCAAGGGATCTCCCATCTCAGCTTCCCAAGTAACTAAGACTACAGCACGCACTACCACACCCAGCTAATGTTTTTTATTTTTTTTCTTTGTAGCGACAAGGTCTCCCTATGTTGCCCAGGCTGGTCTTGAACTCCTGGGCTCAAGCAATCCTCCTGCCTTGACCTCCCAAAGTGCTGGGATTATAGGCATGAGCCACCACTCCCAGCTACTTGTCAATATTTCAATAAACCCTATTGCTTTTATATCAAGAGTGAGACAGGGGCCAGCCGTGGTGGGCAGATCCCTTGAGCCCAGGAGTTTGAAACCAGCCTAGGCAACACAGGGAGACCCCATCCTACAAAAAATACAAAAATTAACCAGGCATAGTGGTACATGCCTGTAGTCCCAGCTATTTGGGAGGCTGAGGTGGCAGGATCACTTGAGTCTGGAAAGTCAAGGCTACAGTGAGCCCCAGTCATGCCACTGCACTCAGCCTGGGCAATAAAGCAAACCCTGTCTCTAAAAAAAAAAAAAAAAAAAAAAAAAATGGAGGAGTGATACAGGGAAGGAGTAAAAGTCAATACCAGGGTATGTTATCAAGCCGTGAGCAACTGGGACTCAATCCTGCTGAGATGGGCCTCAGAATTGTCCATCTCAGGGACAAAAGAGGCAAGCATTTATCCACCAGCTCTGGTCCCCGACAAGTCAAGTGTTGCCCGATGGGGTTAACTTGCTTGATCACTCACACTGCAGGTTGTAGCAAAGCCACAGTAAGAGAAAAGAGTGCAGCTTTTTCAAGTATGGCTGGGTTCATCCACAAATGCTGGTCATGGAAGATTAAGTTTGTTTATCCCAGTTCTCCCATTTGGCCTTTCCTTCTTCATTAGTACCTATTTTACAGTGGTTGGTAGACTCCTCTTGCATTTATTCAGCCTGAGGCAATATGCATTTATGAGCAACCTGGTAACTTTCCTTCATAGTTAAAAGGTACTAAAGTCACTGGAAATCAATCTTAATATTTTAAGTACTTTCCCAATGCACAATCCCTTGTTTTCTCAGATTTTTCTGTTGTGGCAGTATTCTTGTAATTCTCCAACTAAATGCTATGCCCTAAATACGTTTACACACATTTGTAAAATCGACTATTGTTTTTATGTTATGGCAATGAGGGTAGTGTTGATGGTGGTAAGAACTTTATCAGAACCCAGCATCTAAACTGACTGATCTCAACCAAATCCAACACTGTTTTATGAGACAATCTCCATAGCAACTGGAGAATCAGAGTAGAAATTCTTAAAGTGAAAAGTTGTTCCTGATTTGCCAGATCAGCCCATGTTTTGACAATCTGTAATAAGGTAATCAAAGGGTCTCAAGACTACCATGCGAGTGTTGACGCTGTGTGAATGTGACATGGCACACATCCTCCAAGTCATAAGAATAATTGAAAAAAAAATCTACAAGGCTGATCATTCTGATCAAAGTCCTTAATGTTTTATATATTTTTTTAAAATCAAAAAAATAAGAATCAGTCATGCCAGAGCTATTTCTTTATTCATATAACTTACATAGCTAGCATTTATCTTTCCAGTTCTCTAAATAATGACCTTAGTTGATATGGCATTGTACAAATATTCATTTGATCAATGACATGAAACAAAAAGCAAGTTTCCATATCATTTATAAAATCCATTAACTATGGTCTAGACTCTTAAAGCTGAATATTATGAGCCTACATGTTAGCTAAGCCTATTTTCACTGTCAAGGCATTGGGAGAATTTGCCTAAGAACCTTCGGCGCTGACCCTTCCCCTCTATCATCACTCAATCCTTCTCATGAAAGTTTGTGTGTAAACAGAAACTTTCACATGTTACAGAGACACTGGGTCCAGCATGTGAAAACACGGAGTGAGGAAGACGTAGAACACATACAAGAAGCATCAAGGCCCACAGTATCCTGCAGAGAAATTGTCTATAGAAACTTGATAGAAGTCCAGAAAATCAGACTAAATATCTTCAATACTGAGTAGAAGTCAGACAAAAGAAGAATGCTCCTGAAAATTTACCAATGATTCCTAGTGAGGTGAATGCATTGTTCCTGAAAGATCCAAGATGATTTAAAATCGCCAAGAGAAGTAGGGACTTCCAGGAAAACATGAAAATGTGGATGCATATGTTTACTTTCATTTCTTCCAGAAACCCCAAGGAAAAAAATGGTAAAGAAATTTTTTTCCCAAGCATCAACTCAAACAAACAGAAATAAAGAGGAGGCAATCGCAGTGGAAGCTGCAGAGAAAACGTGTGAGGGGGTGGTGATTCGGCAGACCCAAGGCAGCAAGTGGAGCAGCAGAGAAGCGCCTGATGCATCCCACAGACACCTGATAGTGGGCAGAACTGGCAACCCCACTCTGGGAGGGAAGGCAAAGGGGAAGCTCAAAACCGGAAGATGGGTGGGAAGTCAGCTTCAGCAGCAGTCAAAGCCCATCCCTGATCCACACAGGCACCTGCCCTGCCACACCCTGGCAGAATATGCAAGAGGTAAAACACAAGGTGTCTGGGCTGGGGAATATGGACACAGCTGAGGGCTGGGATGAGTAACAAAAAGAGAGGAATTAAAAGAACGTTTATATTGACAATCTAAACGTTGAGATTTTTTCAGCCCTTTTGTGCAACTCAGCTTCTAAAACACTGGCAGTGGTGTCTCCACTCCAGGCTGGACACTGGAAGATCCTTCTCTGGGGAACATGAACAGCTCAAGAGGAAAGACAAAAAAAGTACTGAAGTATGAGTTCCCCAAAGAAACGACCCAGCCACGTCAGCCTACAGCTGACAAACCCCATGTGCATACTCGGAATGTCCATTCAGCCTTCTAGCATCCACTCAGAATAAACTGCCAACCAGGCATCATCAAACATCTTAGGAAAGCCTTTAAAAAACAAAACAAAACAAAATTTAAAAAAAAAAAAAAAACAAGAAAAAGCAATGGGGTGAAGGGGGTAAGGTGGGGGGAGACTATGCAGGAAGAAGAAACCACAATGATCCATTAATGATACATTCATGAAAAAAACCAGGATGTTCTCTTGAAAAGTAAAATAAAAGGAACATTTACAGAGTAAACGAAAGCACTTGGAAATTAACATGGAAGCCATAAAAAACTTATGGAAGGCTAGGATAGAAAGTAGAGGAAATTTGCCAGAAAGTGATATAAAAATAGAGTGATAGAAAATAAGAAAGAAAGTAAATGTAGAGGACCAGTAAAAGAGTTCTAATCTCCAAATAATGAGGCTTTTAGAAAGAACTGAGAAAATGGAAGAAATCATCAATGGAATAATTTAAAAGAATTGTCCAGCACTGACGGACAATAGTTTCAAAGAATAAAAGGACTCACCAAGTATCCAGCATAATGGATGGAAACAAACCCATACAAAAGCACTTGAGAGAAATTTCAGAACACTGGGAACCAAGCAAAGACCTCACAAGCCTCCAGAGAGAAATGAAAGGTCACATACAAAAAATAAGGAGTCATAACGGTTTCAGAAGTCTCAATAGCAATGTGGAAACAAGAAGTCAATGACACAACATCTTTAAATTAAAGTTTTTTCTAACCTGGAATTCTATAGCAAGACAAACTAATAATTCAGTGTGAAGGAGAATAATGGCACTTTCTGACATGCAAAGGGTCAACAATGTACTTCATTTTTTTTTTCCAGAAAGCTACTAAAGGATGTGTTCCACCAAAATGACACCTTAAACTAAGAAAGTAAAAAAAGAGAAAGAGAAGATATGGGATTCAGGTTGAGGACCAGGGCGTTCAACATGGAGAAAGATGAAAGTCATGATGATGGTTGAGGGAGATCCTATGAAGACAGTTTTCCTCAGCACACTGAGGGCAGCTAGTCCTAACTGGAACAGGTTGGAGAATTCTAGAAGATACTTCTTTAAGAAGATGGAATTGATAGAACCCTCAATGAATGCATGAAGTGTTCTATCTGGATGCATAGAGAGATGTAACAACTGACAGTGAATTTGGAGCCAAACCAGTGGTAAGTATATAAAACACTAAGCAAATAAATTATCAAAAAGATAATGACCAACTCCAGCAAAAATACAAAGTTATGCAGAAAAGGTCAAATAATAATAATGTTCTAAATGATTCATTGTGAACAATGTTTACATAGTTATACATATGTTTACATAGTTATAATAATGTAACCACTAACTATTGGCTCAAATTTTGATATAAATATATTGAGAGGTTGGAAGATTGGGATGTATGAGTGGTGTGTGTGTGTGTGTGTGTGTGTGTGTGTGTGTGTGTTAGAGATGAGAGGTGGGGTAAGGGGAAGCTAAATTTTCATCTTCCCCAGTGAGAAGTCAATAGATAATGCCTAAAACTGAAAGACCAAGACATACCAGTGTAAGTGTGATATTTCAATATCTAGAGTTAAAACAAGGTAAAAAAGTGGAAAGTACTTGGCTGGCTCTGAGGAAAAGGAAATTGAAGGGTGTGTATGGTGGGAGGTAAAAGGGGTTAGATAGGTACTTAGAATTTTTTGAATAAACCCTGTGCAGTATGTGATTTTTAGCTACATGCCTGTATCATTTTGATAAAAACAAAAAGAAAGAGAGAGAAGGAAGGAAGAAAAAAGAAAGAGAGAGAAGGAGGAAAGGAAAAAATTTTAGAGACCTGGCTAGGGGCAGTGGCTCATGCCTATAATTCCAACACTTTGAGAGGCTGAGGTGGGAGGATCGCTTGAGCCCAGGAATTCAAGACCCACCTGGGCAACATGACAAGACCCTGTCTCTATGAAAAACACAAAAATGAGCCAGGTGTGGTGGCATGCACCTGTGATCACAGCTACTCAGGAGGCTGAGGTGGGAGGATTGCTTGAACCAGAGAGGCAGAAGTTGCAGTGAGCCGAGATCATGCCACTACACTCCAGCCTGGCCAACACAGCAAGATCCTGTCTTAAAAAAAAAATTTAGAGACCTAATAGTGATAAAAATGAGACAGAGCCTAATAGATCAATTGTGAGTTTTTATAGAAAATGAAAACCAGCCAGGCACAGTGGCTCACACTTGAAATCCCAGCTACTGGGGAGGCTGAGACAGGAGAATCGCTTAAACACAGGAGGCGGGGGTTGCAGTGAGCCAAGATCATGTACTGCACTCCAGCCTGGGTGATACAGTGAGACTCCATCTCAGTAAATAAATAAATACATACATACATACCAATGTCCAAAATATTGGGAAGAAAACCTATAAGCTTTAAATAAATATAGACTAGATCTACATCTCACCTGAGTTCTAAACTGTATAATCAACCATCCTCTCAAAATATTTGTATCAATTTGGGTGAATAGTTAGTGGTTACATTATTATACCTATGTAAACATTGCTCACAATGAATCATTTAGAACATTACTATTATTTTACCTCTGCCAACCTTTTACATGCTGTCAAATGACAGCATGTAAAAAATGTATTCATGGTCTTTTCCCCAAACCTCCTTTCTTCTGTCATTTTAAGTTATAACACTATCACACCACTGCTCTGTCCCTCACCAGCAAGATCCCATGGAATCTGTCCATTCTCTATTCTCTTAGGCCAATATCATCCTTCTAAACTGGTCAGCCTGCTTCCTGTCCATTCTCTATCATGCAGGCAGAGTGCTCTTTCTAAGAACTGAAAGCCAATCATACAATTTTCTTGCTTAAAACACTTCAGTGGTTACCACTGCCTTTAGCACAAGATTTGAACCCTTCAACCAGATATCTAAAACTTCATAATCTAGCCAAGTGCAGTGGCTCATGCCTGTAATCCCAGCAATTTGGGAGGCTGAGGCCGGCAGCTTGCTTGAGGTCAGGAGTTTGAGACCAGCCTGGCCAACAAGGAAAAACCCCATTTCTACTAAAAATACAAAAAAAAAAAAAAATTAGCTGGGTATGGCAGTGCACACCTGTAGTCCCAGCTACTCAGGAGGCTGAGGCACGAGAATCACTTGAGTCTGGGAGGCGGAGCTTGCAGTGAGCCGAGGTTGCACCACTGCACTCCAGCCTGGGTGACAGAGTGAGACTCCATCTCAAAAAATTTAAAAAATTAAAACTTCATAATTTGGCCTCTGATTACCTCTTGAGCCTCATTTCATAACATTCCCAGGAATGTCTTTCCCATCCCACCCCACCTCTACATTCCATGCAGCCAAACTGAAGTCCTTTGCAGGTGCTCGAGTTCAGGTTGCCCTCACCTCTGGGCCTCTGCATCACTGTTCCCTGTATTCTAAAAGTCCTCAAACTAAAATGATATGCAAAAGTATACGTGAGTGTATGTCTCTATGTATATACACACAATGCACATGCAGAAAAACTTGCAAAAATTGTTGACAGTTATTTATAAATCCTCTGAATACCAACTTTGGACCCACCTTAAGAACCTCTTCCTGAAGCTAAAAGCAAACTTACAGCTAATATTAAAAAGTTGTGAAATATGTTATTCAGCATTTTTGCATACAAAGTATACATAAATTGCACATATCAGTATCAACTCTTTTATGTCACTGGGATGCTATTTATTGCCCTTTGTCCAGAGAAAGTTAGCTGATTATTATGTTACAGCTGGTTTCTCTGGGAAAGCCTTATTCTAGGGAAAAACATCCTTTCACTGTTCTGAGAACAGCAGGATCCTAGAATGTGAATACTTCTGCCTCATAAGAATGCCTGAGCATGCTGTTACAAAAAAAAAAAAAAAACTTAAAAAAATTTGGATGATATTAGATGAACAGCTGTGTAGAAAAGGGAATGTAAAAATAAAAACTGCATGTTGGAGCATCAAAATAGTAACCATGTACAGTATAGGACTGTTTTTAATCAGATGAAGATTGAAGCTATTACATTTCAAATCAAATGTTATAAATTAGTTCAAGAATGCAGCTGAGCTCTCATTTAATTAGAAATGTCCATGTTTAAATCATGAGGTACAGTAGCTGCCAATGAAGCAAAGGGCAAGGGAAGGGAGAAATCCTGTGTCCAGACTCACTGATTCTTAACTGTCTCCTACGCAGGACGAACATCTGGGGTGGACCAGTCCCGATGTAATGAAGAACTTCATGTACTAGCTAATTTGAGATTTAATGTAATTGTCCATAATTGTTTTGAAGACAATTAAAATCATTATTCTGGTCTGGACAATTCTGAACTCTTCATTTTTGTGTGGAACACATTTTCCCCTCCATGCTGAATTTTAACTCTTTCTTGGATAAAACGTAAGGCAAGTCTGAGGCCAAGATTTCCCTCGGAAATAACCCTTCAACTGTCAGGTCACATGAAAATGCAGCATAAGTAGTGAGGCACTCCTTTGGAAGCAAGTCTCATTTCCTATTTCTGGTGCTTCATGTAGCTCAACTAAAGTCCAAATCTACATCCCAAATGTTAGACAATTCACCATTAATTAAAAATGAGACAACATCATAGAGGGATTTCTGAGGTCATACAGAAAAGAATGCAATTATCCTAAGGCGGATTTTTCCCCGAAGATTATGAGCCTCTGCATCTTGTAATTAACCGTGGTACAGTTAGACAGTCCAGGCAAAAGTTCTTTCTTTTCTCCCAATTTGCCTAATTCAAAAACACCTCAAGTGGCATAGCTCAAATTTTCCAAATTAACCTTACCCCTGGGGCTGAAATCATTCAAGTGACAGTTCAGCTCTAAAGAAAATCTTAGTGAGAGTTGTGCACAGGGAAAAAAGGAAAAAAAAAAAAAAGTCGGAGGAAAAAGGGGTAAGAGTTAACATTTAAGTAGATTTTCAACCTCATCATTACCCCTGCTCAAGAAAATAGGACACAGATAGGCAAAACACACCATCGTTCTGCCCTGAAGAGCCTGAAGGACTTATTAGAAACCACTATTGCTTCCTTATGATCCATTGTGAATTTGTAAGGGATAAAATTATTGATTTTTTTTTTTTTTTTTTTTTTCTGCCATACCCCGCAACATTTAGTGTCCCATAATGTCATGGCATAGGAAGTGGAAGGGTATGTCACAAACACACAGTGTATTGTGGATACGGTTCTTCAAGATCAACTTTTCCCAGGGAGCTGAGGAGTGATGCGATTCTCACAAGCTATTTCAGTTTGCAAAAATGGTTTCCAATAAGAGGAGAACACAGAACCCCAAACTTTCTCTTACTTCTGGCCACCACTCCACACTCTTCCACTGTGACTCCAGAGAGACGGTCAATCGGAACCAGGTCCACTGCTCTCAGGCAAGGGTGGATTCCCTCTTGGACTTCCATATCAATAGCCTGGAAGGCCTCTAGGCAGGCAGCCAGAACAGAACTGCCCAAAAATGCAAAATTGTGGAAAACAATCATTAAGCTTTCAACTGCGTCTACAGAAAAAGCTATGATTTTGTTGCTCCACTAGTTGCTTTTCTTTTGTCATCTGTATAGAAGACTTCTTTTTTGTCCAAAATAACGAAAAACACACAATCCAACCTCTCCCCTCATCCCACCTCCCAACAGTCATAAAACTTCATATTTCTTCCACCTTTTCCTCCCCAAAGTGGGAGAATTATACAAGATTTATTGGTCTTATACTATTTGATTATTTTTTTATAATTGGTTACTTTAAATTTTTTCAACTTTCTCCAATTACTCTAATCAAATTCCTTATTTGCAGAATGCTTTATGAGTAATTCTATTAAAATAGATACACAAACATAATTTTTTTATTTTTTATTTTTTAGAGACTGAGTCTTGCTACGTTGCCCAGGTTGGTCTCAAATTCCTGGCATCAGGCAATCCTCTCACCTTGGCCTCCCAAAGTGCAGAAACCATAGGCATGAGCCACTGTGCTGAACCACATAAATTCTTTTTCACGTAAATTTTTTAAAGCATACTTATTTTAGTTTTGCTCTTATCCACTGATTATATTTTCATTGAATTATTATAGCTAAATGCATATTATAGACACCTAAGAGTTTTATGATGTTACTCTGAGTTTTTATTAGTAATACAGTATGACCATTTTAGCAATAGAGGAAAAAGCGGATTTTTATCCTGTATTAAGATTAACATTCAACATAATCTGTCCAGGCCGGGCTCGGTGGCTCACTCCTACAATTCCAGCACTTTGGGAGGCTGAGGCAGGCAAATCACTTGAGGTCAGGAGTTTGAGACCAGCCTGGCCAACATGGCAAATCCCCATCTCTATTGAAAACAATACAAAAAGTTAGCCAGGCATGGTGGTGTGCGCCTGTAATTCCAGCTACACAGGAGGCTGAAGCACAAGAATTGCTTGAACCCGGGAGGCAGAGGTTGCAGTGAGTCGAAATCGGGCCACTGCACTCCACTCTGGGTGATGGAGTGAGACTCTCGTTTTGAAAAAAAAAAAAAAAAAAAAAAGATAATCTGTCCTATGCTTGCTGAAGTTATCAGTAAGCTCTCTACTAAACCTTACAATGTCCCTGTGAGACATGTCAACTCATGGCCCAACTCCAGATCTCAAGCTCCCAACCCAGAATGCACTGCTTAGCATGTTTCATTCCATGCCAGCTTAGCAGTGAAATGAAAGCTGACTTCAACACTATTACTTCACGGGCTAAAACCTGAAGATGTCTTTTCTTAACCACAAAGGATATGTGATCATCTTCAGCAAAAAGAAAAAGAAAAAAAAAAAAGTCATGAAATCTTGGACTCCAAAGTTCACTGTAACAAAGAGGAAATGGAGGATGTTTGAGATTTACATGTTCAGAAAAATGACTAAATGTAGTTTTGTGGTAGACTCTTTACTTAACAGAGGGGAGTATTCAGATTTACACAGGAAATCAATGATTAGAGAATGTTCAGGTCTACCCGAAGGCCTACCCTTCACCAAAATAAAGACAAATATGTGAAGAAAGAAACTGAAATCTTACCCAACTTATCAACAGAAGCTGCTATTGTAATGACTGATCTATTATAGTCTTGATCAGAAAATATATTGAGCACTGACACTTGAGGATGTTTCTTTCCTGTAAAGAAAACAAGACAGGAGTGCAAGAATTTTTTTTTCTGTGATAAAACCTTAATAGTTTATTTCTTCTGGTGTAATTCAATTTAGCTTAGTTGAAAAATTCTGGGATGTGACTTTTGGAAGTGACGTTGAATAAACATGAAATTCATGAGAGGCAATGTCCACTTTTCTTACAGCATCTTATTGTATAACCAGATGGCTCAGCCCAGACACAAGCTTTTGATGTCTATAATAGACCCTCTTTTGGACTTGCTACTGAATTTGCCAAAATTCCCTTAACTCAGTCTAAGATGGTAGCCCCTTTCTCTAATAGCCAAATCATATCGCTGTAAATCCTGTTCTTCATCAATCTCATCACCTAGGCCTTGTCAATATTTCCTTCCCAAATCCAGAAACTAAACTGTTTGGGTCAAGATCTAACATCTGGTAAAACTAGAATAGACCAATTAGTGCCCAGAGCAGAGGTTTTTGAGACGCATGCACCTGTCCATTAGAAACTGTTCTGAGTCCACCATCTCCTTTTCGGAGGCCACCAACAGCCTTCAGATGTTAACAACTTCCAGCTTTTGGTGGTTTGTGACTCTCTTGAATATGTGTAACCTGGAGGAGAAAGCTGCCAATCCCTTGTGTGGCAGCCATACATAGCCCTAGAGTTATTTTTGAAGTTTACAAGCATGGTCCAGGCTCCTTAAAAGTACCCCTTATGCCTACAAAAACAAATTCAAAGTGAAGGACAAAAGTTTTCAGGCGGTAATTAAACCTTTGGTTATGCTATTATACCTTGTCTCCCTGTCCCCTGGCAGCTTAACAATTAATCTTTTCAGAGGAAAGGAAAAACAAGTTACACCCAGGAACTACAGAGCTTACAACAGCCCTACACTATTAATTTTAATAATGTGAGAAGATAAACATATGTATGTCACTCACTCATGGCCAAATGAGCATCTATAGAGTCCTGCCCTGGTGTAGGTCTAAAATTTATAACTCAGATTCCTTTACCTAAGACCTTTCTAGGCCATTTAAATGTGCTCACATTGCTTAATTAGAAAAAAAATACAGTTTATATAGTTTTATTCCACTCACTTAAAAAAATGCCTTTAAAATATTTGTTAAAAAAAAAAGGTTCATTTTCTTAACTAGTGCTACCTTCCTTGCATTTTGAAAACTATAAAAGATGAAGAACAAGATCATGCAACCTCCTATTTTATGTAGTTTTTCAACATACTCTAACTCCTGGAAAAAAAGAGATATGATTCAATTTTTTTTCATCCTAAATCTTCTCCTGAAAAGCTTTTATTCTCAGTTTCATATGATTCAATTGAATCAAATGCTGAAAGAATAAAATACTACTCTCTCCTGCAATTTCTTAAGCATGCATATAGAAAAAAAAATTACTGCTGGCAAGAGGAGCTGTCAGTGTGAATCTCAGCAGAAGTAAATTGTTTGGTATTTGTAATGGAGTATAATAGCTATAATTCCATTTGAGCTGCTGCCACTAATAAGCTGATAAAAACTGTGAGTTGAGACCCAGGCATCCATCAGTGTGTGTCTTCCACAAATGTCTCTGCACATTTACTTAATCACAGAGACAGGCAACCCAATCCCATTAGGTGTACTGTGTCTGACAATGAAGAGCCCGAGCTGGCTCTTTCCACAAAAAGCATGCAAAATCACAGCTGCATACCAACTCCAAAGGAGTTTTCCTATCAGCAATTATCAGGAATTTTCATAGACATTTCTGGCTTCTGCAAAGTTGCGAGACAGTAACTTAAATATGCTCACAGTTAAGATGGGTTGGGGGAAAACACTTCTTTCATATGAAAAACAGTAACCACATTAAAAATGACAATCGGAAATTAAAATTTACTGTCTGAAACGCTTTAGGGCTGGTTTCACTTGTTGCCAAAAAGTTATCGATTTAATAACAAGCATTCTATTTAAACGACTATATATACTGTTGTGTGTGTTAGTGTGAGTGAAAGTAAAGACAAATAATATCTAACCATGTGTCATTACAGGAACATTTTAAGAAGGGTGAAAAAAAGAGCAGTATCCTTCATAGTAATACTGGCCAAGGGAATAAGGAGGCATGAGTTCCACTCTTCTGTCACCAAATTGCTGAGTGATCTTACGCATATCATTTAAATGCACTTGCCTAACAGTCTCTATACAGAGAAAAGAGGGTAGAAATAATAATACTGTAATGATTGCATGGGCTTTGCTGGCAGGAGTGCTTTGAAAAGTAGTTGGTATTTGGCAAGTTTATTTTTCATTTAACCTGCTCGATAAAAAGCATAAGGTACGATTATGCTCATTCTATTAATGATCAAATAAACGACCCATGAGGGAAACATTATACTTTTAGGTAAATACATCCTCCCCAGGAGCCTGTCAATATCCTGAACAACACGCATCTCAGAGACTCACACGCAAATGTTAAGAGCTGCGCTGCTGAGCGTATGCAGACATTTAGAAAAGAGCATATGTGCACATCTGAGTAACTGAGCTATCTCAGTATCCTAGAGTTGTGCAGAGCTGCAACAGCTCAAGAACAAGGAGGAAAATTCAGGAAGAAAGGAAGAAAAGTGTTCTGTAGATACAGTGTGCACAGTACAAAAATTACTATATTATCAAAACACTACAATATTCAGCTTCAATTGTCTGCTTTTCCTACCATTTTTGTCAAGAAGAGCTGCTTTTGCTATGTTCTCAACAATGTATTTTCTTCTGGCTTCTGAAATGTTTAGTAAACAGGCAGCCAAACGGAGTCCCACTCTGGAAGAAGACATGATTTTTCTGGAATAGGAGAAAAATTCTTATGTGTCTCTAGAGTTCATTCATATTTTCATGTTTTAACTATAAAAAAATCAGAACTTTTTGGAAATGAAGCAGTCATAATATGAGCACTTTACTATTTCATTCCTAGAAAAATTCTAAAGCATAAAATCCCCAGATTGACTAAAATAAGAAACAATGTGTACACGGTCACATACATATGAACCTTGTAACGACACTGGAAAATACCTGGCAGGGTCCTCAGTATGAATTCCATCATGTATGTGAAAGTTTTTCATTAAAGTGTGTTATCCCATTTTAAGCATAGTTTTCCTTAGCCTTATCCCTGTTTTCAAGGTCTGTACTATTTTACAAATAGGTATGATTTTTTGTTGTTGTTAAACTAGACTTACTGGGGAAATGCAGAAAAAGGAAACGAGGAAGATTATTTAATATGTGGATTCTTATAAAAGAAATTCTTGTGGCAAGAATGAAAAAGTATCTACAGGCCACGCCATGGACATTATTTGTATAATAAACAAGGAAGCCATTTGGATGGTTTACATGACAATTGTCTAAGTTCCTCCTTGTTCCACCAAAGTTTCTAAATCAGTTTAAAGTCTTTTTACAAAATTCTGTAACTTGAAAGATGACACGTATTCTGATATATATTACTCAATAATATCAAAAATGTGATTTTTGTTGAAAATAGATTAATTACACAGGTTTTGGAGGTTGCTTTCTTTTTAGTACTCTAGAATAGCATTTTTGACTCATTTTTCCATACCTCAAATGATATTCACGATCTAAAGGAATTAAAATATCTTAAAATAATAAGAAAACAATTTCCCTCTTCAAGTTCAGCACCTCATAACGTTGGTCTCTTTTAAATATCATAACTAAAAATGGATGAGGCCCTCATGAATTCATTCAACAAATGTTTGATGAGGGTCGTTTTCTGACAGGTAATGTTCCCTGCGTGAGGGATATCAACCACAGTGGTCTAACTCTGAGATACGCTTTAAACTTTAGAGTTTAAGCTAAAAGTGCTCTGGTGCAAGTAATGGCGCTCTCCCTGAATAAATCCGCTGGCTTGTTCGCCAGGATCATTCGTTGGCCTAATCATCTTAACCTAGAGAGAGCTCAGGCTTCGTAGCTAGCTCAGGTTTGCAGGCAGGTTTTCATATCATGTCCATCGTCTCATCACTGAAAATTCATAAAAAGTCTGTCATTAGGTTTTTCTAGATATTAATAACATTGTTGTAATAAATCAGCCCAGACCTCTCGTTTCTATGTAAACAAAAAATTGCTTTACACAAGGGGTGTGGGCGTCTTCTGGTTTTCATTTGTTTTCAGTGTGTTTATGCAGCTTAATTGTCTCATCAGGCACTTTCCCAACATAATTATGCTTTTTAACAAATGGTGTTTATGGCAACCCCTAACAGTGCAAAAGAAAGGATTAGTTTCATCCTCTCATTCCACATTTTGATTCCCTGTGGACAGCTAAATCACACAAAGATGGTGTTAGAAAAATTCACCTTCACAGCGAAGCTGAAATGAGCGGCAGTACCAGGCTCAGAAAGTGACCCAAACGCAAGCCCCCCAAAACACTCTGTGTTTGGGACAGGGAGATCCTAGTCTTCCTAGCCCATCCCTTCAATTACCATTGGATGACCTCTGGTGATAGATCAAACACGCGACCGTCCTCCGCCTCCGCGCCTCCCCAACCCCAGAGAACCTAGCCCAGCAAGTGCAAAGTGCAGCAGTTCACCTGCCCCCTGCGCACGCACCCCACCGGCACTTGGAGGCCGCAAGGAGGCTCGCCAGGCTGCTGCAACGCGTGCTGCGGCCAGAACCCCGCTGCTAGGAATCCCTGGGCGGTTCCGCCTGGGTTCCTGGGTGGAGTGTCCCAGGACCACGTGCGCTGAAAGGGAATCCGAAGTGACTCCCGGACTCCACACAGGTCTCGCGGGACGCAGCAGCGGCGAGGGCGCGGGGTTGTGGCGCCCGGGAGTGAGGGGCGGCCGGCGGCTGCGCTGCCCCGGCCGAGCTCTCGAACTAGCGGCCGCGCCTCCCGCTCCGCAGTTTTTGGAAGGGGAGCGGACCTGCGCGCACCGAAGGGCAGTGGGGCAACGCGGCTGCCTAGCCCGAGTCGCCGCCGCGCGTGGCCCGCGCGCAGCCTCCGCCGCCGACTCCGCCTCCCGGGCGCCCGGAGCGCGCCCCACCCCAGCCGCACACCGCCCGGGCTGGCTCTGCCTCTCCCTCCCTGACCCGGCACCACGTGCCTGGCGTCCCTGAACGCTTCAGTTTCTTCTCAGTGTTGCCTCTTCGTCTGCTCTTCTGTATCGCCAAACCCTCCGCAATTCTCTAGTCAGTTAATGACTTTAAAGGGGCATTGGAATCTAATGATCAGGTCTTTGCCTATTGATCATGCACCAGCAGGGGGCTCTTCTCTGGTTTCCTTGCAAGGGACACATGCAGTCACACACACCCTTCTAGCAAATCCCCTCCTGAAGGATTAGTGGCCCCCCGTCGACTGTGAACTGGACCTACCCCGGGACAAAAGCAGTCCTTGTGCATACCCATTTAGTCAAACTTACAACGAATATGAAACAGGCTTCCGCATTTCCTTTTTTTCTAGGCCACTCAACCTTGAAAACACATTTCGCTTCCAAAAAATCAGGACCTGCTTTTTTTTTTTCGTGTAGCAAGGATTAAATGTCACCATTTTGATCCAATTTTGTTCCTGTAGTGAAATAATCACTAAATAACTACTTTGACGGAATAAATTAATTTTTAAATCTATTTTTTATTTTCTAATTATAATTTTTAAACACAGATTTGAGGAAATTAACATTTATGTGGACATTTGGTTTCTAGCCTAATGTGGCATAAAAATAAGTAACATAATGAGTGTTAAAAAAAATCAGGTTCATGATGCTTCTCACATCATCATCATTGTACTTAGATGTCACAACAGTATTATGTGCGATTATGTCAGATCCAGCCTTCTCCATCTCGGAGTGTTGGCAGGTAGGAGGGTTGTTGGCAAGAGGAGGGGTGTTAACCTCAGGATCCTGGATCCATTCCAAGGCTGGTAATTACATTCTGCCAGCCAAAATTCATCCCATAATTTTAATTGGATAAATCCTTTCTGGCCTAAGCTACTGCTATGCCTGTCAAACTGTTGCCACATTTCACCCCAGAGGTGTCTGTGTTTTAGTTGCAAGAATCAGTCCCTTTGAGGTTGGCTTATCTGTTTAAATCCTCAAAATGCACTGGGATCCTATGGAATTAAATATATATTTAGGGTTTTTTTCCTACTAAATCTGCATAAAAATGCATAAAGTAGATACATATCCATGTTATTACCTAAAGAGCAATACCTATCTAATGTCAGCATTCACTACATAATTTTGAGAGCTTTTTAACCAGACCAATATTCCTAACTTTCTTCATCTTCCCTTTTGAGAGCTTTTTTGGCCTCTAGCTTTAGCTTCCGTTTTCCAAAAAAAGTACTGTGGTGTCAAATGTTCCTTCCATGGTAGGGCAAAGAACCAGAATCCCCTGTATTTCACCTTTCCAAACAATCGGATGATGATACTACTTGCTAAATGAGACGGTGTAATAATATTACATCTAGTCTTATATTCCTCCAGAGAAAACAGTGTGACACCTAGGGGCTTCATGGTTCTAGCTGTAGAAACTGCCAGAAGGAAAGCTTTTTCCCCCATGGCTCCTAATCCTCTCTCTCTCCCCGTGAGACTGTTCCTTACAGAGCTACAGGCTATGGGGACATTAAGTAAGATAACATTTCTGAAAGCATCCCTTTCTCCACTCTACTCGCTTCAAACACAAATGGAGAGAAGCAGGGCCCCAGTGTTCTTTGTGGGGGGCAGCATCTGGCGCCTGCCTGAGGACGGTAAGTATGTATCTTTGGAAAATACAAGGAGACACATACCAACCTGTCTCATGAGAAGTTTAGCGATACGATTGAAAGTATTATTTTGTTCTCTTCAAGAATGGAAAGTTACCATCGCTTACTTTAGGTGTACCGCATGTAATCCTGCCCATTTCGCTACATAAAAGAGCTTTATGTAATATTTGTGTGTGCATCTCAAGTCTCTCATTTTTATTTAACTTAGCATTCTTTGGAGGGAGTCTTCCTACTTTTTGAATAAATGTATTATTCTGACTCCTTGATTCTTCTGCTAAATTCACCTTGTGGGCATTAGTTCTTTTGTTCCTGTCCAGAAAGATAAAAACCCTAGAATAGAGACAAACTGAAACTCCCACCGGTCAGTTCTATCTACAACTGCTGTTCCGTAACACTCCCATTGGCTTCCTGTTAGACAAAGAGGACATTTTTCTTTACCCTTTGTTTTCATTTTTGCAAGCAGGGAGAACTTAGCTCTTGTAGAAGACTTTCCTGGCCCATCTGAGCTGAAGAGGGTAAAAGGGAGAGGCTGTGCTTGCTGTGGCCTCACGGATCTACCTGAGCCCACAGCCCAGGTACTGGTTGAGCAGGGCTAGGACAAGGATGAGGTCAATGAGGCATTCACCCTGGGCACAAATGTAAGTAGGTGCCAAAAAACTCAGGGATGCAACATTTTTAAAAATAAAAATTAATGCAGAAAAGAAATGTGGTGAACAAAGTATCAAAATCTT
Source organism: Mandrillus leucophaeus (assembly GCF_000951045.1). Taxonomy (NCBI): domain Eukaryota; kingdom Metazoa; phylum Chordata; class Mammalia; order Primates; family Cercopithecidae; genus Mandrillus; species Mandrillus leucophaeus. Next base: position 3,657,915 of record NW_012101432.1, on the reverse strand, counting down.
AAGTAAAGACAGGATCCGACCCTGCACTTGCCTCTCAACTCAGCCTCACTGACCTCACCCTGATCCTGGCCCTGGGATTGTTCCCTTGCGCCAACCTGTTTCTGATTGTAGGCCTGAGAGGAAACCGTGCCACTCTGCCCTGCCTGCATCCTCTCTTCTGGCCCCCGACATGGGCAACAAAACCAACAATGTCAAGGGTAGAAATTTCCAGGCCAGTGGAGACATATAATTCATACTCTGTTCAAGAGTTTCTAGACTTCCATAGATAGAAGACAGCCAATTTATTTCAAAAGAAGGCAAACCAGGCGCAGTGGCTCACATCTGTAATCCCAGCACTTTAAGGAGGCCAAGGCAGGCAGATCACTTGAGGTCAGGAGTTTGAGACAAGCCTGGCCACCATAGTGAAACCCTGTCTCTACTAAAAATACAAAACTTGGCCAGGTGTGGTGGTGCATGCGTGTGATTCCAGCTACTCAGGAAGCTGAGGCACGAGAATTACTTGAACCTGGGAGGCGAAGCTTGCAGTGAGCCAAGATCGTGCCACTGCACTCCAGCCTGGGGGACAGAGCAAGACTCTGTCTCAAAAAAAAAAAAAAAAGAAAGAAAGAAAAAAAAGAAGGTGGCAAAACCTTATTGGAACAAGGAAAAGAATCCACTCTACTTACCTGATACATTTCAGAGTATGAAAATTAGGTTTCCTGTTGTGCTGTGGAATTTTGAAATGTTTTTAAAGAACCTCCTAATTAATACTATCTATATTCTGTTGTTGTTGTTTTTTTCTTTTTTTGGTGTAGCATTTGTTTGTGTTCAGGAAACCATGAGTAGAGAATTATCCTTAGAAAGACAGAAGTCTAATTCTTATTGCAGTTTTTTTCTTTGAAAATTTCACTTTAATCACATTTTTGCACTATGTCAGACTTCATTCTATTTTCTTCCCTCATGGAACACACAAAAAAATTTATTTCTTCTTTCGTATAAATGTAGTCTGATAAATAAGAGATTTTTAAAAGTGACCTTAGTTGTCATTGTAGGACAGTAAAGTGTTTTTAATTACCTGTATATTTTAAATTGTTTTATCATGTGATATTATGAAATATGTGTTCCACTAGTCATTTTTTTAAAATAGCAAATAGATTTCACTGCTACCATTATTAGTTTGGAGCGACAGAAGCTGTGCTATTAATTTAAGTGAAGAAAAGTAGCTTGATGTCCAGAAAAAAGTGATAGCATACTAACAGAAACACCTCCACTCCCCACACACCTGTGTATTAATTACATGAAATGATCACTAGCCATTTTTGTCTGGAGGAAGGAGGGATGTGGGAAACCATAGAATTTTGAAAATTAACCATTTATTTTTCACCTTAATATTTTTGAAATCACTTTCCCTTTACACAGTATGGATTGGGGTCTTTCTCCTTAGTCTGCCAATGTCTCTTTCAAAAAAGACCAATAGGCTAAAATGTAAGCATAGTTATTAGCTTAAAATGGAATCGCTTGCTATGCATTCACAGCTGGAATATCTCATGTAACTAGCCAAAAGTTAAAAGCCTATGATCCACTCGCCCCTTAATTCATTATTTGTTTTTTTATACCTTCCATGTGGTCATTCAGTTGTGCTTTCCTTTATTAACGGACCTGGGCATAATGCAGATGAAATAAAGTGTTTCCAAGAGCCTCTCTCCAACGCTGTTTTTTCATAACTATTAGTTATATTGCAGATGAAAAACAATTCCTAAAATAGACTTTGAATTTCTGCTGAAAATTTGTTTTAACTTTTGGGATGACCTTAAGATTATTTCCAAAGCTACTAAAATTCACAAAATGTATCATTATATTCAAACAATGCTGGGAATGCTTAGACACGTTTTCCCCTAAGTAACGTGAATTTTTGTTGTTTTATGAAGTTTTATCTATAAATATTTACTTAAAAATGCCAACCCGTGAATGGTAACTGCCAATATCTTGTGTCAGTCCAGCAGTGGCCAGTCAGGCTCTCCACACTTTTGTAGGGCTGTTGTTGTTTAATGTCCCTATGTATATGCAAATGAATGGCAACTCTTACTGACACCAAGAGGGGAAGGTCCTATATGCACGGAAATCAGAGACCCAGAACGAAAGCCTGCGTGTCATGTTTGCCACGTCCTAATTCAGGTGGGTGTTCAGAGGCACCCCTTGTTTTGAAAAGGAGCCCCTTATGGAGAGAACCAGTTCTCCTGCTCTTGGGTAGATCTCCAAGCCCCGTCTCTGCAGGACACTCAAACTCAGGTTTTCCTGCTAGTTTGTTTGGTTTTTACTATATAGCTCAGTGTTGGAAGGAATTTAACTTTTTTGAATGTACCGTTTCATTACATTTAAATAAAAAATATTTAATTTCTTAGGAAGAAGGGGTAAAGATTAATTTGTTGGTGCTTTTGCTTTTTTAAAAACTTTTATTTTGATGCCTTTTTTTTAAACCATGGTTTTTTGTTTTTATTTATGTTTTGAGACAGACTCTCGCTCTTGCCCAGGACGGAATGCAGTGGCTGACCATGGGTCCCTGCAGCCTCTACTTCCCAGGCTCAGGTGATTCTCCCACCTAGGCCTCCTGAGTAGCTGGGGCTACAGGCAGGTGCCACCACACCTGGCTAATAGCTGGGGCTACAGGCACGTGCTCCCACACCTTGCTAATTTTTGTCTTTTTTGTAGACACGGGGTTTTGCTATGATGCCCAGGCTAGTCTTGAACTCCAGAACTCAAGGAGTTGGCCTGCCTCAGCTTCCCGAAGTGCTGTGATTACAGGAATGAGCCACCGTGCCCAGCCTGCATGTTTTCTTTATCCTATCCTGTGTCTCTCAGTTATTATTCAACACTTTTAGCTTAAAGGTCAATGCTCATGTCAAAGATTTGAAAGCAAAAATTCCCTGCCCCTACAGGGCAGAAGGGACCTTAGAGATCACCTGGCGTCTCCTCATAACCCTTTGTTCAAATTCTGCCTCTGCCTGGTGCAGTGGCTTACATCTGTAACCCCAGTGCTTTGGAGAGGCTGAGGCAGGAGGATGGATTGAGGCCAGGACGTCGAGGTTGCAGTAAGCTGTGATCACACCACTGCACCCCAGCCCAGGAGAGCAAGACCCTGCCTCAAAAAAAATTACACCTCACCTGAAATAAGACAGTAGAGATGAAAGCAGAGTGGCTGATGGAAGCAGGGGGTTGGGGTGGAGAGCTGGGTGTCCCACAGTCCTGCACTTTTCAACGCCCATCTGCCCTTATCTGCTTCTTCCACATCCTGTGCCTGAAACCTAAGGTCCCTTCAAAACCACAAACTAGTTCAAACACTTTTCTTGGGCTTGAACCCCTTTTTTATAACATCATACAATGTTCTTATCTTTTGAAAATTAACCCTTTCTCTTGAAAAGAGATCTATTATGTGGTCTCAAAATGCAAGCACTGCTGGGCACGGTGACTCACGCCTGTAACCCCAGCACTTTGGAAGGCCAAGGCGGGCAAATTGCTTGAGCTCAGGAGTTCAAGACCAGCCTGGGCAACATTTGGAGACCCCGTCTCTAAAAAAAAAAAAAAAAAGTCCAAAAATTAGCCAAGCATGGTTGTGCTCACCTGTAGTCCCCAGCTACTCAGGAGGTGAGGTGGGAGGGTAGTTTGAGCCCAGGGGCGAGACCCTATCTGGGGAAAAAAAAAAAAAAAAGCAAGTGCTGTGGAAAATCCACATTACTTTGTAAATTATTGAATGGGTCTTAATTTCTGTAGAGGAAATAAATATGAATATTCAAATCTGAAATGTTCCATCAAAGACTTGAATTAATACTGGAGGAAATGTGGTAAAGAAACCATAACGATCAAGATTTGGGGGAAGGAGAAAGGAGGATTCCAAAAGATGCAATCAAATAGGGCAGGTAATTACAGTTCAAACAACATGCAAGAATGAAAGTGGCTCAGTTACTGTATCATTAACCAGTTCTGAAGACTGTAATACAACCCTGCTCTTCCCAATACCTCTGTGAGTTTAAACATCGGTATTTTCATTTTTCTATTTTAAGCAAAAGGATAGATGTGTTCCTTATAGGAGATTTCTGGGTTTTCTGTATTTTAATTAGATATGGGGCCCATTTTTGTTCTCTGCACCCTCATCCTTCTTTTTTTTTTACTTATATCTCATGTTACTCCCTTTGATCTATTCTGTGACCTTAAGTTCTGAATGAGTACAGAACTGTCTGCAGCAGTGGCTTCAGCCACTCCTATTTTAAAGCCAAATTTAAATTATAAATATAAAAACATATAATCAAAAATATGTAATGAAAATACATTTTGTAAATCAGAATCAAATTATATCAAATATTCATTTTATGACTACTGATTTTACTCAAATAAAATCCACACAACTTTTCATATCAGGTTTTCTTTATTTGTTAATGTAAGACACAAAGGACTCTCCACAGTTTTATTTCTATAAAACACTAATACTTTTGAAGAAATTTTTCAAACTATAAAACTTGTTAAACTAGTTGTATCTAATTAGACTGTCTAAAATTTATTGATAAAAGTACAAGAGTAGAGAAGTTGGAGGGAAAAATGTTTTAAAAATTTATCCTGGGTGCAACCTCAATTGACGTAGTAATAAACCAACTGGAAGACTGTATTCTTTTTTTTTTTTTTTTTTTTTTGAGACAGTCTTACTCTGTCGCCAGGCTGGAGTGTAGTGGCGCGATCTTGGCTCACTGCAACTTCCACCTCCCTTGTTCAAGTGCTTCTTCTGCCTCAGCCTCCAGAGTTGCTGGGACTACAGGTGCTCACTACCATGCCCAGCAAATTTTTGTATTTTTATTAGAGATGGAGTTTCACCATGTTGGTCGGGATGGTCTCGATCTCTTGACCTTGTGATCCACCCGCCTCAGTCTCCCAAAGTGCTGGGATTACAGGCGTGAGCCACAGTGCCTGGCCTGGAAGACTGTATTCTGTAGAATAACTTGATCTCCTCAAGTATGTCCAGTCTTAAAACAAACACCAAATATGTTAATAGGAATATATAATATTTTGCTCATCATAATGAAAGTAAATGTCTGTGACAACACAGTTTTTATATATTAAAAAATGTTCTTTATAGATGTGATTTTGTTGAAAGTTGTAATATAAATCTAATAGTATACAGTATGTAATATATCTAATGGATTGACCGTCTAATTATAAAACATGGTTTAAAGCTAGAGGAAACCTGACATGTTTCTCACATTAAGGGTATGAAACCCAGGCCTAAAGAGGGTAATTATTACATGTCTAATATCACTCTTCTATTTTATTTATTTATTTTTAAATTTTATTTATTTATTTATTTATTTTTGAGACAGAGTCTTGCTCTGTTGCCCAGGATGGAGTGTGGTGGAAGACTCTCTGCTCACTGCAGCCTTGCCTCCCTGTAAATGCCGCCTCCCAAGCTCAAGGGATTCTCATGCCTCAGCCTCCTGAGTAGCTGGGATTATGGACTTGCGCCACCACGCCCAGCTAATTTTTGTATTTTTAGTAGAGATGGGTTTCGCCATGTTGGTCAGGCTGGTCTCAAATTCCTGGCCTCAAGTGATCCACCGTCCTCAGCCTCCCAAAGTGCTAGGATTACAGGCATGAGCCACTGCGCCGATCCTATTTTAAACTTTACATGCCTGGAGGATAAAGTCCAGGGCCCTTCCCAGAGTGGCCCTGCCCAATTTTTTAAGTATTTTCTCCATTCCTTTTCCCAACCCTCCTCATTCTAATTTCATACCCTAACAGTACCTGCTCACCAACAATTTAAACTGTTACATGGCTCTGACTTTGCTTGTGCTTTGCTCAAAATTTCATTCCATGGCCTCACCCACCCATCCAATAAACAACCCCCATCTCTGTGAAGACTTCCTCAATTCTATCCTCTTTCCTAGGATTCATTAAATAATTTCTTTGTTCCCAGAACATCTTACACTTAGAAATGAAACACTGATCACATCATATTATTGTTTAGATTATTTCATAAGCACCTCTCTCTCCTGTCAGATTAAGTAGAAACAGGATAGTCCTTATCTTTGTATCTTTTTTTTTTGTTTTTAGATACAGGGTTGCTGCTGCTCAGGATGAAGTACAGTGGTATGATTATGGCTCACTGCAGCCTTGCCCTTCTTGGCTAAGCCAATCCTCCCTCCTCAGCCACCTAAGTAGCTGGGACTACAGTCTTACGCCACCACACCAAGCTAATTTTTAATTTTGTTAGAGATGCAGTCTCACTGTGTTGCCCAGACTGATTTCAAACTCCTGGCCTCAAGAAATCCTCTTGCCTTGCCTCCCAAGTTCTGCGGTTACAGGCATGAGCCATTACAGCCCTTAGTCCAGTCTTGAATCATGGTAGGCACATTGTAAAAATGTATTGACGAAATGAATTCATGGACTGATGGTGGATAAGTATATGCATCAGTGAATGAATGTGAGGACAAATTAATGAATAAACAAACAAACCAACAACAAGGAAGTGAATGAATAGGTCAGTTTTTCAACCTTGGCACTGTTATATTTTGAGCAATATAATTCTTTGTTGTGAGGGGCTGTCCTGTGCACTGTAGGACCCTTAGCAGCATCCCTGGCCTCTACACACTAGATGCCAGTAGCAGCTCCCTCCATCCCCACCCTTGCAGCTGGGAAAACCAAAAATGTCTCCAGACGTTGCCAAAGACCTGCCGAGGGCAAAATTGCCCTTGATTGAGAACCGCTGGAAGAGATGGAAAGAAGACTGGTTACAGCAATTCAGGTGGAGAGCAGGGATTGGTCTCCAATCAGTCCAGTACTTTCTCTAATATGATTTAGCCTTGTTGAGATCCAAATTCCATTCTTAATCTTCTCACAAAATATTCTTAAAACACTCTGTTGAAAACAGAGTCAACAAAAATATGATTTATGAGACAGAATATTTTAAAACAACATTAAGAGTAAAGGTATACTTCCTTTATTTTAACAAATTTGGTTTACTATTGCCTTTTTAAAATACCATTTATCTATAGCTGATATTGTTAAATGATAATTATGTGACCGTGCCTAATAAGTATTTGCTCCTAGAAGTCATATGGTTTGTCAAAATTTTCTAAATGCCACTTTATAGCACCATCTTGTGGCTCTCAGAGGAATTCATGGATTTCAGTTTAAAATGTCTAGTTATTTCTTCAGAAAAGGATGAAAAGAATAAACTATAAAGAAAAAATAAGTTGTGCTTATTGAAATGTTCTACCAAACTCTGAATTAGAGACGTAGTGAAGTTTGACTTCAATTTTTATATTTGGCCAGGATTTACTGTTTGGTTTCAACGATAGCTTCCTCTTTGGCCTTTGGAAAGTCAAATAGCCGCAAACCTATGTCATTGTCATCATCATGTGTTTCTTTTGTAGGTTACTATCATGTGCAATCAGCAAAGAAGGGATGTGCCAACAAGAAAGGTCATCCTAATGTACTGTTTAATATTTGAATATTCATTTTGAATGTACGGATATAACTTAGAATTAAAATTTCCTTATGTGCTATAAGTATTGGAAGAGCAGTGTTGCAAAATTAGAGAAGATTGTGAAAGCTGGTAAGCTTACACAGAAAACAAATAAGAATCTTTAAGCCGTTAAATTGAGAAATAGAGATATAGATTGACAATAATATGAATATTCATTCCTGTACCATGATGTCAAACTTTTAAAATCTGATTACTAAGTTATTTATTATATAAGCATAATTGCAATTACAGTTCACATTTTGTATTATATCTAAGGAGTTCATTCTATGATGGTATCTAGCATCAGCCTCCAAAAAATGTTGATCCAATACTTAGCCTTTGGGAATTTGGCCTAAAAATGTATTCAATATACATCTATTCTAAACCTAAAAGAAGAATCAAATAGAAAGAAAATGATGTAAAACATAACAGATTTGAGGTACCTTCCTCTTTTTTTAAATATGTGAGTTTTTTCTTTCTAACTTGAAAGTAAATATTTATCATGAAATATCAGGAGCATTAAATGCTAATGACCGTACGAGTAGCCTACATGGGATTACTGTATGGAAAAAAGCATTTCTATTAATGGATATATCAATAATAGTCCAATTTTATAGGCAAAATGTTTAATTGATTAAAATTATCATTTGTTATTTTCCACCCTGATAGACAGTCTCCTTCTCTTCTCCATGACATAAACTAAACATAGCCATAGACTAGAAGATTCTATTCCCTGATTATCTCCACATGGAAACATCAACAATGGCCGGCTGGGTTCAGCCCAGCGTATTTGGATATCTAAGCTCCATTCTTCTCCAAGATGAGGTACCATTACTTAGGGAAATGGTAAGAATACAAGGGGGTCTAAAAGAGAACTTTTCTTGCAAGAACTTTCACATAATTGTTTCGATCTCAAAGTAACAATATTGCATTACAGGACAGTGGACTCCTTTGCAGGTCTTCGTGGTTGAAGGTAGATCCCCAGTAGGTAGATCAAGTCAGCAAGCTCAAATAACCACAATAGTTGTAATGGCATTTAGCTCTATTTAACCCACATACCTCTGTAAGAAGGCAACCCACGTTATGAATAACATAGTTTTTGGCTTTGAGTGAGCATAGAGATGCCCCGGATTAGTCAATATTCCATAGCAGAAAAAACTTCAGACCAGGGATCGAGAAACCATATTTCTATTCCAGCCTGTCACCAAGTGCATAACATTAGACAAATGACTCAGTCCCTCTGCATCTCAGTTCCCATATCTGTCAAATGAGGGGGCTGGACTAGGTGTTCTTTAATGTCCTTTCCAGCTTAACAGATTAAGATTCTGTGAATTGTTCTGCTGGGTATGAGTCTAGCCCAACTTTAATATTCTCTTTCTGCGAGTGGCCCTAGGGAATGATTTGAGTAGCGTCACCCTGCACATTTAAGGACTTAACAAAACCATCTCTAACTTTCCCTCCTAGTGATCAAAGGTAGAAGTACCCTTTAAGTTTTTGAACTTTTCTTAATGCCATTTATTTTCAACATACGCCACATCAGAAAGACTTCCATTTTACTTGTGAATATTTTCTTCAAATTTCAGAGAATATCCACCTAATCTTACTTTTCTAAAGTCAGCTTCTAATTCTCCGAACCTTTTATATCTTACATATTTTACAGACTGTAATCATACATCTTTTATCTTTTCCTGAAGAGAGGCTGCAGAACGTTTACCCTGGTAAGGGTTCCACAATCGAAATAACTTTCGGTCTCACTTCATTGTATCGGACTCACTTCGTCGTCTTATTGGATATTCCCAATGGCTGTTAAAGCTTCAACAATTCCGAAACATTTACCTTTGTTTTCTGATTGTTTCTGTTTTGAGTTTGGTTTATTCTGGCTTGGTTAGTCAATTTACTTTTGGCAGGATTTTTTGGGGCTATCACTTCAGAAACTGGCTTTACCATTCTAAGCCTATTGTTTTAGCCTGTCCTGACACAGAGTCATTTCTGGGAAGATTTTATACTTCTCTGAATATTTTTTCCAGCTCCATTTTAAAAAAATGTATTTAATTATTTCCTTCTAGAAATTAATAAGAACCTCTGAACTTCACATTAGGATGGACATTTAAAAGATAAATGAACTTTCAGTCCAATATCTGAGACATCTCAAAGATTCAGATGTCTCCAGTTTCCGTTTCTGTATTTGATATACTTAATTCAAAGGTAAATTCACAATATATTGAGGCTAATTCAGTGTGTTCCCTTGTGCTACCTCAGTCAAACATGGTTTTGGTGATGAAAGTTCATGTTCAATAATCCCTGGAATCAAAAGTAGTTTAGTGTGAGAACTTAAAAAAAAAAAAAAAAAAAAAAAAAAAAAAAAAAAAACAGTATATATATTCAATGCAAAGAAAAGAGAGTTATGTATTTACAAGGAGTGAGAAAATTAAAGTTTGGAACCTGCCGTGATGAGGAGTAAGAAGCGATGACATTTCCACTGAATGTGCTACCCTACCTTCTCAACTACTGATAAATTGTACTAACTTTGTAAAACTGGAAACCTAACTTGTCTTATGTTGAATGTTAGCCAATAGTTGTAGCAAAGGTGATTAGTCAGTTAATCTCAAAGTTAGTTAGGATTTTAAATTTAACCTATAGATACACCATAATAAACAGGATTGGGGCAACTAACATGATTTATTTGTTGAAATTAAAGTTATTACGAAGTTATGATATCAAATATTCTGATAGAAATAGTCAAAAATACTTTTGGTCACTAAATTTCATACCATTACTACATTTGTATTAATTATATGATATGGACCCTTATATTTCAGTAGTTCATGGCTTTTACTGATACCTTTGTTTCTCTTTAATATTTAGAGAAAGGATTTTTATATTACTGTTTTTCTCTTAAAGTTATCTTATACACATTTTTACTATTTTTATCTTATTTACAAATTAAGCACATTTAAGTTACTAATCTACTTTAAATTTTAAATGAGAAATGCTTTAAAAAATAGGAATTAGACATCTTGTGCCCAAAATATTGAAAACATAATCCCTTTAAAAATATCCACCATCAAAAAAAAAAAAAAAAAAAAAAATCCACCATCTCTCTCCTCCCTTTCCTTTTAATTCAAACTAGTTAGTTTCCTTTGAAGATGTCTTTTGCCAATGTTTCTGAAAACTATTTTTGTTTGAAAATTTCAGGGTGGAATGGTTTTTTAGATGAAGGAAACTGTATTTGCAATTATAGCTTATAAAGTAGAGAAAACCATAAACTCCCTTTGGCATCAGTTTGACTCAAGGTCAAAATTAGATTTCCTCCTCTATAGCATTTGAATCATAAACCCCTCTTTTTATAAGTAGATAGATTGGGGGTGGAGGGTCAGTTGGAGACTACAAAATATACTGTATGAATACGAGTGAAAGTAGAATTTTAAGTAAACAGCTCCCTTAATTTTGACCTTTTCTATTAAAGGGTTTTTTTTTTTTTTTTTTTTGGCCTTAGTACTGATATCATTTTACATTTTCTTAATTCAATAACAACTTAGCTTTTAAAATTTCAGATTTACACTATTAAAGGTAGAACTGTGTATTTTCATATCAGAAAGTCTGGGGGTAGTGATGGTAATTTTTACAGAGAAAGGCATTGAGGCCTGCTATGCTACAGAACTATTAGGTGTAGTGAGGAAATGAAAAAGGTACTTACAGAGAAATAATTCCTGGCCTTTAGGACCCTGTAATATGTAGCTATCTTTTTTAGGCTTTCATGCCAAACATTCACAAATCAATCTTGCAGTTATCATTTGAGTGGGAAAGTGTGGGGATTGGACTAGAAAAATCACCTCCTTTACTCTGTTTCATCAACTCTTATTTGAATGCATCACCTCACTAATGATTGTGCCTAAAGATAATTGACAATTCAAAGTTAAACTCATTTTACACTAATTATCTAATATTCATTTAACTAGTATTTATGAGGTCACAAATCACCACGCTAAAGGAGTCCTAAAAGAGTTTTCTGAAGAAGCAGGAAAATACACAATCCCACATTGAGGAACAAGACTTTAAGACAACTAGAAAATCATTAAAAGGTTGTTAAGCCAGGATCCAAGATTAATTTTACATGATAAATAAATCTGACTCATGATCAAGCAATGAGAATCACATAAAAACATTATGAAATGATAAATTCTACCACCTGACAAGTGGGCCACACTTAAGTCTTTTTGGCAGATGGTTGGTAGCAGGTGAATGATTGAGGATACATGGTGGTTATTTGGTCTCTTTTTCAATAACTTTCCTTGACTTACTCAGCCCTTGTCCAAGTGAACACAAAAATGTGCTGAGAATCATGCAGACTTTGCATAAAGATAAGTAATATGCATAGCTCCTTAGTTTCCCCCAAGATCATTAAAAACCTGATATTAATGATGTGTAATGACATCAGTTTCTTTTGTTGTTGTCGTTGTTGTTTGTGGGTTGTTTGTTTGTTTGTTTTTGTTTTTTTGTTTGGTTTTTGGAGGTTTTCTTTGAGACAGGATCTCACTCTGTCTCCCAGGCTGGAGTACAGTGGTGACCACAGCTCACTGCAGCCTCAACCTCCTGGCTCAGGTCCTCCCACCTCAGCCTCCTGAGTAGCTGGGACTACAGGCGCCTGCCACCATGCCTGGCTAATTTTGTGTGTGTGTGTGTGTGTGTGTGTGTGTATTTTTTGTAGAAACAGGTTTTTTGCCATGTTGCCCAGGCTGGTCTCGAACTCCTAGGCTCCAAGCAGTGCACCCACCTTGGCCTCCCAAAGTGCTAGGATTTCAGGCGTGAGGTATGGCACCCAGCCTACTACCAATTTCTATCATGATTTGTTGCATCTAGAGCTGAAAGCAATTTTTTCTGTCATAAAGAAAAACGTTTTTAAAATTTTCTTAATCTGTGTAAGAAGTGCTTTCTAAGATTAGGCTATATTTACACATTAAGCCGTGTAAATGTTTATTATGTCAGGCTCTTAAGTGGAGATGTGTATGTTTGTTGACTTTTTATTACAGAAAATTTCAAACACCAAAGTGAATCCCACATGCCTAACCTCAACAATTAACACAAAGCCAATTTTATTTCATCTCTAATTCATCTTATTTTCCTGTCCTCTCCACCCTGTCCTTCAAAGTATAGTTTTAAAGAAAGTCCAGCTATCATATTTCACACATATATTCAAGGGGAGGTTTTTGAAGTGAATAGAGCACTGTTCTTTCCATGACTTACGTCCATTTTGGAAAAGTTCAGATTGCCCAAATGCTCACTGTCAGAGAGCCATTTCCCCAACCATGACTTTGTTCTCTCAAGTATTATACCTTCCATGTGTAGACTTCCTACATCACTCACTGATCTGTGGCATCACTTTCAGTCTATCTATGAATATTAATGTTGGCTTGGCAACTTGATTTAAAAGGTATCCAAAGGAGTCATTATTCTTTATAATTCATCCATTCCTTCATTTCTTGCTCTAGATGCTAGAGGTACAGTGTTGAGCAAATTAGACAAAGAGCCTGCCTTCCAGTGTGTTTGCTAGAGTTGAGATCAAGAGACAAGGGCTTACTACTTGGAAGACCCCCCTTTGTATGTGGGCAGTGTTGTTCCTGATTCTACCTTAGTTTCCCTCTGGGAAACCTCAAAATAAGCCCATAGTAGTGAATTAAATAAATATGTAAAACAATGATAAACTGGTTTTGTGATTGTTATTGTCATTTTTAGAGCACACACTTGTATGGGAATTAACAAGTTTTGTGTGTGTCTATTTCCACCTCCCCTCTACTCCCAAATCTCACCCCCACCCTGCAGATTGCTCCAGGCAGGTCTGGGAAAATGTGAATGACCACATTTTCATCTCAAAATAAAGTACAAATTGTTTTTAAAGCTCTATGTCCAAAATCCAAGGTTCTGAAAATGAGATTTCTGAATAATTAGATGATGTGATGATGGCAATCAGAAAATATGTATAAATCTCTGCACAAAACTACTGTATAATTTAGTAGCTATCATATATTATCTTAAAATGAATAATGATTATGCAAACTTAGCTCCTTTATAGATCAATCTCTAATTTAAAAACTGCTGTTTAGAGCTATAAAAGATATCATTGTTTCTTGCAACATCAAATGATACCTAATTCAAATTCCTTTGAAAGCCATATGTAGAACTTTGAGCTTTTGCTGTTTCAGAACTGACTTTCTTTCTTGAGAGGTACTTGATAAAAATAAACTCACATTTAATCACACAGTACGTACCTGTAATGAAAAAACATAAAACAATGAGCAGTCACATAAAAGCTTTCTTTTTAAATTTAAACTTAACTAGTTTTAACTATTTATTTTTATTTCCCCAATCAAAAAAATAAATTGTAATTTACATGCTCTGATATAAAGCACTTTCTGTCATTTCTCCTTTGGGAACTGAGAATATAAATGGTTTCTAATTTTGAAGATTCAAAAGATTGAATAGCTGGATGAATTATAACTTAAAATTCCCATTAATTTATTTTCAAATGAGGAAAACCCACAACTTTAAGAAACCGATTATTATGGGGAAAAAAGGCCTTGATTTGTAATTGCACCCAAATATGAAAACCTACATTTTGTAAGCATAAAGATTACATTCTCTTCAAAAGATTTGCAAATTCTCATAGGCACATAACTTAGAGAATGAGAGAATTGTAATTTGAAAAATTACAGATTTCATTGTTTTTGATGTGTGAAACCTATAAACAAATATCAGGAGATTGTATTGCAAAACTGAAAATCCGTTGTTTAGTTTTGTAAAGGACAGTGCCCTATGTGGCTTACAACCCTGACTTAAAAGAAAAATGCAGAGTAATGCAAAAGACACTCTAATCACTGCATCTAATTACAAAGAAGAATAGCTCAGTAAAAATTTTAAGTATCTTTGGGCAGGCGTGTGGTCTCGTGGTCAGAGCATGGGATTTCAAGTCAGTAGTCTAAATTTCTATTTTAAACACCACTTCTAAATTTCTCCATGACTTTGGACATGACATTAACTTTATTTTTAAATGAGAACTTGAGATCTGTTCTCGATAATTACAAAGCAGTTTTGAAATCCTTTAATAGAGGTATAAATCTAATACTGTAAAAAAATTAACAGAGGGACAGGTGCTTTCTTGACTTCTTGATGAAAAAAAAAATAAAAGACTTACTTGACAAAAAGAAAAGGTAAGGTAAGTTAAAATGAATTCAGAAGATGTTTCTTTACCATTTGCCCTACACAGTAACATTGCTATACCCATGTGTTATTTCAAAGTCAGTTCAGGACATTATTTAACAATCAACTCACCGATATGGTGACTAATTTTGATAGCTTTCCTCTAAATTGCTCCTTTGCTTTTATAGAAATGGTAGTCCTCAGTGGAGCCAACGCTGCTCTTTTCATACTAATTGTTATTGTCACTCTAAGGAACTTGAACTCCACAGTGATGTGCCTGCTTTGTTTTTGTTTATGTGTAGTGTTTTTTAAGTGTTCCTCCAAGTGCAGTAAGTACAGACAAATTACCATGTAAGTTTTCTTTAAACTATTGCTAGATTTCTAGGGATAAATGTAGGTGATGCAAATTCTAACATACCTCTATAAATCAATTACCACAGTAATTGTCATTGGGAATAATTAATATTTGAATTCAAGGAATGTGAACTGATTTATAGAACTCTTTCCTCCCTCCCTCCCTCTCTTCCTTCCTTCCTTCCTTCCTTCCTTTCTCTTTCTCTCTTTCTCTCTCTCTCTTTCTTTCTTTCAACAGAGTTTCCGTACTCTACAGATTTTTTTGGAGTGTGATAATCTTGTATGATTTTTAGTCCTAGTTTAGCTACTGAATATGCTTTATTGTTGAAAGAATCCACCCAAATTTGCTAAAATATACAGTATACAAACTAGAAACAAAGAGTAAATTCAGGAATTGCATAGTAATATTAATACAGCAGACAATGAGGTTATACAAAATTTGACCAAAATCTCAGTCTCCACACAAACCCTCATCATGCCTGATCTATTGCACACTTTCCAGGCAAAAGGTGATCTTTAAAAACAGTAATTCATCAAGATAATGCTGCATGAAAGGAAATGGAGACCATTATAAGGCAAAGTAAAACAGCTTAAGGACAGATCTTGTTGTATGTTTCCCTAATTAGAAACGCAGTGTATGAATGCCTTGCTAAAGTACTTAAAGCACTATTACATGGTCCAAAGCTCAGGTGAGAAATCACTGAGTTAAAGGATCGAATTCGGAAAGGGTCAGTTTGGTCTTCTGGCATTATTTAGAGGCAAATTAAAAACCGAACTTTCACTCAATTTGTCCTCTAGGGAAGATTTTAAAATGGAATCTTTGTGAGGTGGTTTGCAGTAGCCCTAATAGCTTCAGAGACTGCCTCTAGATTCCTTGGTGAATTTATGTGAAATAAAAAAGGCAGGAAATCCAACTTATTAAGTTCATGAAATTAAAGTTATAACTATATATTTTTAGAAACCTGAACATTTAGAAAAATATAGGTAGTATTTTTTTCTGTATGCAGCAGTTTAATCCTGCATTTATTTCACTAAATTACACCACTCAATTTCCTGTTTAGGTCTGTTCAATGCATCTTACATTCAAAAATAGTGACAAGAAAGAGAGGAACACTTTAAAACTGGTTATCTAGTTATGAAACACTAAATTTTCTTTTTTTTTTTTTTAACAAAACCCTGTTTGATTCTTCATTGTCTCTTTGGGTTCCCAAATCTAACCCTTCTTTACTTCCCCCAACCCCTAAACATATAATGGAAATAGATTAGAGACAACAGCAGCCCCTACACCTGTGATGCTGTCCCTCTGAGAAGGAAAAGAAGGAGAAAATATTTAAAACCTGGGAATACATTCTGTCACAACAGAACAAGGTACAGTAGTTCAACTTCTAGAACAGGGAATGTAGAATTTTTCACCTTCATTCTTCAGAAGACATTTTTTTCTAAGTATCTATTATAACAACAAACTGCAGTTCCATGATTACTTTTGTTGATGCTTGAACTTCCTCCAAGAGTTCATATTTCCTCACATTAGCCCCAGTTTTATTCAGTATTACAACGTAATTTTTGCATTCCAATCCTAAATCTGCTGGAGTACTTTATACAGACATGGGACATTTAACTTGCTGCAATAGAGTCAGAGACCTGGTTGGAAATGTTGAAAAAAAAAAGTCCCTCCGTTGTCTTAATGTATTACTCATCCTGTAACGCTTTAATTTTATTTTTGACACAGCAAAACTGTCTCTAAAATGTTACCATGGAACCAGAAATAATTATTTTAGTAATGGACCTATGTCCTTTTAATCTTCTTTAGTTTATTTTAACTTTAAAAAATTTTTGCTTTTTTAAAATTTTAAATAAGAACAGGCGAGTCACAGTGGCTCATGCCTGTAATCCCGGCACTTTGGGAGGCCGAGGCAGACAGATCACTTGAGCCTAGCAGTTCGAGACCAGCCTGGGCAACATGGTAAAACCTCCTCTGTACAAAAAATACAAAAAGTAGCTGGGCGTGGTGGCGCCTCAGCTACTCAGAAGGCTAAGGCAGGAAGATATTTTGAGCCCAGGAGGTGAAGGTTTCAGTGAACTATGATCATGCTACTGCACCCCAGCCTTGGTGACAAAGTGAGACTCTGTCTCTAAAATATATTTATATTTTATTTATTTATACGTGCATTTTCTACTGAGAGGTGGGTCAGTATCCTTAACCCCCACACCATTCAAGGGTCAACTGTATTTCTCTGAAACTGTTGCTCCAAGGTACTATCTCATTTATATACATTAATTACAATTTTTAACCAAAGTAATTTCTATTTTCCTTTTCTTTCTTTCTTTTTTTTTTTTTTTTTTTTGAGACAGAGTCTCACTCTGTCCCCCAGGCTGGAATGCAGTGGCGCGATCTCGACTCACTGCAAGCTCCACCTCCTGGGTTTAGGCCATTCTCCTGCCTCAGCCTCCCGAATAGCTGGGACTACAGGTGTCCGCCACCACGTCTGGCTAATTTTTTGTATTTTTAGTAGAGACGGAGTTTCACCGTGTTAGCCAGGATGGCCTCAATCTCCTGACCTTGTGAACCGCCTGCCTCGGCCTCCCAAAGTGCTGGGATTACAGGTGTGAGCCACCGCAACTGACCTAATTTCTGTTTTCATAGAAAATTGGGGAGTGGGAGGGAAAGGAGGTGGACAACCATGTTACACACCAGCATCCTTGCAGTCCTGCAGAGTTCATGAAAACATTTAACACAACTTTCTATAGCCATACTTTATACAAATTTCCAAGGTGGCAAAAATGAACACAGTAAGAAACCCCAAGTTTGTCTCTCTGTAGCATATAAAAATAAGAAGCAAAAGCACAATCTTACAAGCATGCTTAGTAGGTGCTATTCATTTCTCTATCAGCCAGGAAGGATATTGGTTTTGAGGCTGATGTACTTATCAAGGACAGTAACTGCCATGGCTTCCAGTGCTTTGATGAAACCTCAGATGTGTGACCTTCTGGCCAAACAGCTGCAGTTTCATATTGTTGGAGCATTGTATTCCTGGGGTTGTGGCTCTCTATAAGTTTGCTGTGGTTGAACCAAGAAAGGAAACATGTGCAGATTTCTACAAAAATTATGATTCCATGAAAGATTTTAAGAAGATGAAGAAGGCTGGTATCTTTCATAATACAAAATGATTCTGGAATACGAAAAATTTCTTTGAATTAAATTACCTAGAAGTTTGTCACTGACTTGTGCTCCTGAACTGTGAAACATGACTATGTGGGCTAAGAAATAATTTCTTTCTTGATAAATAAACAATTAACAAGTAAAAAAAATAGATACTTAATAATCAATGTTATAGTATTCAATCTTACTTACAAATTATCTAGGCAGTCAATGAATAGCCATTAATTAATTCAATTTAACATCAGCCTAAGGTTTTAAGTTATCAATTGATCTTGGAAATTAGCTCCAAGTTGGCATACTATGAAACATAATCACTGCTAAAATAAAATTTTGTTAGAGCAATGAATCAATTTGGTTAAATACATATATATTTTTTATAACTTTAAATATTAAGTAGAAGTAGTGCTACCTTATTTGATCAGTAAACCTGTACAAGTTTAGAAAGAATACACCCAAGTAGAATAAAAATTGATGCTTATATTGTACTTAACACTGATAAATCATAGAAGATAGCTGTTTTTTATTAAACCAAAAATATTAAACTTGCCTTGTTTAGCAAAGACTTACCTAAATTATGTGAATTTGACTTGGTGTTTTTTTTGGTTTTTTTTTTTTTGAGACAGAGTTTTGCTCTTATTACCCAGGCTGGAGTGCAGTAGCACAATCTCGGCTCACTGCAACCTCCGTCTCCTGGGTTCAAGCGATTCTCCTGCCTCAGCCTCCTGAGTAGCTGAGATTACAGACACATACAATCATGCCTGGCTAATTTTTATATTTTTAGTAAAGACGGGGTTTCACCATGTTGGCCAGGATGGTCTCCATCTCTTGACCTCATGATCCGCCTGCCTTGGCCTCCTAAAGTGCGGGATTACAGGTGTGAGCCACTGCGCCCAGCCAAATGTGACTTCCTAAAACATTTCCTAGTTAGTTGCATTAAAAAATACTTCTTAAATTTAGCATACTAAAAGTATTAGAAGTTCAATTTCTTTATTTTCTGGAATTTTAGGAATATTCGATTTCTATAAGAACTTAGTTATTTCTATAAGCCAGTCAGAATAGAGCTCCTTACAGAGATTTTATTTTTATTTTATTGTTTTAAAGAGATGAGGTCTTACAAAAATCATGACAGAGAAATCTAACATAGCTGACTCTATCTTGCTTCTAAGCTCACAAGCTAACTGTCCTTGCTCATTTCGGGGCATAGGCCAAGCTAACTATGGGAATAATTCAGTTTACAGTTTAAGTTTAAAACAAAGGTGATAACAGTCTTTTACCAAGACTAACCCTTTTGGCTGGGTGTAGTGTCTCACACCTGTAATCCCAGCACTTTGGGAGGCTGAGGTGGGAGGTTCTCTTGAGCCCAGGAATTTGAGACCAGCCTGGGCAACATGGCAAGACCCTGTCTCTACCTGAAAATAATAATAATAATAATAATAATAACAACAACAATAATAAAAAAGAAAGTAACCCCCTCCTTGCTTGGAGACCAAAATTGCCTTTGTAAAACTAAAATTAGCCACAAAGTTAGAATTATGGTAGAGGCCTGAATTCTGTTAGGATGTAGGCATAGTTAAATTCCAACCAGGCATTGTTTCCTCTGCTAAGATGTATGTACAGTTTTACTTTAACAAGGCATTGTTTCATAATTTGTCTTTTCATAACTGCTTACTGCTCAGGAGTCATGTAGCTGGAGGTCACAAGATTTGTAACTTCCCCAATTATTCCTATAGATAACATCACTAAGGTAAAACCTAAGATTGGTGTTTGAGGCATTTTTCAGACCTTACACTGTGATGGACCAACTGATGCCACCCAGATCGATAACCCATACCAATAAACTGACTCAACTGGTTTTGTGACTCCCACCCAGGAACTGACTCAGCACAAGAAGATAGGTTTTACACTCCTATAATTTCATCCACAACCCAACAATTCAGCATTCCCCATTCCCTAGCCCCCCTCCTGCCAAACCATCCTTGAAAAACCCTAGCCCACAAATTCTTAGAGCAAACTTGAAAATTATCTGCCACTCTTTTGTTTGGTTGCCTTGTGATAATTAAACTCTTTCTCTGCTGCAACACCACTGTCTCAATATGTTGGCTTTACCTGTGCAGTGGGCAAGAAGAATCCATTAGGTTTTAACAGACTCAGTTTTTCTCATTTAATTTTTGCTCTGGGGTGACTTTAGTTTTGGCTTCTATATGGCCAATAAATTATTTCCCATTGGGAATTTGGTTTTATTGTCAGATTATTTGGTGATCTCTGTAAACAAATTAAAAGTTTATGGAGATCTTGTCTCTGTTGGGTGAGAGGTGACAGAACATCTGGTTTGTTAGTCTTTTCTGTTTGTCTACTCTTATTTCAAATCAATAATTTATACCCACTGGGAAGAAAACAGCACTTTGACATGAACTGGTAAGTTTTAAGCCAGTTTTCAATTTTAAAATTACAGCCATGGTCACTAGCAGACAGGACAGATCTGCAAACCTATGAATAACAGTCTACAAAGAGCGGCAAAACAACTCAATGACAATGAACAAGGCTAGAATCCAATAGTAACCCAGAAGGGCATGCTAGAGACAAGGCATAGTTTTCCACTGAAACACAAAATGTTTTCTATAATACTGTAGGGGCAAAGGGAATGCTTCTTTGCCCTTAAAAGATCTGCTTAAAAATGAACTGACAAAAGGCAGATTGATGGGAGAAAAAGCCTACAAATTTATTAATGTTGACATGGAGGAGAACCACAGAGTAATTACCGCATATTTCCAGTGGAACCCAAATACTTATATAGCCTTATTTTAGAGGAGAGAGGGAAGATGGGGAATATAGGAAATTCTGTTGAGGGATGATAACTGATTACTAGGGAGAATGAGTGATCTAGGAGGAGAGATTAACTTGAGAGACAGGCATTATCTTATGAAAAAATGTGTTCAGGTGTGGTTACATTCTTGGTCTTCTTTTGGCAATAAAGAAATAATGGGGAGAGAAAGAAAAAAACATTGTTCTCCTTAGTGAGTCCCTCTGATCGTCACGTAGATAGGAGAAAAGTCTCTTCCAGAGTCTGTTGATTTTGAAGGCCCTTTAATCCAAAATACTCATCATACCAGGGTGCCATATTTTGGGATAAAGTTCCCTGTGCTCCTGCAATATTTATATTTTTTATTGTAATTAATGTATTGAGAAAAAGAAAAATAGTTCAGAGCAGTCTAAGCAATGTCAGGAATGCACAATTTATCAGGCCCAGAGAGAAGAATGGAAGTTCAGTCATTCCAATCCCCACTCCCAAACCCATGCCTGAGGGCATTTGTTTCAAGTCATTTTGTTCCTGACTAGATGCCTTACCCATTATCTTTACCTTTCTGCTCCTGGAATTTGTAATACCAGGACAATGTAAAGCCAATCAATAGCTTATGTTATTTTAAAGTAAATTCTTGTTAAATAATTTAGGAGGTTTTATTTCTTAAAAACCCCTTGTGGGGTTGGGAATGGTGGCTCACACCTGTAATCCCAGCACATTGGGAGACTGAGGCAGGCAGATCACCTGAGGTCAGGTGTTTGAGGCCAACCTGGCCAACATGGTGAAATCCTGTTTCTACTAAAAATATAAAAACAAAAAAAAAATTAGCCGGGCATGGCGGTGGGCGCCTGTAATCTCAGCTGCTTGGGAGGCTGAAGCAGAAGAATCACTGGAACCCGGGAGACGGAGACTGCAGTGAGCTGAGATTGTGCCACCGCACTCCAGTCTGGGCAACAAGAGTGAAACTCCGTCTTAAAAAATAAACAACTATGGGTATAGAACGTCAGTCATGCTCCTACACCTATGCCTGGGGGCAAGTGTTTAAAGTCATTTTGTTCCTGACTAGCTATAATATGCATATGTAAGAATAAAATGGAGCACGATATTAGACACATTGTATATGCACAGAAAGGATCGGTTCCTTAGCTATCTTAGGAGGCAGAGTTAGATCAGTGGCTTAAATTTTTTTTTTTAACTTCACTGTGCCTAAGAACAACCCTGGAAGTTATTTTTAAAATGGAGATTCCAGGGCCCCATCTCTTAAATCTGCAAATCCGTGAGTTTGGAGTAGAAAGGCACCAAGGACAACTTTTAATGAAGATGGTCCCTGGACTCAGGTGATGGGGCACCAGGTTGTAATGGATGTGGAGGTAGGCGTTCTCTGCTCTAGTTTGCCTTTCTAAAAGATTTAACAGGCCAGGCGCAGTGGCTCATGCCTGTAATCCCAGCACTTTGGGAGGCCGAGGCAGGCGGATCATGATGTCAGGAGATGGAGACCATCCTGGCTAACATGG
This sequence comes from Mandrillus leucophaeus, assembly GCF_000951045.1. NCBI lineage: Eukaryota > Metazoa > Chordata > Mammalia > Primates > Cercopithecidae > Mandrillus > Mandrillus leucophaeus. The sequence goes on along the minus strand of NW_012101432.1, from coordinate 3,635,407 downwards.
TGAAACCCCATCTCTACTAAATAATACAAAAAAAATTAGCCGGGCGTGAGGGCAGGTGCCTGTAGTCCCAGCTACTCGGGAGGCTGAGGCAGGAGAATGGCTTGAACCCAGGAGGTGGAGGTTGCAGTGAGCCGAGTTCGCGCCACTGCACTCCAGCCTGGGCGACAGAGTGAGACTCCATCTCAAAACAAACAAACAAAAAAAATTAACATATGGTTTAAGGCATGATATTAATATTTTCCTTTCTATATCTTCTTAAGGCACCTGTAAAATGTGGATAATAACTAATTCTTCCTTATCATAAAATACCAAATGAGAATTCAGAGAGCAAATCTATTGCTTTTGTCCCAGGTGAAACTTTTGTAAGTTGTGACCAAGAAAAAGAGAGTCAGAGCTCAAAAAGGAGTAACACCAGGAGAAAATGTTTGGTAAAAGGGATAAATTATGTTTGAGATGAGAAAGGTATGAGCAAACAAATTGAAAAGGACTGGAGACAAGCAAAACAAAGATGCAGCAGAAATATGGGGCAGAAATGCAACCAAATATTATACTAAGTGTCTTGTGTTTACTTTGGGAATCAGGGAATGAACATTTACACACAGAGAAAAGGAATCAAAATGAAAAGCAGCAAAAGGTACAGGGACACAATGAATGAATAAATAGGAGAGGAAAACTGAATGTCAAATGCAGGAAAAGAACGGTAAAGGGGTTCTGGAATTTACATCATGCCTAATTATTCCCTTAAGATCGATGACAAAAGAAAATTCTGCTCAAGGAAAAACACTAAACAATTTCTGAAGGGAAGAGCACAGAACCCAGAACCTAAAGGGCAATTCACAGTTGGGAAATTTTTCTTTTAAGTCAGCAAATGCCCACACAAGGATTTGGTTGAAGGGAATTTGATTATAAAGTCACTAGGGATGACTTAAGGCTTTTTCATGGACTCAGATGCCAGGATGAAAGATTGACTTTCAGGAATAGACCAATTTTAAGCAAATTAAAAAAAAAAATATTTGTGAGAGAAGAATATCTTCTGGCTATGAATGCTATTAAGACAGGATATGGGGTTTTTAAATGAATGTGTTATTTACTATATGCTGATAGAGATTACATAAATGCTAAAAATCCTGAAAAACCATTGAATGTGGAAAAATTATAGAAGTATGAAACATGTATAGAAAGTTAATTTATCAGTTTGTGCCTGTCCTCTCTATATTTCCCCGTTTTCTACCCGCCCCCCCACCCCGCCCGCATTTCAAGCAGGAAGCCATGCTGTGTATTCCCTTTGTCAGGAGAGTTGTGTAGCTGTTTAGTTTAGTTTAAAAGCAAAAGTCAGTTATATTCAACAAGCTCTTTCTATCTTTTGTAAAAGCCAAAATTCATCTAAGATATTGAAGAAGGAAATTTTCCCCGATCCCCTCACAGGCAGGAACTGCAGTATGGGCTCTGGAGCTAGCCAGCCACTTTGGTGTTCGCAGGGGCAAACTCCACTTACTTGAACTGCGAGGGGTTGTGCTCAACCCTTCGAAGGAGGGAGCACACAGGTGAGTGGGTGCAGGAGCCGGGGTGAGTGTTTTTGAGCACCAGCAGGAGCAAAACTCCATGTGGTTCCCGAAGCAGCATCCAGGCAGGGAGTACTGGTGACCCCTGAAGCCCCAGGAGGGGTTACAGTCAGCTCTCTGTTACCTCTGCCATCTGCAGATGGCTTAAGTGTTAACAGCTCAGTGGCCTTCTGCCTTTTTGCATGAGGCAGCTGCTTTCTGCCAGTGAGGGCACAGGGTCAGTGTGACAGCCTTTTGCATCTGCACCCATGGTACCTGAGCTCATGTTCAGCCATCTGGAAAAAATCAGGTTGCATGAATGAATTGAAGGGTGGTGAATGCAGAGGATTTTATTGCCTGTGTAAGTGGCTCTCAGTGGGAAGGGGACCTGGAAAGGGGAAGGAGCAGGAAGGTGATCTTCTCTTCTCTGAAGCCATGCTGTCCAGCTGTCCCTCTGAAGTCAAGCTGCTTTTCTCCAATGTCAAACTGCAGTCTCTGATTTCCAGCTGCTTCTCCTCTTCTCTGCTCTCTACTGGTGGAGACTGGGCTTTTTATGGGCACAGGATTGGGGTGGGGCAGGCCATGGGTGGTTTTGGAAAAGGCAACATTTGAGCAGGAAAACAGGAATGCATGTTCACACTTTGGGCCAGGTTCTAGGCTTGAGAGTGGGGCCCTCACCAGGTACCCACCCTCTTCTGCTAAGAATTTCCCTGCCTCCTGTCCCTATCAATATTATGGTAGGTGCCCCCAATGGGGAGGGGGAAAAGACAGCCAGAAAGAAAGGTATCAGCTAGGCCAGTGGAGTTTTTAAATGTTCTAAAGGGCTTTCAAAGATGAAAAGGTACTACAGTACTTAACAATTGTGGTGCTTTTAATAATATCCAATATATTCAAGTTGCAAATGTAAAACTAGTTTTTCTTAAACCATTAAACACTACTTTGAAATCTAATGATTTTATTTTATTTTATTTTATTTTATTGTGGATTAAAAAAAATAAAATAGTTCATACTGTAACCAGCAAAGGGGGTCCGGTTGCTCACTGCTTGTAGAAAGAAGCCAAAATAACAAGAGTGAGGCGTGATAAAAAGAGGGTGAATTTTTTTATCCATGCTAACAAGGAAAAGAGTGCCAGAATTCTTTCTAACAACTGGCACTGTCCAGTTTATGGAGGGAACACGGGGATTTTAAAGAGAGGGGTTTGGAATGCAGGAGAGGAGGTGTCAAGTGGTGTGACCTGCTCTGATGGCTTGTCTGGAATTATTGTTCCATCTGGTGAAGGGGCTAGCATCACTGTGGGCCCAATCAGGTTACAAATTAATCTCAGTGGATCTTGCACTCAGTCTTCAGCAGGGAGTGAGTTCTGGCCTTGAAGTAATCTTTTGCTTGGGATAGAATTCTGGAGGTGTCTGGTTCATGTCAGGATCCGGCCCCTGAAGCTACTAAAGAAAGATATGACCAGATAAGTAAGCATGGTGTGTGTTAACAAGCATTTGAAATAAATATCATAAGGCATGGGAGCATAAAGTGGGAAAGGGAAAGCAGTGGAGGTTCACGGCACATTCTGAGGCTATATTTCAAGAGGAAGAAATAAACTATTGTAGTTTGTCTTAAAGCTACATCATGAGACTGAGGAGAAAGGAAGAAAGAAAAAAAGTTTTAAAACGTGGTTTGAAGCTAAGCCACTTGGTTACAATACTACAGAAAAATATATGTGTATGTATGTGTGTATACACATATATATAAAATGACACATATAAAATTATATACTTTTTTTTTTTTTTTGAGACGGAGTTTCACTCATGTTGCCCAGGCTGGGGTGCAGTGGTATGATCATGGCTCACTGCAACCTCCGCCTCCTGGGTTCGAGTGATTCTCCTTCCTCAGCCTCCCGAGAAGGTGGGATTATAGGCGCCTGCCACCACACCTGGCTAATGTTTTATATTTTTAGTAGAGATGGGGTTTCACCATGTTGGCCAGGCTGGTCTCAAACTCCGGACCTCAGGTGATCCACCTGCCTTGGCCTCCCAAAGTGCTGGGATTATAGGCGTTAGCCACGGGCCCAGCCCTATAAAACTGTATACATATATGATTTAAAGAATAATACGGTTGCTGGATGTGGTGGCTCATGCTTGTAATTCCAACACCTTGAGAGCCCAAGGCAGGAGGATTGCTTGAGTCCAGGAGTTCAACACCAACTTGAGAAAACAGAAAGCGCCTGTCCTTACAAAAAATAAACAAATGAGCTGGGTGTGGTGGCAAGGGCTTGTAGTCCCAGCTACCTGTGAGGCGGAGGTGGGAAGATCACATGAGCCTGGGAGGTCAAGGCTGCAGTGAGCTGTGATCGCACCACTGCGCTCCAGCCTGGGTGACAGAGCGAGACCCTGTCTCAAAACAAAACAAAACAAAACAAAAAATAATAATAGTAAATATCCACGTAGCCACAATCCAGCTTAAAAAGGAACATTGTCTTTCAGATCCTTTGAGCCCCTCCTGATCCCCTTCTCTTCCTCTGCCACTCCTTCCAAAAATAACTACCTATTTTATTTTCATATTTGCAGTTCCTTTGCTTTCCATAATAGGTTTTCTTTTTTTGGTAGAGTGTGCTTAGATCTATCTATAATAGCTTTGTCCACAAATGTATGTGTGTATTCCTAAACCATATTGTTCAGTTGTCTGCTTTCAAACTTACTTGGTGTCATGTTTTACATTTGTTTGTAATTTGCTTTTTTTACTCAACATTGTATTTCCAAGACTCAACAAAGTTATTCCATCTGGTTATAGTTAACTTGTTTTTCACTGCCTTATAATATTCCATAATTTGAATAAATGATAATTTATATGACTACGCTCCTGTGAGTAGACATTTGGGTTATTTTCAGTTTTTATTTTGTTTTGTCTTGCTATTGCAAACAAGGCTACTGTAAACATTCTTGCACATATATCTTAGTGTATACATGTAGGAATCTTTTTAGGGTAAATATCTAGGAGCAGAATCACTGGGTTGTAAGGAATGCCAAATAGTGTTTCAAACAATTCTACTGCTTTACATTCCCTCAAGCAACATGGTCTTCATCTTCCCCAACTTTTTCATCATTAGCAATCTGCTGGAGGATAAAAATCCTTTCATTTATTCTGGATTAATGTTCAATTAATTCATAAGTTCAATATTAAAATTCCTTAAACAGTTAATCCTCCACTTACAAAAAAATTATCTTAACCGTTGTAAACTATATTGACAAATTTAAGATTCATGTTTATCTGAGCCACTTCAAACAACTAACAGGGCAGACTTATAATTCAATAAGCAAAATCTAAGATTTATAACTATTATTAGTCTAACGAATGAAAATCATTTATTTGTTAAATCAGGGCTATCTTAAACATTCAAGCACTATTTAAACATTTAATTATCTTACATATTTCAAAATAAAATCTGAAGTCTAGCTTCAAATTAAAATCTGATGTCTAGCATCAAATTGTCTTAAAGTTTCCTAATTTAAACAACAAGCTAATATATCGCATCCTCTTTAACTTTTTAAATACTTAAAATAATAGGCCAGGGGTGTTTGCTCATGACTGTAATCTCAGCACTTTGGGAGGCCAAGGTGGGAGGACCACTTGAGGTTAGAAGTTTAAGATGGTCCTGGGCGACATAGTGAGACTCTGTCTCTATAAAAAATACAAAGATTAGCTGGGTGTATTGGTATATGCCTGTAATCCCAGCTACTTGGGAGGCTGAGGCAGGAGGGTCTTTTGAGCCTGGGAGGTCAAGGCTGCAATGAGCCATGATTATACTACTGCACTCCAGCCTGGGCAACAAAGCAAGAATCTGTCTCAAAAAAAGAAAAAAAATCCACAAATATAACAGCAGTAATTACAACATTTATCACTAAACCTAACCATTATTATTATGAATTTGATTTACTTCATCATTGTAAATTGACTTACCTATGGGGCATATACATACATATATATGTTTATGTATATGTTTGTGTGTGTGTGTGTGTATACATATATATGAGCATGTGTAGGCTACAGATCCCAAACTGCTTTATAGATCACTGGTTAGATATGATACCTCAGTCAAAATTAGATGTTACTTCCAAGACCATTCCATCAAAGAAATACATGAAACCATGGAGTTCTTATTGGGACTTCAGCTTGTTCTATTTATTTTCAAAATTATCTATTGCTTTATAATAAACTCCCCCAAGACTTAGTGTCTTAAAAAAACCATCATTTTATACCTGATGTATTTTGAGTCAGAAATTCAAGCAGAAATCGAATAGGTGATTCTTTTGCTCCTTAAGGCTTTAACTAGAAGGTAATTTGGTGGTATTCGGCTGGTGGCTGGGTTGTGCTGGGGAGTCCAAAACAGTGTAACTCATTTGTCTGGTGTCTTCATGTGGACAACAAGGAGGCTGGGCTTAGGTAGTTTCCTTTTCACATACTCTCTCCTGCAGAGTAGTTAAACTCACATGGCTGCTCAGGGATCCAAAAGGGAGCATTTCAGGAAGCCCAATAGAAGCCCTTCAGCTTTTTATGACAGTCTCAGAAATTCCAAAATCTTATTTCAGTGTATTCCATTGATGAAGCAAGTCACTGAATCTAGTCTAGATTAAAGGATTAAGGAATTAGACCCCATTTCTCCATGGGAGGAGTGTCAAAGAATTTGAAGCCATCCTTAATCCACTGCAACTGAGCTCTGCTTGCTATGTCAACTGCTGAGACTATACTCAAGCTGATCCTCTAGAATTTAGTTTCTCAGGAAATGTGTTGCCAACATATTTCAAATTTCACATTTTCTAAAGTTTTACAGTAAATGTTTTTAAAACTTAATTACCTGATTTGGCAAAATAGGAGTCTGTACTTCCCACCAGCTTGCAGCTCATCTCTTAGCGAATTATTAGAGTTAATTATATGCTCCACCACTCTCTCCAATCTGGCCTAGAACACAATTTAAATTTTTCTTTTCATCTGCTTCTCCAGGCACAGTTATAACCATTATATTACATCTTTTATTGGGAAAGGTCAGAAGTTGTCAGATCCCAGAATGTTAGCACCAGAGATGTGGTAAGACAAAAGAGGATACGTAGGGAAGCTGGACTAGAGGCACAGGAACCACCAACTAGCAACATATTTCTATTCCCCAAGCAGGCAGGCAGCAGAGTTATTGGATCTAAAGGACTGGTCAAGGGTTGGTAGCAATGGTTGTTTCAGTAGTAAGCAGTATGAACTGATAATTTATATCTGGATGTCCAAAGGGGGCTCCACAATACCTGTGGCTTTTGGACAATGCTGGGAGTCACAATAATGACTGAGAATGGATTACCCTCCACCCTCATTAACTTGAGATTTAGAATTAATTTTAAATTTCCTTTAAAAAAATAACATGGTATTTTTTGCACACCTGAGCTTGTGGAAAAAATTCATGCTGGTCTCAGCTGGAGCCTTAATACTCTGCCAATTCTCTTACTCAATACTCTGCCAATTATTTGGTGAAAATGCCCTATCTCACCCCACCTCTCACCCCAAGTAGCTATTACAAACTTCTACCATTCTCAAGGCCCCTACTCTCAATTGATAGCCCTGTTTCCTTCTTAGCAGGAAACTCAATATCTTGTCTATCTGATGTGGTTTGCTGTGTCCCCACCCAAATCTCATCTTGAGTTGTAGCTCCCATAATTCCCACATTCTGTTGGAGGCACCCTGTGGGAGGTAGTTGAATCATGGAGGTGGGTCTTTCCCATGCTGTTCTTGTGATAGTTCGCATGAGCTATGATGTTTTTATAAAGGAGAGTTCCCCTACACAGGCTCTCTTGCCTGCTGCCATGTAAGACGTGACTTTGCTTCTCATTCACCTTCAGCCATGATTATGAGTCATCCCCAGCCATGTGGAACTGTGAGTCAATTAAACCTCTTTCTTTTATAAATTACCCAGTCTTGGGTATGTCTTTATTGGCAGTGTGAGAACAGACAAATACACCACCTGTTCCCTAAATTTACCTATGCCCATGTGCATTCTTCCCTAATTAGTACATGCCTTCTTCTTTGAGTTTTAGATCAATATATTCAAGCTAAACCCCACAAGAGGCTGAGACAAGAATATAGTAGTGGGAAGAGGATAACCTACCTTAAATAGAAAAGTTAGGAAAGACTTTAGACAGGTACAAATTGAGACCTGAAAAAATAAGGACCTAGCCAAAAAAACCTGAAGAGTGAACCAAGCAGAGAAAGGCAAAAGCCCTAAAGCTGCAGAGGTGGTTTGTTCTAGGCAATCAAAGACGAGTATGACTGAAACACCATGGGTAAAATGGAAAATGGAAAGAGGTGACATTGAAAATATGGATAATACATACGTCATACAATGTTTAGGTCATGGTAAGAAGTGTGGATTGTATTTTAAGTACATATCACAAGATTTATGGGTTAAGTAATCAGAATTTGGGAGGATGCTGGATTGGTTGACTGAGACAAGGAAGTTTGAAGGTAGTAGGGACAGGTTTAAGGGAAAACAAAGATATCCATTTTGGACATATTGAGTGTCTGTGAGACACCCAAGTGGATATGTCAGTTAAAATTTAAATCTTACATTAGGAATAGTGTTCAAAGTCAGCATGTAAATTAAATGCTTGCATGATACAACTCTACCTAAATAATAGAATATGTGAAAAGAAAAGTTCTGGGCTGGGCATGGTGACTGACACCTGTAATCCCAGTGCTTTGGGCTTAGGCGGGAGGATCACTTCAGGCCAGGAGTTCAAGACCAGCCTGGGCAACATCCATAGCAACACACTGTCTTTATTTTTAAAAAAATACAAAAATTAGCTGGGCATGAGCCTGGAGTCCTCACTACTCAGGAGGCTAAGGTGGGAGGATCACTTAAGCCCAGGAGTTTCAGGCTGCAGTGAGCTATGATCATGCCACTGCATTCAGCCTGGAATACAGAGTAAGACTCTGTCTCAAAAAAAAGAAAAAAAAAAAAGATATTCTGAGCTGGAGATATAAATTTTGGACTTATCAGTCTATAGATGGGAGTTAAAAGCACCGGTGATAAAGCTGGGCACAGTGGCTCACACCTGTAATCTCAGCACTTTGGGCAGCTGAGGCGGGCAGATGGCTTGAATCCAGGAGTTTGAGACTAGCCTGGGCAACATGATGAAACCCCATCTCTACAAAAAATACAAAAAGTAGCCAGGCGTGGTGGTGCATGCTTGTGGTCCCAGCTACTTGGGAGGCTAAGGCAGGACAATACCTGAGACCCGTGAGGTGGAGGTTGCTGTGAGCTATGATCGTAACATTGCATTCCAGCCTGGGCAACACAGATCCTGTCTGAAAAAACAAACAAACAAAAAACACTGGTAATTAATAAGATTACTTAGGAAGAAAATGTATAAAAAATGTATGAAGAAGAATGAGCCTAGAACTGAACTGTAATTTACTTCAGTATTTAGAGAAAAGGTAAAGAAAGATAAACAGACTGAGAAGGAACAGCTAGTGAAGTAGTTGAGAAACCCAGAGACTATGGTTTCCACGATTTCTCTGAAGATAGCCAAGAAGAGTGTTCAAGGAAAAGTCTTTAAGGATTTTAAAAGGTGCTAAGAAGCTGGGCTAAATGAAGACAGAGACGTATCTTTTACATCTAACAGCATGTACATCGTTGATGACTCTCATAAGAGAAGTGCCAGTGAAGTGATGAGTATAGTAACCAGTCAGGACTGAGTTGAAGAATTGATAAGAAGTGATAAATAAAGCTAATTTTCCAGAAGTTTTACTGTGAAAAGGTTCAGAGAAATGGTGGTAGCTAGAGGATAATAAATAGTGAAAGGCTTTAAAAAGCATTCTTTTAAAATGTGGATAGGAAAGAGTGGTGATACAGGACAGGGAAGGCGTAACTGAAAAGATGAAGGACTTGAAGAAAGTAGAAGTAGGATCCAGAACACAAACAGTGGGAGAAGGAACATATTCTTCATTTGTTAGGGAAGGAAAGAAAAGATGGCATACATAATGAAGTCTACAAATTTTGATAGTGGGAAGATGAGAGTGCTCCTGTCTGATGAATTCCCTCAAATTAAATATAAAATATTGTCATCAGGTGAGTGGGAAGGAAGGTATAAAATAATTGACTCAAAGTGGAAAACTGCACTTACTTGGTAAATAAAATAATATTTCCAGGTCATGTTGAATGTCTCAATTGAAGTTTATAATTACGAATTTAATGTGAAACCTCTCCTACAGTGCACACAGAAAAACCTCTCCTCTTATGCACACAGAAAATGTATATATAGTAATTTCAGTTGTAGCACCTTGTATTATCAAATGACAGAAAACCAAATGTTCATCAACAGCAACATTATCTCAATAAATGATACATTTTTTGGGGTACTACTACATATTGAAATACTATGTATTTATTAAAAGAAATAAGTAAATTTGTGATGATAGGGAAAGAATTCTAAGATATATAATTGAGCGAAAAGAACAAAGTGCAGAATAATTCATACCATACTGCTCATGTTTATATTAACAATATAGAGGAGAGAGAAGGGAAATATAAATTTGAGGTCTTTGAGGAAACCAAATAAACCAAAATCTTCCCTGCTAGAGTTCTGAACAACTGAGAAAGGAGACAAAGAAATAAGATAGAAGAAGCCAAACTATCACCTTTATTAAGCTGATACATTAATGAATATACTTTACACATGTGGGCAAATGAGTTTCCTACTACCAAACCACAGAATTAGCACATTCACCCACCCACAGTGCAGCACTGCACCAGGGCAGGCCTCTTCCCATCTTGGCACAAGGTCAGAGGATTACAGAGAAATGTATGGGTGTATTACCTACCTGCAAAGAGTTGGTAAAAGGAAGGAATTGAGTTGAGCATGCCCAGTATATTCTTCCCAAATTTTCCAGTCACACAAGTTTCTCTACCTCTCCAAGCAGAATGAATAAAGAAGTAAAGCTAGGTATTAGCAAAAGAGTCATAATAATCACCCACAGAAATTAAGCTAGTCAAATAGGAAGGTAGAATAAAGAAGGGGTTGATTGATAACGAAAATCAGTGGGTTAAGGTATTGAGAGTCTGCATTAAATCAACAAATTGTGGCTATACGAGTTCTACAGAAAAAAAAGCACAAAAGATAAAAGGATATCAGTCAAAAAGTCAAACATTTCAGCCAAGATTTCAGAGATAGTGCAGACTTCAGTTCTGATAAATTTGGAAAATGGCTATGGGAGTGTGCCCAGAGTAAAATGCAAGAAAAGGTGTGGAGGTGAGATCAAGGAACTAAGAAAAAATGTATAGAATGGGTTATCTGCAAGGAAAAAAATTTAAGCAGCAGGAGCAGAAGGAGGTGAAACGTGAACTATGAACCAAAAGCTAAAGTCTTCAGTGGATGAAAGGGGAGGGAGGACATTAAATATTAGCAATAAGCGGGGAAGAAGAGGGAATGAATTTTGAGGAAAGAGATAACCTATAGGAAGCTGGCAGTAAAATGGTTTGAAAGCAACAATAGGACACAAAGACATCTATTCCAACTCTTAGCCCTAAGATACTCAGGGGAGAGAAAAAAGAGGTGAAACAAACCCCTCTGAGCTAAAGGAGCATGTCTAACCCAAAGCAAGGAAGCCAAGAACCTTGAAAAAAGGTTAGGGGGATTGCTAACTAGAACAACCAGTTTAGAGAAGAACATAAATGACCTGGTGGAGCTCAAAAACACAGGATGAGAACTTCGGGAAGCATACACAATATTGATAGCCAAATCGATCAAGTGGAAGAAAGGATATCAGAGATTGAAGATCAACTTAATGAAATAAAACGTGAAGACAGGATCAGAGAAAAAGGAATGAAAAGGAACAAACAAAGCCTCTGAGAAATATGGGACTATGTGAAAAGACCAAACCTACATTTGATTGGTGTACCTGAAAGTGAGGGGGAAGATGGAACCAAGTTGGAAAACACTTTTTAGGATACTATCCAGCAGAACTTCCCCAACCTAGCAAGACAGGCCAACATTCAATTCAGGAAATACAGAGAACACCACAAAGATACTCCTCAAGAAGAGCAGCCCCAAGACACATAATTGTCAGATCCACCAAGGTTGAAATGAAGGAAAAAATGTTAAGGGCAGCCAGAGAGAAAGGTCGGTTTACCCACAAAGAGCTGAAGCCCATCATCCAACAGCGGATCCCTCTGCAAGCCAGAAGAGAGTAGGGACCAATATTCAACATTCTTAAAGAAAAGAATTTGCAACCCAGAATTTCATATCCAGCCAAACTAAGCTTCATAGATGAAGGAGAAATAAAACCCTTTACAGACAAACAAATGCTGAGGGAATTTGTCACCACCAGGCCTGCCTTACAAGAGCTTCTGAATGAAGCACTAAATATGGAAAGGAACAACAGGTACCTGCCACTGCAAAAATATACCAAATTGTAAAGACCATTGACACTGTGAAGGAACTGCATCAATTAACGGGCAAAATAACCAGCTAGCATCATAATGACAGGATCAAATTCACACATAACAATATTATCTTTAAATGTAAATGGGCTAAATGCCCCAATTAAAAGACATAGACTGGCAAATTGGATAAAGAGTCAAGACCAATCATTGTGCTGTATTCAGGAGACCCATCTCACGTGCAAAGACACACATAGGCTCAAAATAAAGGGATGCAGGAATATTTACCAAGCAAATGGGAAGCAAAAAAAA
>NW_012101432.1:3621758-3623098 GCF_000951045.1 Mandrillus leucophaeus | reverse complement strand
AAAAAAGAAAAAAAGAAAAAACAAACAAAAAAATGGGTTGCAATCCTAGTCTCTGATAAAACAGACTTAAACCAGCAACATCAAAAAAGACAAAGAAGGCCATTACATAATGGTAAAGGGATCAACGCAACAAGAAGAACTAACTATGCCAAATATGTATGCACGTAATATAGGAGCACCCAGATTCATAAAGCAAGTTCTAGGAGACCTACAAAAAGACTTAGACTCCCACTCAATAATCATGGGAGACTTTAACACCCCACTGTCAATATTAGACAGATCAACGAGACAGAAAATTAACAAGGATATTCAGAACTTCAACTCAGCTCTGCACCAAGCAGACCTAATAGACATCTACAGAACTCTCCACCCCAAATCAATAGAATATGCATTCTTCTCAGCACCACATTGCTCTTTATCTAAAACTGACCACATAATTGGAAGTAAAACACTCCTCAGCAAATGCAAAATAACAGAAATCATAACAAACAGTCTCTCAGACCACGATGCAATCACATTAGAACTCAGGATTAAGAAACTCACTCAAGGCACAGTGGCTCACACCTGTAATCCCAGCACTTTGGGAGGCTGAGGCAGGTAGATCAAGAGGTCAGGAGATTAAGGCCATCCTGGCTAACATGGTAAAACCCTGTCTCTACTGAAAATACAAAAAATTAGGTGGGTGTGGTGGCAGGCACCTGTAGTCCCAGCTACTCAGGAGGCTAAGGCAAGAGAATGGTGTGAACCTGGGAGGGAGAGCTTGCAGTGAGCTCAGATCATGCCACTGCATTCCAGTCTGGGCAACAGAGTGAGACTCTGTTTCAAAAAAAAAATAACAATAAAAAAAGAAACTCACTCAAAACCACACAACTACATGGAAACTGAAGAACCTGCTCTTGAATGACTACTGGGTAAATAACGAAATTAAAGTAGAAATAAATAAGTTCTTTGAAACCAATGAGAATAAAGGCACAACATACCAGAATCTCTGGGACACAGCTAAAGCAGTATTTAGAGGAAAATTTATAGGACTAAATGTCCACAGGAGAAAGCAGGAAGGATCTAAAATCGACACCCTAACATCACAATTAAAAAAATTAGAGCAGCAAGAGCAAACAAATTCAAAAGCTAGCAGAAGACAATAAACAACTAAGATCAGAGCAGAACTTAAGGAGATAGAGACATGAAAAACCCTTCAAAAAATAAATGAATCTAGGAGCTGGGTTTTTGAAAAGATCAACAAAATAGATAGACTGGTAGCAAGACTAATAAAGAAGAAAAGAGAGAAGAATAAAATAGGCACAATAAGAAAGGACAAAGGGGATATCACCACTGATCCC
>NW_012101432.1:3597426-3619888 GCF_000951045.1 Mandrillus leucophaeus | reverse complement strand
TACCAAAACAGATATATAGACCAATGGAACAGAACAGAGGCCTCAGAAATAATGCCATACATCTACAACCATCTGATCTTTGACAAACCTGACAAAAACAAACAATAGGAAAAGGATTCCCTAGGTAATAAATTGTGTTGGGAAAACTGGATAGCCACATGCAGAAAACTGAAACTGGATCTCTTCCTTATACCTTATACAAAAATTAACTTAAGATGGGTTAAAGACTTAAAAGTAAAACCCCAATCATAAAACTCCTAGAAGAAAACCTAGGCAACACCATTCAGGACATAGGAATGGGCAAAGACTTCATGGATAAAACACCAAAAGCCATGGCAACAGAAGCCAAAATTGACAAACAGGATCTAATTAAACTAAAGAGCTTCTGCACAGCAAAAGAAACTATCATCAGAGTGAACAGGCAACCTACAGAATGAGAGAAAATTTTTGCAATGTATCTACCTGACAAAGGGCTAATATCCAGAATCTACAAGGAACTTAAACAAATTTACAAGAAAAAAAAAAAAAAGAAAAACCATCAAAAAGTGGGCAAAGGATATGAACAGACATTTGTCAAAAGAAAACATTTATGTGGCCAACAAACATATGAAAGAAAGCTCATCATCACTGGTCATTAGAGAAATGCAAATCAAACCCACAATGAGATACCATCTCATGCCAATTAGAATGGCAATCATTAAAAAGTCAGGAAACAACAGATGTTGGAGCGGATGTGGACAAGTAGGAATGCTTTTACACTGTTGGTGGGAGTGTAAATTAGTTCAACCATTGTGGAAGACAGTGTGGCAATTCCTCAAGGATCTAGAACTAGAAACACCATTTGACCCAGCAATCCCCTTACTGGGTATATAACCAAAGGATTATAAATCATTCTACTGTGACACATGTACACATATGTTTATTGCAGCACTATTCACTACAGCAAAGACTTGGTATCAACCCAAATGCCCATCAATGATAGACTGGGTAAAGAAAATGTGGCAGATATATACCATGGAATACTATGCAGCTATAAAAAAGGATGAGTTCATGTCCTTTGCAAGGACATGGATGAAGCTGGAAACCGTCATTCTCAGCAAACTGACACAGGAATAGAAAACCAAACACTTCATGTTCTCACTCATAAGTGGGAGTTGAACAATAAGAACACATGGACACAGGGAGGGGACCATCACACACTGGGGCCTGTTGGAGGTTGGGAGACTAGGGGAGGGATAACATTAGGAGAAATAGCTACTGTAGATGGTGGGTTGATGGGTGCAGCAAAACACCATGGCATGTGTATACCTAGGTAACAAACCTGCACGTTCTACACATCTATCCCAGAACTTAAAGTATAATAAAAAATAAAAAATTGGGCTGGGTGTGTTGCCTCACAGCTGTAATCCCAGCACTTTGGGAGGTTGATGTGGATCATCTGAGGTCAAAAGTTCAAGACCAGCCTGGCCAAAATGGTGAAACCCCATCTCTACTAAAATACAAAAGTTAGCTGGACGTAGTGGTGGGTGCCTGTAATCCCAGCTATTCGGGAGGCTGAGACAGGAAAATCACTTGAACCTGGGAGGTGGAGGTTGCCGTGAGCCGAGATCACGCCATTGCACTCCAGCCTGGGTGACACAGTGAGACTCCATCTCAAAAAAAAAAAAAAATTAAAAATTAAAAATCCTGATTCCATTGATACCCTTTTCTGAGGAGGCTGGAATCAACCCAATTGAAAGAATCAACTATGGAGATTACCAGTTGTGTAGAATGAACAGTTTGTCAAGGAGAATCAACTATCTCATAGCTAGTTTGAAAGGAAGGCAGATATAATCTTAAACGATTCACACAAATTCATAAGGTGTTAAAGGCGTGAAAATAAATTTTAAAATACTTCAAAAAAAATAAGTAACAGGTGAAGGAAAAAACAGCTTCGACGTGGGAGGGCTGCAAGAGAAGCAAGGACTTCAGAGCTCAGGACAATTTCCATTAATTTCCATTAATACAAGGAAATTTCCAATTTCCATTAATACAAGGAAAGAGGCTGAGGTCAACGGTGTTTTGTTGATTGCAGAGTTAAACATGCTGGGGGCATTTTGGAGATCATGATGAAAGAATTCGGAAGCTAAGGAAAAGATAAATAGGGCATTATGCACCTTGTACCCGATTTACAATTCATATAGAATCTAACTCCCTGAGTTCTGCAACATGAAGGCCCAGAGGTTGTAATTGGAGGAATATGAGAATAGGCATGTTGAGGAAGCTTGGCCCAAATGGAGATTAACAGAGGTAGAGATGTGAGACAAGATAGAACTATGTCTATCTGCTCACTGCAAGCTCCACCTCCTGGGTTCATTCTCCTGCCTCAGCCTCCTGAGTAGCTGGGACTACAGGTGCCTGCCACCACGTCCGGCTAAATCTTTTGTATTTTTAGTAGAGACAGGGTTTCACCGTGTTAGCCAGGATGGTCTCGATCTCCTGACCTCGTGATCTGGCCGCCTCGGCCTCCCAAAGTGCTGGGATTACAGGCGTGAGCCACCGCGCCCTGCCGGGACTTTAACTTTAAGGTATCAATATTTTAGTTTGTTGATAATGCAGCTTTGGAGCCAGCATTCACGATGGCTTCCCCAAGAAGTACTAAATCCTGAGATTCTTAGTTTCTAGATAGTTCTCTGTTTAATTCTCTTTTCCCTCTCCCCTCTGTTACTGCCATAGTTCAGGATCTCACTTTTTTCTCCCTGGGGTTTTGCAGAAACCAGAGTCATTATTTGCTATGCTCACCCACGCTAAACTCGTTATTTTCCCACAATGTCAATTTACCTGGCATTTTCTACCCATGCCATGCTTTCCTAACCCCCACATGCCTTTGTACTTGCTCTCTTCTCCTGCCTTGTCCTTTCTCTCCTTGTTTTCCAAGTAACAACCCATCTGATTTCTACCTTAAAGCCCATTTTGAATACCATTCTGTAAACACTTTTTTGACTACTCCCACCACTTTGATTTCACAAACATTACAATTCCTCATCTGTGTCTCCGCTACTTTGCAGAAGTGATTTGTATTGTTTCCTCAATTATACTGTAAATTCCTTAGGCCAAAAGTTATTTCTTATATCTAGTTCAGTCCATAGTCTTTCACACACAATAAGTTCTCACTAAGAGTTTGTTGAATAAATAATGTGATGCATCAAATGACACATCAATCTCTGTGTTTTTCACCAAAGGGTATCTCTAAATACGTTTCCTCTTTACTTTCTCGTTAACATCAAAGGTAGACGGTCCCTCAATTCTCTCTTAAGTTCAATCATAAACAAAGGCCTTACTCCCAGCTTTTTTAATCCATCCAAGTGACTTCATCAGTTCTTTCATTTCCTTATTTATCTCCACACTCTCTCCTTTTCAATTTGCTTTATATTTTCTGCTGTCAAGTATATCAGGTTTCAGTTATTCATCCACAGGATTACCACCTTGACTCTATTGCTCCTTATAGATACTTCATTTGTGCCAGATCTTCCCACGAATGCGAGCTGTAAAAGCATCTGTTTATTCTTTTTGTCCATCAGGTAATTGTCAGATTGCACATACAAACACATGTGCAGAAACAAAAACAAAAAGTACAAATCTTAAAGAAGAAAGGAAATATTTTCCTAATATTCAGTAATTTTGCAAGATTGCTATACAAAAGCTAAGCCAAATTTTAGAGATTACTATTTATTTGGGCCCATTTAACATTTAGACAAAGGCCCCCTTCCTTCTCAAGCTGCGACTAATAAGCTGTAATGAATCTTTGGTCTTCTAGTCACATATATAAAATCTAGAGAATGGAGAGTTATTAATTTTTATAATAGACCTTTGAGAACCTGATGAAAGGTATATAGAGTCTCACCCCAGGAAAAAACATACTGTCATTTTTTAGTTAGTTTAGAGGTTCACAGGTCCTGTGAAGCCTAACTATAGATCCAGATGTAAAATCCACTCATCTAAAAAGTTATCAGTTATTAGAGATGGTTTAAAGGTTTCCTTTTTGCTAATTTTTATTTTCTAATTTTCATAAAATGAAAATTATTTGTGTTAAATACATATATATATATATTTAAAACAAGCCCATACTATATGACATGCATAAAGGATCTGGTAAAATAAATTCATCATGTAGTGAACTTGTCAAAGATTGACAGGTTTTGAATGAGGCATGACTATAATACAAGGCACTTAGTTTTCCCATCTGTAAAATGGAGTAATTAATATTAATCAGTCATCATGTCATATAGGTTAATACTTGCAAAATTCTAATAATTGTGATTTTTCTATTCTCTCCCTGGGTAGTCTCTCTGTCATTTAGGTTGTAATTTTCTTCCCTAGTCTTGAAGCAGATATAATGCCACAGCTGTTTCTTCAGCTATTCTGTTTTCTGTGAACAAACACCTGCTTAGAATGTACCTAAGGAGTTATTTCTTTGTTTTTTGATAATTAAAGCACTGCCATAGTGATGGCCGACATCTGGATTCACTTTTAAAGACTTTGTTGTGTTTTTCTGGTTCCTGGGAGACTCATGAAGTATAACGCATTAGATGGAAATGTGGTGATGTGCTTCATTTTGCAACAGCAGTTTTATTCTCACTTTGTTATTTCCCCACTGCAATGAGAGAGAGCTGCCACGCTGCTGTTGCTGCTAAGAGATCAGGGGAGCTGAGTTGAGCTCTAGAAATTTAATATGCCATATAATGCCTGATTCATTTTGATTCTGGCTTTGACTTGATAAACTCACTTGGGACTGCTATAAAGAATCAATATTGGCCTGCCACCACAGTGGCTCATGCCTGTAATCCCAGCACTTTGGGGGGCTGAGGTAGGTGGATCACTTGGGGCCAGGAGTTCAAGATCAGCTTGGCCCACATGGTGAAACCCCATCTCTACTAAAAATACAAAAATTAGCTGGGCGTGGTGGTGCATTCCTGTAATCCCAGCTATTCAGGAGCCTGAGACAGGAGGATTGCTTGAACCCGAGAGGCAGAGGTTGCAGTGAGCTGAGATTGCACTCCTGCACTCCAACCTGGTGAGAGAGAGAGGGTGTATAAAAAAGAAAAACAAAAACAAAAGAATCAATATCCAGAGATTGAAAATTTGTATAAATTTGTGTTTGTATAAACTGGTTTTAAGATAATTTCTTTTGGAGGACAAAAAAAGTCTAAGGTCTCCAACTATTTCCAACAGTAATAGAGAAACTTGGCAAAAATATCCCAATATTATGTATAATTTCCTTAAAAGATACAGTCTTCAATTTCTGCTATATAATAATAGTTCACTAAACTTTTCTAGAGTTTGTTTTCCAGCATTATGCACCTTTGTTTACAGTGATTATAAATTACATCATTACTGCCTCCACCTTAATATTCTTCTTAGCCTGTGTTACAGGTAACAATTCTTCAAAGGAAGAAATATGTTGTCAGTCAGGGTTCACAGTTGTAAGTAATAGAAGCTAATTCTGGCTGAGTGAGGAGAAAAGAAGTTTGCTAAAAGGAGATAGGAGGACTCAGAGAATCAATGGGAGGCTAGAGGAACAGGCATGGAATTAGGCTTCCAGAAACAATGCTTAAAACTATACCATAAAACTGGTCCAATGACACAGTCACTGCCACAACTTATTATTGCCCTACCAAACACTAAATGTAACTGCTGCCACTCCCACTGCCCAGCAAGGCCACTACTGCACTAGTTGTGGCCTTGCAAGCACTGCCATCCCAAATGTCATATGCCTTTATCAGCAAATTGTTTTCAAAGCAGAATCTTCCCTTTCTCAAGCTGCTAACTTCCAAATCAGTCTTCTGCAGGTATGCTGGCCCTAGCTTTGAGAGTCTAGAAAAATTTTCAGAGCTTACCTTGGGGAAGCACCACTTATATTAAGACTGGAAATTCCCTAAACATAGCGAATATATTCAAAACATCCTGAGCTACCAGAAAATATGAAAATGTTTACTACAGGGGAAAATCAATTTTAGTTAAGAGTATATGCTAAGTGCCAGATGCTTTAAATCATATTACTTAATGCTCACAAAAATAGATACTTAACTCTATTTTAGTGAAGGGAAAGCTGGGGCTCAGAAAGGATGTTACTAGGACTGAATTGTCTTGTTGGTAAAATGGAGAACACAGATTCACGCCAGGTTTTTATCCTTCTGAATTCTTCATTTTATTTTATTTTTATTTATTTATTTTTTATTTATTTTTTGAGATGGAGTCTCGCTCTGTTGCCCTGGCTGGAGTGCAGTGGTGCGGTCTTGGGTCATGCAAGCTCTGCCTCCTGGGTTCATGCCATTCTCCTGCCTCAGCCTCCCGAGTAGCTGGGACTATAGGTGCCCGCCACCATGCCTGGCTAATTTTTTGTATTATTTGTAGAGACGGGGTTTCACCGTGTTAGCCAGGATAGTCTCGATCTCCTGACCTCGTGATCCCCCTGCCTTGGCCTCCCAAAGTGCTGGGATTACAGGCGTGAGCCAGCACGCCTGGCCCATTTTATTTTTTTACAACAGAACTCTAATTTCCACCTCTCAGCTTCTAATGTACATATAAGCAGTGGTGTACAAAGTTGTGGGGCTGAGGGGAGAGTAAAACCATCAGCTTTGGGAGCAGGCAACCAAAGATGCCTTATGTGGGAGAAAATTTAAAAACAACAGTAAAACAGACTAAAAATAGATCTGCTTTTCAATGATAATCATCATGTGATATCAATTCTAAACAATGTCAGCAATAAAATATTCCTTCTTGCTGAGGTGAACTGTTCCCCACTCCTTGGTAACCAGTACATATAGGAAGCTGCCAAGTTAATTTTCAAGACTTTTCCAAAGAGAAGTTTGTTTAGAACTTAATAAAGGTGCCATAAACAGTCTTATGTTCCTAGAGTAGACCATAAAGAAGCCATTTAATACATGATGCACTAAGTACCTATCTTTTAACATTGTTTCTAAGAATAAATGAATTCCAATTTTCATTTTGGAAGCACATCTCTCCCAATTTTGGCAGTGTGAGTAGGGGTTGTTTATCTTCTAGTAGCATCAGACCCTCTGGTAATATGACAGAACCTCCTGGGAGAGCTCCTTTGGCAGTAGAGGCTCTCTTGGCAAGATGGCTGTTGCAGATGAGGAGAAAGAAGATGGGTCTTGGTAATTTATACAGTAGAAGAGGAAAGGGCACCTCTTTAAACTGGCAAGGAAAGTAACTGTTTAGGTTAATAGGTTCAGAGAGTTTGAGATCTTGAAACATTACTTTGCACTACCACCAAATTATATGTTGAATTCATTCATAAATAGGGAACCTTGGCTGGGCACGGTGGCTCATGCCTGTAATCCCAGCACTTTTTCAGGCTGAGGTGGGAGGATCGCTTGAGCCCAAGAGTTCGAAACCAGTCTGGGCAACATAACAAGATCCTGTCTCTACAAAAATAATAATAATAATTTTTAAACATTAAAAAAATAGGGCGAAGCTGGATCAATTTTTTAGTGAGACTGGAAAACTAATGATATTAAATTTAACCTTCAGAGTTTCCAGGTATCCCTGTCATTTGTGTAAAGAAAATTACTGTCATTCTTATGTATTTTTATATATATTTTTTCAAATGTAAATCTGTGATTTGGAAAGATTAACTGACTTGTACTGTACATATAGTGGAGCCTAGTGTTACAGAAATTGAAAAACTATATTGCATATACACAAAAAGCTATTAAATGGAAGGCAGAAATACATGTGGCATATTGCACAAAAATGACTGCTTACCAATTAATAAATTAATAAAAAACAGAAAACTTTTGTAGTATTAGTGAGGATTCCTCAAAGAAACAGAACCAGTAAGGTACATTTATATCCATGTGCAAAGACACACACACACACACACACACACACAGAAAGAGAAAGGCTGACACAGAGAGACAAAGTGATATTTTATCTATTTATGTATTGGAGACAGGGTTTCACTCTGTCTCCCAGAGTGGAGTGCAGTGGCTCAACCATAGCTCACTGCAGCCTCGAATTCCTGGGCTCAAGCGATCAAACTGTCTCAACCTCTAGAGTAGCTAGGATGACAGGCATGTGCCACCATGCTCAGCTAATTTTTGTACTTTTTTTGCAGAGACAAAGTATTGCTATGTATGTTGCTCAGGCTGGTCTCCAACTCCTGGCCTGAAGTGATTGTCCTGCCTCAGCCTTCTGAGTCACTGAGGTATTTATAAGGAACTGAGAAAATTCACAAGTATGGAGGTTAAGAAATTCCAAGGTCTGTTCCAGTCTAAGTATGGAGATCTGTAAATCAATATTGCCAGTGGTCTGAGTTCCGGTACAAGTCCAAAGGCAGGATGTTCCAGCTCAAAGACAAAGGCAGAGAAAGCAAATTCTCCCTTACTCAGCTTTTTGTTCTAATCAGGCCTTCTATCGATTGGATGAGCCCCACCCACATGAAAAAGGGCAATCTATTTTACTCAGTGTACCAATACAAATGTTAATCTCATCCCAAAACACCCTCACAGGCACATCCAGAATAATATTTAACCAAGCAGCTGGGCACCCTGTGGCCCTCTCAATTTGACACATACAATTAACCATTATGCCTTTAAAAAGGGCTGTATTTCAATATGTTATAGAAATTCAATAGAATATATAGAACTTTCTTACTATAGAACATTTAATAGAACAACTGACCTTGAAGTATACAGAGTATATAAGACACGATGCCTTTGATTGCTTTAAAATTCTAAAGAGAGAAAAACTAACAAAAGAATAAAAAGAAAAAAATGAAGCAAGTGAGGCAAATGTGACTAATGCCTTAAAAGTGTTGAACCTGGGGTGATGAGTATAAGACAAAGTTATTATACCATTCTCTACTTTTGTTTGTGTTTGAAGTTTTTCATAATGAAAAAATTTAAAAATAAACACTCGACTTGTGTCCTGAATACGCTCTTCCTATTATTTTCCCTTAACTACTAGCACAGACTTTGATAATCACACAAATCATAATTTGCATATTATCTTTGATTCCTCTTTTTCATATACAAGAAGTCACTAAGTCTTACAGATTCTATTCCTAAATATCTGTCATATATATGTCCCCTCTTCTTGGCCTAACACTATTTAACCTAGACTACTGTAATATCTTGCTACTTGGTCTTACTTCCTGTTATTATTCCAGCTAATTGCAATCTATTATCCACAAAGCTGTTAGAACAACTATCTAAGCATGAATGAGATCATGAAATTTCATTTCTTAAAACCTTATGACTTTTATGTCCTTCAGGATAACAATGCAAACTCCTCTGCAGAACTGACACATTTCTTAAAGATATGACACCTCCTCACATCGTCAGCTTCATCCTTTGCCATTCTTTACCTCAAGCACTATAGTATTCCAAACTACTTGCACTCCGAATGTGTAATGCCCTCTTAGATCTTTCTGTTACTGCATATGTTGTTGATTCAGCTGCCTAACTCCAATTCATTCTCCTCTGGTGAGTCTTCCCTCTTTCCCACACTCAAATCGTATTATGTGCTCCGTACTTTATGATCTATCCCACAGTACCAGAGGGTACCTCCATATTAAACTTAAATTATAGAAAAGTAATTGCTTTCTGGTCTGACTTTTCCTATTAGATGGTTGACTTTCATAAGGCAGTGACTATGTCTTTTATCTTTGCAACCCTTGCACTTAGTACAGTTTTTGGTATAAATATTATGTACTCAAAATTTTTAAAAAATAAATGCCAGGTTTTATATATTGTACATGTTGAGGAGGTGACAATATAGTAGTGACAAATCAATTTCATATTACTAAAACATAAGGCACAAGTTGTGCCACAAAATAAGTTAAAATGAAATTATTTATTATTTTCAGGAAGGAATGCTCAATTCTAGTTTTAGGGTGGGATGGGGGTACAGAATTGAGAAAGTTTGAGGGAGAAGATGGCAATTGGGATGACTCTGACAAAAAGAATTTTAATACTTGGAGAGGCAATACCTAAGGAATACGTTCAGTAACAGTACTGACATAGTAAAACTGAGGGTGTAATACAAGATGATAGTGTAGTGCCACTGAGCATGTAACAGAGTATTGGAAAAAGCTACAGAAGGAGGTTAGGCTTTAAATGCTGGCTAAGGAGGAAGTATGTAATTTAGAAAGCAACTATAGTGTCATTAAAGGCAGTTACTAGCAGAAGACAAAATATTAGAGCAACTATGCTAGTCCCATTAAGGAATAACAAGGTCATCTTTGATAGGTAGTATGGTATAGACAGGCAGAGAGACTGGGTTTCAAGTGCTGGCTCTGTCACTTATTAGTGGTATGATCTTGAACGTGTTACTTATGGTAAGTCTTATTTTCCTCATTTATTTCAGAATAACTTTGTGATTAAATTTATATAAAGAGATTAGCACGGTGCTTGAATTAATCAGTGATATTTCTGCTGCAACTGATAAAAATTCAACTCAAATGAGCATAAGCAAATAAGGGAAATTATTAAAAGACTACTGACTAGATCAATGAAACAGAATCAAAAGCCCAGAAATAGACCCACTCAAATACAGTCAACTAATCTTTGACAAAGGAGCAAGGGCAATACAATGGAGCAAAGATAGTTCAACAAATGGTGCTGAAACAACTGAGCATCCACAGCAAAATAAAAAATAAATGTAGACATAAATTTTACATCTTTCATAAAAACTAGCTCAAAGGGCTGGGCGCGGTGGCTCAAGTCTGTAATCCCAGCACTTTGGGAGGCCGAGACGGGCGGATCACAAGGTCAGGAGATCGAGACCATCCTGGCTAACATGGTGAAACCCCGTCTCTACTAAAAATACAAAAAAAAATTAGCCGGGCGTGGTGGTGGGCGCCTGTAGTCCCAGCTACTCAGGAGGCTGAGGCAGGAGAATGGCGTGAACCCGGGAGGCGGAGCTTGCAGTGAGCCCAGATCGCACCACTGCACTCCAGCCTGGGCGACAGAGCGAGACTCCGTCTCAAAAAAAAAAATAAATAAAATAAGAAATAAAAAAATAAAAAAAACTAGCTCAAAATGTATCACAGATCTAAATGTAAAATGTAAAGCTATAAAAGTCCCAGTAGACAACAGAGAAAAATCTAGGTGACCTTGGGTTTGGTGATGTCTTTTTGGATACATTACTTAAAGCACAATCCATAAAAGAAAACACTGATAGTTGGACTTCCTTAAAATTAAAACTTCTGCTTTGTGAAATTCACTGTTAAGAGAATAAAAAAGGCTAAGCATGGTGGCTCACGTCTGTAATCCCAGCACTCTGGGGAGCTGAGGTGGGAGGATTGCTTGGGTCCAGTTCAAGACCAGCCTGGGCAACAAAGTGAGACCTAGTCATAGAGACAGAGAGAGATAGATAGCTAGATAGAGAGAGAGAGAGAGAGAGAGAGAGAGAGAAGACAAGCTACAGATTAGAAAAAAATCTTTGCAAAACAAATATCTGATAAAGGCCTGATATCCAAAATGATTAAAGAACTCTTAAAAGCTAAGCAGTGAGAAAACAAACAGCCCAATTAACAAATAAACAAAAGATTTAAGTAGATACCTCACCAAAGAAAATATTCACATGGAAATAAGCATATAAAAAGACACTCAACATTATACATCATCAGGGAATTACAAAATAAAACAATCAGTTATTATCACACACTTATTAGAATGGCCCAAATCCAAAACATTCACAACACCAAATGTTGGTGAGGATGTAGAGCAACAGAATCTTTCATTTAATGATGGTAAGAATGCAAAATGGTATAGCTACTTTGGAAGATAGTTTGGCAGTTTTTCAGAAAACTAAACATACTTTTACCATTCAATCCAGCAGTTGCACTTTTTGGTATTTACCCAGATGACCTAAAAACTTATGTCCAAACAAAAGTCTGCACACCAAATGTTTATAACAGCTTTATTCATAATTGCTGAAAACTTGGAGGCAACCAAGATACCCTCCAATAAGTGAATGAATACATTAACTCTGATTCATAAATTCAATGGAATACTATTCAGCAATAAAAAAAATGAGCTATCATGCCAAAAAGGTATGAAGGAAACTTAAATGCATATTGCTAAGTGAAAGAAGCCAATCTGAAAAGGCTGACTACTACCTAATTCTACCTGTGTGACATCCTGGAGAAAGTAAGCTATGGAGACAGTGAAAAGATCAGAGATCTCCAAAGGAGCAATGACTAGGTAGAACACAGGGGATATTTAGCGTGGTGAAACTATTCAGTATGATACTGTAATGGTGGATTCATGGCAATACACATTTGTCAAAATCCATAGAATATAAATATTAGGTGGTGCAAAAGTCTTTGCCATTTTAATGGCACCAACCTAATACAAACAGTGAGCCTTAATATAAATCTGCCTGCCTCAACCTCCCAAAGTGTTGGGATTACAGGCGTGAGCCACTGCTTCTGGCTTTCCTGGTCCCTTTTTTAGGTGGAGTTTCATTCTGTCACCCAGGCTAGAGTGCAGTGGCACGATCTCAGCTCACTGCAACCTCCAGCCCCCAGGCCTACCTCAGCCTCCCGAGTAGCTAAGACCACAGATACGTGCCACCGTGCCTGACTAATTTTTTAATTTTTTTGGTAGAGACGTGATTTCACAATGTTGCCCAGCCTGGTCTTGAACTCCTGAGCTCAAGCAATCTGCCCGCCTCAGCATCCCAAAGTGCTGGTATTACGGGAGTGAGCCACCATGCCTGGCTTACAAGCTCTTTTTGAGGATTTTCTTTTTCTTTTTTTTTTTGGTCTATGCCTAGGGGCATTTCTGAGTTGCTGGCTTCTTCAGCTCCAATTCTGCAATATATGACGCAAAAAGAATACCCAAGGTATCACCACCATTTTGTTCCTTGAATCCTGAGGTGCCTAGTTGGTCTGCTTTCTCCTTTCTACCTTTCAGAGTCTTCTTCAGTTTGTTTCATAAATAATGTCCAGGGTTTTTAGTTGTACTTATCAGGAGGAATACAGAAATTCCTATTTATTCCATCTTCTCAGAAGCATTTTATGAACTTCTCTATTTCACTAAAGAATTCTTCAGTAAGAATGCTGATGGTATCAGCTCCTAGTTGTGTATGAAAAGAGACAGAACGAAAGAGACAAGAGTTAAAAATGGCCAGTAGTCAAACCAAATATAAAGAGAGTATAGAGGGCCCAGGATTTCTTGTGTTGGAAAATAAAATTTTCTATCTCCAGTTTCTCCAATTAAAATATAGCCTGGTAGCCACAGATATAGATAAGATCAAGAGTATAAATATGAGATCCTTCATATAGGTCTTTGAAAGAACTAAAGTAATAACTATTAGACCTTATCAGCAGGGCAGAGGGGTTTTGGAATTTTAAGGTCATGGTCTCACAGAAACCTCTTCCCAAAGTAAAAATCTCTATACAGAGAGGCATGCTTTATTATTATTATTTGTTTAAGAGATGGGATCTCACTATGTTGCCCGTTACTGATCAGCACGGAGTTGTGACCTGCTGTTTCTGACCTGGGTTGGTTTACCCCTCCTTAGGCAATCTGGTGGTCCTCTGCTCCTTGGAGGTTACCATATTGATGCTGAAGCTAGTGCGGACACAAAATTGGCGTAGTGAATTACAGCCCGGAACTCTTGAACTCAAGTGATCTTCCTGCCTCAGCATTCAGACCAGCTGGGACTATAGGCACACACCACCATGTCTGGTGAGAGGCATGTCTTAAAAACAATTGTGGAGGCTGGGCACAGTGGCTCATGCCTGTAATCCCAGCACATTGGGAGGCTAAAGTGGGCGGGTCGCTTGAGCCCAGGAGTTTGAGACCAGCCCAGGCAACAGTGGGAGACTCTGTCTTTACAAAAAAATTAAAAAATTAGCTGAACGTGGTGCATGCCTGTGGTCCTAGCTATTTGGGAGGCTGAGGTGGGAGGATTGCTTGAGCCTTGCAGGGCAAAGCTTCAGTAAGCCATGATTGTGCTACTGCACTCCAACCTTGGCAAAAAAAGTGAGACCCTGTCTCAAAAAAAAAAAACCCCAAACCAAAAAAACAATTATGATTGTGAGCTTTGGAGCATGGCATAGACTATAATCAAATTGCATAAGAAACACACAATTTTAAAGTAAATTTTATAGGTAAAAAAGCTATTAGCATGCCCTTAAAAGGGCTGACAGTATTCGAACATGCAAAAAGACCTCTGGATCCCTAATTTGCCATTGGCAGAAAGCAGGTTAAGGAAGTTAGTCAGCTGCCAATACGAGCTACTTAAAGTGTATCCAAAGGACAATGGAGAAGAAAAGGTGTCTCATAGTATATTGCTCAGAGTCTAGAGCCAAAACTCATTGAACACAATGGAATACAGAGCCACTCCCAGAGACCTAAGCTGGGCCACACTCAAGGAATATTCCCTTTCTCAGGAACAGAGGGATCTGAGAACACGTGTCTAGATGAATTTCAGAACAGCTCGGAACCAAGGACTGAAGTGTGCTAACTTTCCTCTTTTTGAATGGAAGTATTATGTGACTTTCCACTTCTTATT
Source organism: Mandrillus leucophaeus (assembly GCF_000951045.1). Taxonomy (NCBI): domain Eukaryota; kingdom Metazoa; phylum Chordata; class Mammalia; order Primates; family Cercopithecidae; genus Mandrillus; species Mandrillus leucophaeus. The sequence continues at coordinate 3,605,356 of NW_012101432.1, read as the reverse complement.
TCACCACTAAATATTGAGTGTGTGAGGGACAGGTAACCTTTTTCACCTTACAGTGCATATCAGGAGGTTCTGCCACATTGGTACCTGATATAGAACATGAAATTCTGAAGTATGAAACCATGATTGGATGAGAATTAGGGTGTCTTGGGGTAGGAGTGAATGTATTTGTATGTGAGTATATGGGAAAAGAGACTTATCTTCTCTTCATTCACCAGATTCATGGCTGAGGCCCCTATAACAAAAGAAAGATTAATAGGAGAAAAGCATTCAAATTTCTTTAATATAAGTTTAACATGACACAGAAGCTTTCAGAAATGTAGACACAAATAAACAGGGAAATTTGTATATTTTTATGCTATGTTTGATGAAGAAGTGGATAGCTGAGACGTATGGACAAAGGTGGTGTGATGTAATGGTAATAAACTCGGGGGAACTTAGCAAGGCTTGTTTGTTCAGATCCTTCTCCTGTGACCCTGTGCCTTCAGAGATAAGGATGTTCCTTTCCTCTGAAAACAAGAAAGGAACCTCTGACACAAAGGTCATATGATCTACTTCAGGGGAAGGTCAGGAAATTAAGTTTTATGGCTGCTCCAGGAAAGAAAAATGAGGGGAAGATGAGAGTGACCTTCCTGCTTCTGCTGTTTTCTCAAATGCCACAATACCATATTTTGGAGTAGGAAGAGGGATCATGAGGAGGGATGTGAATAATTGTGGCCAGAGAGTGGACTGTGGTAGATTATAAAAATGGCCACAATTCTTCAACCCTGTCTATGTCTATGTCCTGTGCAATGTGACTTCGCAGTTTTTCCCATTAAGAGGTGGAATCTATTTCTTCACTCCTTGAATTGAGCCGGCCTTATTTCTTGCTCTGGTTAATAGAATGCAGCAGCTGGATAACATGCAAGTTCTAAGTCTTGGCTTCACTTTTGCTCATTCTCCTAGGCACCAGCATCATGAAAATAAGCAAGCCCAGACTACTCTTCTATATAATAAGTGATACATAGTCTAGTCACCTTTGTTGCCTTAGCTAATAGCTAGCCAGTCACCAGACATGCAAGTGAAGCTATAATAAATAATCCAGCCCCTAACCTTTCTGTCAACCGAACACAGGGATTAGCCAAGTTCAGCTGATACTGGGCCAGATCAGCAGAACTGCCCAGCTGACTAACAGGTTCATAAGCAATGATAAGTACTATTGTTTTATGCTACTGAATTTGAGATTGGTTTGTTATATATACAGCATTATTGTGACAATAAATAATAAGACATATATGGAGTACTGAAGTAGCTGTCCAACTGGCTTCCCTTGACTGCATTTCTGCCTCCTTCAATTTCTTCTCCATACTGCTGTAACAGTGATCTTTCTAAAGTGCAGACCTGATCATGAGTTTCCCTATTTAAAATTCTTCAGTGGCTCCCCAGGTTTTTCAAGATAAAGGTTATGTTTTAGTCTCATATAATCATTTTTTTAACCTTTAAGCTCTGTTGGACTTGACAATAATCTAGTCTTAGCTAAGCCTTCTTTCTTTCTTTCCCCTCCCTCCCTCCTTTCCTCCTTCCCTCTCTTTCTTTCTCTCTTTCTTTCTTTCTTCCTACAGAGTCTCTCTCATCACCCAGACTAGAGTGCAACGGCACGATCTTGGCTCAGAGCAACCTCTGCCTCCTGGGTTCAAGCGATTCTCCTGCCTCAGCCTCCCAAGTAGCTGGGATTACAGGAGCATGCCACCATACCCAGTTAATTTTTGTTTGTATTTTTAGTAGAGATGGGGTTTCACCATGTTGGTCAGGCTGGTCTTGAACTGACCTTGTGATCCACCCGCCTCGGCCTCCCAAAGTGCTGGGATTACAGGCATGAGCCACCGCACTCGGCTGTACCTTATTTTTTATTCACCTTGTGCTTAAGTTCAAAGTTCTCTGAATTCTGATGGGTCTAGCGTGAGCTTGGGTATGGTTGTTTTAAAATATGTCTACAAGAGTTTGGATACTCCTACCCTCAAGAGGTAGAGCCTTTTCAAAAGGTAGAAGGTAATTCTCCTCCCCTTAAGTGGACTTGGTGACCAGGTTTTAATTAGTTCCTCTTCTCGCCAGCCCTATGTAATCACTAATGTAACTTCTGAATCTATAGATACTCAATTTTTAGAGCACTAATAAAAATGGACTCATATAATATGTAGTCTTTTGTGACTAGCTTCCTTCACTTAGCATGTTTTCATAATTCATTCATGTTGTAGCTTAGATCAGTATTTAATTACTTAAAAAAAATAGAGGCAGTGCCTCACTATGTTGCCCAGGCTGGTCTTGAACTCCTGGGCTCAAGCAATTCTCCTGCCTCAGCCTCCCAAAGTGTTGGTATTACAGGAATGAGCCACTGTGCCCAGGCTAATTCCTTTTTGTTATTATTGATTAATATTTTATTATTCAATAAATCAATATATTGTATGAATATATGACATTTTTTATTCATTTATCAGTTAATACACATTTGTGTTGTTTTTACTTTTTGGCTATTACAAATAGTACTGCTATAAACATCTGTGAACAAGTTGCTGTGTGGTTATATATTTTCATTTCTGTTGAATATATACCAAAGAGTAGAATAGATGGGTCACATGATAAATCTATATTTAACATTTTGAAAACTATCAAACTGTTTTCTAAAGCCACTACACCATTCTTATGAGCAATGCATGAATACCCAACTTTTTGTTGACATTTTTTATTATCTGTCTTTTTACTGTGACCATCCTGGTGGATATAATGTGGTATCTCTTAGGGTTTTGATTTGCATTTCCCTAGTGGCTAATGGTGTTGAGCATCTTCTCATGTGCTTATTGTTTATTTGTATATCTTCTGTGAAATGTCTATTCAGATCCTTTACCCATTTAAAAAATTGGGTTTTCTTTTTATTACTGAGTAGTAAGAATGGATTTTATGTTTTGGATATAAATCCTTTAACCAATGGTATAGTTTGGAGGTTTGTCCCCTCTGAATCTCATGTTGAGATGTGATCCCCAATGCTGGAGGCAGGATCTAATGGAAGGTGTTTGGGTCATGGGGGCAAATCTCTAGCCAATGGCTTGGTGCCTTCCCTATGGTAATGAGTGGTTGTAGGCTCACATGAGATGTGGTTGTTAAAAAGAGCCTAGGATCTCCTCCCTTCTCTCTTGCTACCTCTCTTGACATGTGACATGCCAGCTCCTTTTCTCTTCTGCCACGGGTAAAATCTTCCTGAGGCCTCACCAGAAGCAGATGATGGTGCCATGCTTCTTTTATAGCCTGCGGAACTGAGAGTCAAATAAACCTGCTCCATTTTTTTTAATAAATTACCCAATTTCTGGTATTCCTTTAGAGCAATATAAAATGGACTAACACAACCAATATGTTATATCCAAATAATTTCTCTCATTCTGTGGGTTGTCTTTTCATTTTCTATTGGTATCCTTTGAAGCACTAAACTTTTTCTAATTAGATAAAAGTCTGATATGCCCCCCCCTTTTTTTTACTCTTGTGCTTTTGGTGCCATATATGAGAATATGAGATCAGAATTCCAACTGCCTCTTTTGCAAAAATGTTTAAGCTGACCCTAAGATGTATATGGAAATGCAAGGAACCCAGAATAGCCAAAACAATCTTGAAAAAAATGATCAAAGTTGGAGGGCTCACATTTCCCCATTTCAGTACTTACTACAGAGCTACAATAATCAAGACAGTGCATATTGGTATGAGGATAGGCATGTAAAACAGTAAAATAGGATTGAGAGTCTAGAAATAGACCTTAAATTTACGGTCAAATGTTTTTCAACAAAGGTGCCAAGAAAATTCAATGGGGGAAAAAAAAAAGCCTTTTAACAAGTGGTACAGGGCCAACTGCATAGACACACACACACACACACACAAAATGAAGTTGGACCCCTTCTTCGAAGCATTCAAAACTCAAAAGGGGGTGTAGAACTAAATATATGAGCTAAAACCATAAAATTTTTAGAAGAAAAAAATAGGAGTAAATCTTCATGACTTTAGCCAAAGCCTTCTTGATATGTGGTGATTTGCATTTTGAGGAAGTAGGTCTCTAATAAATTATATACCACAGGAACAGTGTACATGGTGTTGCTTAGCTGGTGAAACTAGCCAAAGAATAAGCTTTCAAATCCCCAAATGCTCCATTCTCTAATTTTTATTTTATTGAGCATTTTGGGAGCCAAATTATATGCTAGAGTGGCACACCTCATATGAAGCCTGTTCCTCTCAAGGCCCAGTTTTGGCAAAGAAGCTTATTAAAACACAAAAAAATACCTGTTCAAAACCAAGAATAATTTTTTAAAAGTAAAACTTTTTAAATCTCTTAAAGAACATCAAATGTGATCCAATTAAAATCTCACAGAACTTCTTAAAATCATTTCCACATTCTTTTCCCTCTCAATTGCTCACAGAAAGTCACATTTAAGGGGTTTTGCCCTTTTATTTTATTTTATTTTATTTTTTTAAGACAGACTCTCACTGTGTTGCCCAGGATGGAGTGCAGTGGAGCAATTTTGGCTCACTGCAACCTCCGCCTCCCAGGTTCAAGTGATTCTCCTGCCTCAGCCTCCTGAGTAGCTGGGATTACAGGTGCCCACCACCATGTCCGGCTAATTTTTGTTTGTTTAGTAGAGATGGGGTTTCACCATGTTCACCAGGCTGGTCTCAAACTCCTGACCTCAAGTGATCCGCCTGCCTCAGCCTCCCAAAGTGCTGAGATTACAGGTGTGAGCCACTATGCCCGGTTTTTTCTGTCTTGTCTTTTTCTTCCCCCGATCTCCTGCCTTTCTGTATCCAGTCATTTCACCTTTTAGTAGAGAAGTTGTACATTTGTGGCCCATAGGCCAAATATGGTCTATATGTGCATTTAATACAGTGTTTTGCAAGCAAATTTAATTAGTTGTCAACATTTACAAGTTGGCAAATGAAACATAAAAATCTGTATCTGATTTGTGTCGAGAAATCTCTTAACAAGTTTGAAGGTTTAGCAAAATGTTGCCTTCATTTTACAACTGGCTAGCAGTGAATAGTGACTGCCTTCTTCAAATATGACATCTCTCTAGTTTGCCAGGGTTTACATTCCCCATTGTTTACTTGTGGCCAATTTTACTATTTATAATATAGACCTGGCCCCTGTAGATATTGGAGTTTGTGCCTTTTAATGCTGTCCTTTCCATTGTAAATTAGTCTTTCTCAGATTCCTTCTAATTTTGCAACTTTTCTATTATATTGAATAGCATTAAAAAGGGAGAGCTCAGCAGGATCCCTTGAGAACTCTCAGGAGTCCAGAGGCGAGCTATAGTCTTTTGGACACTATTAGCATTAATCTAATCCCTGTGCAGAACCCTTACCAGTTAGAGAAGAGAAAACTCACACAACTGATTAGAGTAACTTTCTGGGACCTCTTTCTGGGATGGAAAACCAGCTCTGAGAAAAGGGAGAATGCTGGGCCATCTGTGCCAGTGTTGTTAGAAAAGTAGTGATTTACAAAATTGGTCTCCTAGAAGAAGACAGAAGGGATGGAGACAGAAAATAGATATTACAGTAATATCAGGGGGATCTGTGAGAAGGAATTGCAGTGGCAATGACTTGCCATAAATGACATACATACCTCAGTGAATCAATTGAGAGCTGTTACTTTTTCTGGAGGTGTCTCCTATAGGGCTATACAAATCCCTTGACTGTAGGGAAACATTTGTGCTAACTTTAGTCTGTTTCTTTACTCTTTAAATCCTTACTGGTATTTCTTAAAGACCTTAATTATTTTAGCAATACTGAGACAACTCTGTAGTATTTAATATTTGCTACAATTTTCCTTCTAAAACACATTCTCCATCCTCTTCAATAAGAATAGATTTCATTAAGGCAGGGCATGGTGGCTCCTGCCTGTAATCCCAGTACTTTGGGAGGCCAAGGTGGGTAGATCACCTGAAGTCAGGAGTTTGCGACCAGCATGGTCAATGTGGAGAAACCCTGTCTCTATTAAAAAAATACACAAATTAGCTGGGTGTGGTGGCACACGCCTGTGATCTCAGCTGCTAGGGAGGCTGAGGCAGGAGAATCACTTGAATCTGCAGGGTGGAGATTGCAGTGAGCCGAGATTGTGCCACTGCACTGCAGCCTGGGTGACAAAGCAAGACCTTGTCTCAAAAAAATAAAAATAAAAATAAAAATAGATTTCATTAAAAGGTCAAGCTAAAAACAAGACCACAAATCAAAAGCTGCTTTTGCAATTCATGTACAGGTTTGGACTTTTAGATGACATTTCAGCAATTCTCTATCTAACAATGGAAAGTAACATGTATGCAATTGGCAAAACAGAGTGAAGTCAGGTTGCCTAAATGTCATTATATACTAATTATTGTATAATTAACTTCTACTTGTTTTTAACCAGTTATTTTAGAAAGCAGCAGATCTCCTTAGTAATTAATTAATTTTTGATTGATAACAATATTTTGATGTCAGAGGGAATGCAATTATTTAGACCAGAGTAGGTTAGCATACTAAATCTATATATATCTATATATCTACATAAATATATATAAATCTGTATATATATCACTGTCTATATATATAAAAAAACATATTTTATCATTTGCTCATTTATGTCTACTCCAAGCCATTTGTTAATATTTGCATATGTAGACCAAAGAAAACAGTATGTGTGCTTAAATACACATATATAAACTCCGAACAATTATATACAAAGTGCTTAGATTTCTGGCCTATAGTAAACCCTCAACAAATGTTGGCTGTAGTTTTTGTAATTTTCATTAATATTCTCTTTACAGTGCTTTGCCTCACAAGTACTTGCATCTCATCCTCGCATGCACACATTTCCCTGTTTTGTTTGTTTTTGGTTTATTTTTTGAGACAGGGTCTGCTTCTGTTGCCCAGGCTGGAGTGCAGTGGTGAGATCACAACTCATCGCAGCATACAACTCCTGGGCTCAAGCGATCCAATCTCCCACCTCAGCCCTCCCAGTAGTTTGGACTATAGGCATGCACCACCACGCCCGGCTAATTTAAAAAAAAAAAAAAATTTAGTAGAGACAAGGCCTCCCTATGTTGCCCAGCCTGGTTTCAAACTGCTGGACTCAAGTGATCCTCCGCCTGGCCTCCCACAGCGCTGGGATTACAGGCCTGAGCATACATTTCCCCAAATCTTATTCCTACTCAATTGGACACAGATAGTTGCTGGACACACATGACTTTCCTACACTGTTTAGTTTTTGAAAACCTCCAAGTAGCAAATTTCATCGGTTGCAAACACCAAGTAATGCGTAGTGCCTCGCCCCGTTTTTTCCTGTCCTAGACCATGTGCCCTGTTCCCCGCTACCAAGCAGAGATGAATTAGCTTCATATCTAACCGCAAATTCCCCATGAGCATAGAGATCTTCGTATATCTATAATAATTATACTCAGGAAACTCAGGGTATGAGGAAAGAGATTCCCTTCCTTCAGGGCATGTAGAAGACTTCCCACGGAATCCTCGATAGGTCAGAATTACTCACATCTTTGGGACTATCTCCCTTTTAAGGCCCGAAAGACCAGATAAATCTCAGGTGAACCCACAGAAACAGGGAGCTTGGTATACTCAAAAGTCTATACGTTTCGTATTATTGAACGGCGACCTGCGGCCGCCCTTGCTGCTGCGCATGCGCTGCAACTGCCGCTTGCTCTAGCTGGGAGTACTCAGTTCAACTCTGCTCTTCGCCGACTCGCCCTCAGATTTCTGTTCGAACTTCCCGGCCGCGGCAGAACCCACCAATCACAAACGCCCTTCCTCAAGCCACGCCCACCGTCTTCTCCGGGATCCCAAGTCCGATTTCGCGCACACCCCTCCCTTCCTTTCCTTACGCACGCTGCGCGCGGTCGTCGGCCTCTGACGTCGTCGCCTCAGCGCCGGCTCC